>NC_133649.1:180929490-181246400 GCF_009905375.1 Apium graveolens | reverse complement strand
CAATTAAATAAACTTGATGAATTTTGACTTCAAGTGTACGAAAATAACAAAATGTACAAGTAAAAGGTAAAAAGGTGGCATGATAGGAAGCTATCGTCTAAGTCATTCCTTCCAAGGTAACAAGTTCTTCTATTCAACTCCCGTCTCTGACTTTTTCCTGGAAAGTTGAAATCAAGGTGGTCTGGACCATTTACCGTCAAAACTGTGTTTTCACATGGAGCGGTGGAGATTTTTAAGAACGATCCGGGCCAAGCATTCAAAGTAAATGGTAAGAGATTGAAGCACTATTATGGGGATACGGCAAACCGTGAAGTGGTTAGTGTCGTTTTACTGACAACTTGATCGCATTACTCTACGTCAAGCTAATGACGTAAAAGAAGTGCTTCTTGGGAGGCAACCCAAGATATGAGACCATAGGAACCCTTAGAATTTAGTACTTTATCCAAAAACCCAAAAAAATCAGAAAAATGTTGGCAGAAAAAATATTTTCCAAAGACCTTGCAGGCGCCCGTCTTCTAGGACCAGGCGGCCGCGCGCTAGCAGGCACCTGCCTGCTGGTGCCAGGCGACCGCCTGCGGACCTGATTTTTGAAAAAAACAGTTTTCAGCCTATATAAAAAAGAATAAAAAAGTAAAAAACCACAACCCACAATCCCCATTAACCCATGATTTCTTCCCCAATATTAGCAACAATACCCACTCCTAATCAAATTCAACCCCTAATCTTACTATATATATACATACAACATCTCCATACACATCCCATATACTTTCAACTCTACAAAATCTCTCCTACACACCAAACACAACTCTCTAACCCTTATTTTCAGTTTTCATGGCCCCAAAGAGATCACGAACTGTAGGGAGTAGCAGCACCATTCCGACTGTTGATTCTTCAAGGAACACTGCTGCGAGGCTCCAATTGTTGGATGGGGCTGCTGAAGAAGAGTACACCAAGCTTCTGACTAAGCCTATTATGAGGGAGGGGGGTTCTTGCCATCAGGGAGGGATGGTGATTTGTTACCGATGATTGCTAAAAAGGGATGGATTACATTCTGTGAGTCACCTGAGTTGGTTCCGATGAGTATCGTTCGCGAGTTCTATGCGAACGCCAAGGCCGACAAGAATGGGTTTTCTGTTGTTCATGGGCTTACTGTTGATTATCATCCCGAGGCGATTCATCGTGTTATTAGGCAGCGATAGAGGAAACCACAGGAGGAGAATTGGAATGAAAAGTCCCCTGAGGACTTTGATATAGAATTGATTATTGCTACTCTCTGTCGGTCGGGCACAGTGTGGAAGCTCAAAAGGGGAACCAACGAGTATCATAATTTCCCTGCTGTCGCGATGAACAGGTATGCTCGTGCTTGGAATGCATTTATGTGTGCTAATATTCTTCCTTCTGTGCATGCACATGAGGTTACAGTGGAGAGGGCTAGGTTGTTATGGGGAATTCTGAATGAGGAATATTATGTGGAACTTGGTGAGTACATCTACCAAGGAATTTTGAAGTTTTTGAGGGGGAAGTCACAGTACTCTATCCCGTATGCCTCTATTGTCACGAAACTTTGTAAGGCATGTGGAGTCCAGTGGCCGTCTTATGAGAAGCTGCAGATGTCAGCCGCTCATATTCATTCATCGATGTTGAATGCAATACAGGAGTGGATGGGTGGAGAGCCCGAGTCACATGGTTTGGGATATCACCTTCCAGGAAGAGTTCCAGCAGCTGGTGCTACCATGGCTAGGCCCAGTCAGGCTTAGGGAGAGGCAGGTCCTTCAAGAGCTCGGGGAGGAGATGGTTCGGGATTGGCTGATGTCCAGTACAGGAGGCTTTCCAGGAGGATGGATGCAATGTATGAGTCGCTGAGTAGGTTTGTGTAAGAGCTCACCCAAGCACTTGGGACTGCATTTAGAGGCCTTGGAGCTGACATCCAGTGGCCCGTTTATGGTGAGGATTCTGCTTATCCATCTCCTGACACTCCACCCTCTTAGGGTGATGATGATGATGATTCTTCTGAGTAGGTATACCCTGTGTTCCTTTCTATTACCTTCACTGAAAGCAGTGAAGATTTTAAGTTTAGGGGTGGTAGTTAAGAAACATATTTGTGTGTGTCATGTAGTTGCATTTTCGTGTTAGTTTAGTTCATATAGTTGCATATTTTTGCCATATAGTTTTTTATATAGTTTTTTTTTATGTTATTTTTATTTTATAGCTTTAATTATCATGTCATATAGCTCATGCATATATCATGACCCCTTTGTGTTGCTTTACTGATTAATATGTGGTATTGATGCGAGTGTAGTTGTTATGGATAAAAAACTAAGGTTATTATTTGCTGTATTTATTACTAAGATTCGGAAGCTCAAGGCCTTTAATGGCTGCTCTCGTGTTTCGTAGCTCAACTCTGCCTTTACGAGATGCCTACGTATCTCTGTGAATTAGAGAATCAAGCCAAAAAACGTAGTTCTGATTTGTGGGGCGAGACCCCTTATATAGATGTTGAGAATCCTTGAATTGGACTTGGTATAGGAGACTTGGTGGGCAAGTCTCATAATTAGAATGGACTTTGGAGTCCTAGATAGTAGGAAACTGATTCCTTATCCTTTTAGGTCCCCTTGAGGCCAATCTACAAGGATTTATATCCCCACTAGGACTTATCTTAATAGCTGTTTTCCTCCTTTATTTATTAATTACGAAATTAATAAATAATCAGGGTTTTTGGGCCTTCTTTGTTCCATCAGGCCTGATCTGGTCCATCAGGCATGATCAATGTGTTGACCTTCTTAGTCTGAATGTCATACATCTTCTTATTGGGCCTAGCAGCCCACACCTTGCAATATTTATTTATACAATCAGGATTTATTTATCCCTATCATTTTCCCCCAACTTTTGGGAAACAATGATTAGGTTTCGCAAAAGTTAAGTCTATTCATTCCCTTACAGAGTTTCGTTTTTGTGTAAAGTGTGGAGAGACCTACACATTTACAACGATTTTTCCTTTATTTTTGGATTTTTCCCTATTTTTCTGGGATTTATCCCAAATTTTCTGGATTTTTCCCTTAATTTCTGGGGTTTTCCCTAATTTTCTGGGATTTATCCTTAATTTCTGGATTTTTCCCTAATTTTCTGGGATTTATCCTTAATTTCTGGATTTTTCCCTAATTTTCTGGGATTTATCCTAATTTTCTGGGATTTATCCTTAATTTCTGGATTTTCCCTAATTTTCTGGGATTTATCCTTAATTTCTGGATTTTTCCCTAATATTCTGGGATTTATCCTTAATTTTTGGATTTTCCCCTAATTTTCTGCCTTAAAATCGATCAGGATGTATAAAAAATCGATCAGGATGTATAAAAAATCGATCAGGATTCCTGACCGATTTCGATCAGGATCCTGATCGAACTAGCTCAGGAAGTAACATTCTGGTGATGGGATCTTCGATCAGGATCTATGCGGAATCGACCAGGATTCCTGATCGATTTCGATCAGGACTCTGATCAAACTGGCCTTCAAAGTGACACTCTAGTCGACTGAAATATGGGCATAATTGACCAGAATTCTTCATCGATTTCGATTAGGATTCTGATCGAACTAGGTAGCTTTCTATCATTCTGATCGAATGAAATATCGATCTGGATCCTCTTCTGTGTCGATCAGGACTCTGATCGATCTTAGTGGTTTTCTTCCTTCTTGCTCGAATAAGATATCGATCAGGATCCTTTTTGGGGTCGATCAGGACTCTGATCGAACTTAGGGAATTTCTTTTCTCCTGTTCGAATGAGGTATCGATCAGGATACTGTTTGGCGTCGATCAGGACTCTGATCGAGCTTAATAGGTTTCTTCCCTCTTGATCGATTGAAGTGTCGATTAGGATTTTCTTCTTTGTTGATTAGGACTCTGATCGAACCATTTTAAAATTCTGGTCAATTTTCGACCCTTCATTTTCCATAGGAGCTTCTAGATTATTCCTGATATTTCTAGTAGATGGGCTTTTAGGTTGGGCCTGGCTAAATGGGCCTAGAAACGCCTCGTATTCCGAGCTTTTCGCCTATATAAGTGTAGTGTGAAGTGAGAATCCTCACTTCACTTCACATTTCTCATTTTCTCTCACAAATCTCTCTAGAGTTCTCCCTTTGAGAAGGCAATTTCTGGCGACCTCAGCCACCGCAGCTCCACCTTTCTCAGGTTTTTCTGGGTTTCAAGCCTTCAACCGAAGCATATCAATGGCGGATTGTGACTTGGCTCGTTTGCAGAAGATGAATGTCTCTAAGAGAGGTACAAACATTCAAATTCAATCTCCATATACTTCCCTACTTGATATGATTAACTCGAGAGGTGATGAATATCCCTCTCTATCTGAGTTAGATTCTTATAATCATGGTAACACCTTTCATGAGTTAGATGGTAGGATAGAGTCTATGAACACCCTGTACAGACTTCCACCCCACCTTAGGATTACTCCAGCCGCCCCTGGGGATAGGACTTGTAATTGGGAGGGGGATACTTTGTTTATCTATCGAGGAGCCCTGACCGCGGGTCTCAGGTTCCCATTCCATGAATTTATTCCTCGCTTACTTGCAGATGTACAAATTAACCCTTGTCAACTCCCTCCTAACGCTTGGAGGAACATTATCTGTTTTATGGTCCTTTGTCTTAGAAATAATTTTCCTCTTTCCGTAGCTGTCTTTAGGAAAGTTTTCCAATTCTATAATAGCGCCATGAGTCAACCAGGTTGGGTTTTAATTCGTCAACGGCCCAAAATCCCTCATATCTTCGATAGTAATTCCATAGTTGAGAATAACCCCAAATGGAGGGACGAGTTTGTGAGGCTGACCTGGGCTGGGGGTGATTGGGCCACACTCTTTCGTAGGCCCTTTTGCAAAGTGTCAGATGGGAGTCCAGGTAGCATCAGATTATCTGATGAGGAGGAGGTGGCCTACCAAGCCTTAATTTCAGATGATGGGAAAACAGACACCTGGACCCTCTTAGAGGAGTTTTCTCTGAAGAAAGTTGGTCTCTCTCAGGCCAGTGATAAGGGTAAATTTATAACTGGATAACCATTTTTCCTTCCCTTTAATTGTAACGTTTTATCTCTCCTGCAATTTAATATTCTTTCTATCTTTCCTTTTCAGCTTGCGAGGCCATCAATAATGTCAACAGGCCCAAGGAAGGGGAGTCAGGCCGCCAGAAGAGGGCCAAGCTAAACAAGGACCCCAGGAGCAAACCTGACGGTCCTTCTTTTCTTAAGCCCCACGTCCCGATGGTCGAGTTAGGGGATGATGTGGATCCTCCACTTAAGGCACATTCCTTCAGGCCTAACTGGGGCTTCAGGAGGAGCGATACGGTGGTTGGATCCACCAAACATGCTAAGGATTGGTCGTACCATTCCATCACTCCCTATGACTTTACTGACATTGTTACGGGGAGTGATATCGAGACTATTGAGCTTCTGGGTTCTCAAGCCCAAGCTGCGGTAACTTTCTTTTTTCTCTTTTTCTTTGAATCCCAACTTTCTCGTATTTCAACGAACTTGTGCTAACTCATACATATTTCTTTGCAGAGTAATACCTACTTCCAGGCGGCCCTCCACCAGGCTAGGTCCTGGAAGGGTAACTCAGATGGGTTTGAGAAGGAGATGAAGAAATGGGAAGAGAGAGCCAAGGTCCTGGAGAAGAAGCTGGACACGAAGAAAGAGGAGTTGGCTAAGGCTCATTCCGAGCTGGTGAAACTTAGGAGCGATAAGGATAAGCTCATTGATGACTACATGGATTCTGACAAGTTTAAGAATCTCATGGAGATTCATGATGAGGGTCTTTATTCCCTACAGTTTACTCAGGGATGGGATGCGGCCGTAAAGGCAGTTTCTGAGAAGCACCCGGGCTTAGTCGACCCTAAGGACTTTATAAGTCCCGAACAGGCTGAGTCGGAGGACAGCATAGACGCCCTCTTCAACTCCCCTCGGCCAGATGATCTCATCTTGGATCCTAACACTGCTTCTCCTCCCGCTTCTCCTGCGAAGGATGCTGAAGGCGCTGATAAGGAGCAAGAGAATGAAGGCTCCCGCATGGAGGAGTAGTTTTTCTATTCTGTAATTTTATCCTTAACTTATGTCTGGACTTTTGTTTGTATTAAAACTTATTACCCTTCGGGGCTATTTTATATACTACTTTCCTTATTTGCATTCTCTCCTTTATTTTTCCGATACTTTAATATTCAAACTTGGCTTAATGGGCCACACAAGTATTATCACAACTCAAACATCCATAGGTTGAAATAATTTCGAACTCTTCAATTTCAAGTCTGGTTTTCGAAAACCTTACATAATATGGGTTCGACCCTGATCTATAATAGCTAAAAAATAAAAATCCTATGCAAACAAAGCTTCAAGGTGCTTTTAAACCTACTTGTCACAATGACAAGTGAGAATCGTACTTCGACCATCTTACACGTAGTAAACCTTCAGGTTTTGTGCGTGCCAGGTTCTCGGGACTTCAAAACCATCCGTAGTCTCCAGCTTGTAGGTTCCTCTACCCTGAACGCTCTTGAATTTGTACGGCCCTTCCCAATTTGGGGCAAGTTTCCCTTTCTGTCCTACCCCAGAAGCTTTTATCTTCCTCAAGACTAGGTCACCTTGTTTAAAGAACCTTTCTTTAACCCTTAAGTTGTAGTAGAATGAAGCTTTCTTCTGATACTCTACTATCTTTGCATGTGCTTCATCTCGCACTTCATCGATTAAGTCTAGA
Source organism: Apium graveolens (assembly GCF_009905375.1). Taxonomy (NCBI): domain Eukaryota; kingdom Viridiplantae; phylum Streptophyta; class Magnoliopsida; order Apiales; family Apiaceae; genus Apium; species Apium graveolens. The sequence goes on along the minus strand of NC_133649.1, from coordinate 181,239,656 downwards.
GCCAATCTTTGTCCTTCCTCATTTTCCTCGGCATTGAAAGCCTGAATCCTTGGAGAGGAATGTGATATCTCCACTGGAACTACTCCTTCTGCCCCATACGCCAACATGAAGGGAGTTGCTCCTGTCGTGACTCTACAAGTAGTCCTATAGGCCCACAATATGGGAAGTATCTCATCCACACATGTAATAACCCCAATTTTTGAGAAATTTTGAAACCCTTATGAATAGTGTTTTTGCTGAACGATAAAACTTTTCATGCCACGCTATATAGGGGTTCTGTTATTGATCTTATGGGATATTATTAGTACTCTATGTGGTATATAAGTGTATGTAAAGATCATCAGAATCCAATTCCGAACACTTTGATTTTTCCCGGAAATCCACAAGATACGGAGAGAATTGAGTATAAGGTAACAGGATAAAAAGGATTGAAATTAAAGGATTATAGGAGAGGATCATAAAAGGAATATAATATATTGAGAAAGGTTAAGGGAACCTAAGTAATAAGATCCCGGGTATGATCCCTCAAACGATAAACGAAAACGAAAGTTAAGCGAACCGTATAACAGATCAGCGGTCATTAGGCAAACAATTAGGAAGTTAAGCAAAGGGATTAGAGGAAGTGATGTCACCCAACCAATGAGAAGAGGACAAGGAAGGGAGGATGACATGTGCAAGGTGACACAAGCATGACATAGAAGGGAAGGAAGTGTGGTTGAATTATAACCACACAAAATCAAGGTTAATTAAGTCATTAACCAAAAACAACACAAAAATCAACCAACCAAGCAAATCATTTCATTTTCATCAAACAAAACATAAAAATCTCTTTCTTCCCAAGCTAGCTCTCGGCCCATTTCTTAAAATTTGAAGATCCAAGCTCCACCACTTACTATTTAGCAAGGTAATTATCTAAGCTTCCCCATGGATAGTTACATACTTCCTATAAGTTTAAGCTTCTAATTCCAAGCCAATCTTTTTCTATAAATCAAGGAAGAAGATGGTGAATAGTAACCTTCAAGAAATAACTTTAGTTTTCTTGAATTTTTATGAAAGATTAAGGTTATACAAGCAAGGATCAAGGCTCTTTTAGGCATTCAAAGCTCTTGGGTTGTGTTAGGAAGCTTCAAGGAGGTATAAACAACTTTCACCTTTAACTTATAGTTTGAACTTTGAGTTTTGATGAGTTTATGGATGGATTAATGTATATATAGAAATATCCATGTATGTATAGCAAGATCCATGTATGTTAGATAGCTTGGTTGGATTTGTGGTGATTTTGGATATGAATCTTGGTTAATGGTTAATGAATCTTAAGTTATGGTTAGTAGATCATGTTTGCGGTTGAATAAGTTGGAAAACCTTGAGATTATGGACTGACTTTGCCTTGATATAAGTTGTGTTTGATGTATTGATGATGGTTGGGTGGTTTGTAGTGAATTGGTAAAGAATTGGAGTGGTATAAATATTGGTAATCGCGTAAACATAGCCGTCGTAACGTCCGATTTTCTTTGGACTGTTTTTGTGCATAGCATTAGGACCCGAGAACCCCCTGGTAGATTATGACCACTGCCATGTTTAGATAGCTCATGTTACGAGCTTCGTTTTGATATGTAGTTCGTTCGATTCCGATGCACGGTTTAGGAGAAACGACCGTTTCAAGTAACGGCGTTTCGCGAACGAAACATTTCCCCTCACCTTACTTTGAAACATAGGTTAAAGACCAAAAAGGACTAATTGAAGTATGAAACATTTATGGTAAGTGTGTTAGGCAGTTGGTAAGACACTCGCGAAGGAATCGCCTTAAAACTCGTAAAGGTTAAATTATTAAAAATGGTGGAGCCGAGGGTACCCGAGTGACTTAAGCGAATCAGTGAGCGCAAAACGAGCGTTAGAGTCTAAGTTAGTTAAAGTATAGATTTACAAGTGACTTTGGTTTAATTCCAACTTACTTGTTGCTTATAGGTTACCAGACTCGTCCCGAGCCATTCGTAACCCCCAGTCGCTCAGGCAAGTTTTCTACCCGTTATACTGTTGCTGTGATGTAAATATATGTATATGCATTATCTTGTGATATTGCATGATTGTTATTAGCAAATTTTGCGATATATTGGAGCATGCTAATATGGTATATATGCATGTCTGTTTCGTAATCTGGTTATCTATCTGTTGATTTCAATGCTTATAGTTGCATAATACCTATGCTAGAAATAAGCAAGTAGTTGCGTATACCCTTAGTATAGGGGATAAAAGGTGAACATATTTCTAAACCGGGAGTCGATGTTCCCGAGTATATATATATATATATTTATTTATTTATTTATATATATATATGGATATAGTTTTTAAAACTATTAATCGAATAAGGTTTATTCGATAACTTTAACTTTATTTTATTATTGAATATTATTTCGAATATTATTCGAAGGCGTATGACTCCTTTACATTATTTATTGGATATTACTTGGACATTCAATTGAGGATGTATGACTCCTTTATTTTATTTAATGAATATTATTTATAATATTCATTCGAGGTATTATGACTCAGCTTATTTCATTTATTGAATATTATTTGAATATTCATTTGAGGATCTATGACTCCGATTATTTGCTGAGATATATTCTTTATTTTATTAAAGAATAAGGTGTCGATAATCAAACTTATTTTTGATTATTCAAATAAAGATATTACTTTCGTATAAGTATATCTTTGATTATTTGCTATTTATTTCAAGTATAAGTTTTAATACTTCTACTTCAATTATTTTATAAAGATTATTTTTTATGGGAATATTATTTAAATAATAATATTCAGACATTTTCTAAATATTCTGGGGACCGATTTACTTCATTAAATCAGTTTTACTCCAAACACTCTTTAAAGTGTTTTCGAGTCTTTAAAATGATTTTCAAAAGTTAGAGCGGATCCCAAAACTATTTTTATATTTAAGATCTTCCTTTTAAAAAGGGGATTTAAATACTCGCTCAAAACCTGGGGGATCCGGCTCGGTGATGTGTTTTATATTCGCAACAAGGTTGCTATCTTGGTAAAAGAGTTTTTGATTACTTACCCAATATTCGGGAAGTAAAATTCTTGGAACAAGTTAATCCATTAACAGGCATCGCCTGGGAAATATCGGTGAGTTTTCCTTTCCAACTAGGTACGACTTCTTGGTGGAGCCGTATCAACAAGTTTCTACTTGGGGAAAGGGGGAAACGAGCTTTACGTTTCAGAGTCATGGATTTCATCTGAACTAGGAGTGGCGTAAGTGGTCGAGTAGCGCCGGCCCAGCCTTATTATATTGGCCCAAATGGCCTGGAAGTTCCGCTAAGGCGGTCCATTCCTTAGGAGTTCAGTGTTCGGTTGACAAGTAAATCCGACAGGTTCTCCTCTACATGTAGAAAATGGTGGGGTTGCACTACTACGACTGATCATCGTAAGTGGTCTTCCTGGCGCGGCAAACTCCCGTAATGAGTTCATCATCCAATTGGATAATTTCTGCAACACTACCCAGAGCACTTCGATAGAAAGGCTACGGTTGGGCGATTGTTGAGTGTTGGCAGGGTCAAGTTTTAAAAATGATGTTTACATCAAATGAAGTATCTCGTAACTTCATTTTATTTTGATAATATTTTAAAGATTTAATCTATTCAAATCTTGTCTTATAGTCTCATCTATGTGATGAACTTTTGAAACTGATTATAACTTGAACGGTGGTAGTTCAAGTAGTATTGGGAAAGATATAAGTATATTGGGGTATTTGGTAACTCATCTTTTAAACTTATATCTAATTAATAATTGTCTTATGAATGACAAAGATTTTCAGAAAAACGTTGAGACAAGGTTAGATATATGAGATCACCTTGCAACGATATTTTTTTATACAGTTATACACTGGGACTTTGTGTATATTATGCATGGAAGAGGACTTCCAATATTTTGAAAAGTATATATGTATATATATATATACTGAATATTTTGCGACTTCATCGCATTAAGATATCAACTTGGTTCATTTCTTTTGACCAAGACTTTCATGAGTACTATGAGAAGGCTCATATATTGTTAATCATTATACATATTATTTTGGTGGGCTTGCTGCTCACCCTTGCTTTCTTCTTTCATCACACAACATCAGATAGACAAGATGAACCGGACCAAGCTCCCGATTCGCAAGAGGTTAGGAGACGTTCCGCAGTTTTCTAGAAGCACGGATGCCGCCATAGCTGAGGTAGGAACTACCAATAGGCTAGGCTTTCAACTTTTGATGTATCAGATTATGTATATTTATGAATTGTAATAATGGCAAAGAAATGTAAATTTATTCAGAAACCTGTTTAAGGTGTATTGGCATATAATTGTGGAATAAAACGACTTGTGATTATTTTGGATATTCATCTCTGAGACTATAACTTGTGGTGTGTGTGTTTATTGTGGGGTCACAGTACAGAGTAGTTGATTATTTATTAAGATTGGGTGTTGTTAAGGGAAATGGAACTCGTGACAACCCGGATCCCCGACCCCGGATTTGGGGGTGTTACAGAAATGGTATCAGAGCCAAGCATTATAAACCTCAGAGATGATGGGACGTTAAGATAATAAGTTCACTAAGATAAAAAGAACTCTTGCCAAGTTCATAGTCGGACTACCTAACGTAGTACTGACAGTTAAAACCCTTACGGGAACCCTTATAAGTATCGTGATAGTAACGTAGTTCGTTCTCGTATAGGGCAGCGGAGCACCGAACCTTGAGGTTCAGGAGCATCAACATGAGGATGTTTTATTACAAGTTGGAGATCAAATTGTGAATCCGATGGAGTACCCTAATGAGGGATCGGATGAGGTTCAGATAGAGAATGTTGCGGTTGAGGATGTTATTCCGGAAAGGATTGTGGCTGAGGAGGATCTCATGGAGGATCCTGATGAGAATGAAGAGAGGACCGCTGAGGAACTGATGACCATAGTCAGGGCGACTACCAGAGCAAGAATGGCCGCGAGGGTGGCCCTAGAGGATGAAGAGTTACCAAGGGCACAAAGGTTAATGAGGGCAGAAGGAGTGGGGCCTTCCACGACCCCAATTATACCAGTATCAGACCCTCTTTCAGAGGCTCCTGTAGACATCCATGAGGTTCCACCAATTCCTGACCCATCCCCTGTACAGAGCCCAGCACATACTGAGGAAATGCCACCTTTATCCCCTGAACCATTGTCACCTGATACCGTGCTTGGTTATCCCTTTGGATCTCCTGGGTCTGCACCACCCGCACCCCATGGACTGCTAGATGCTACCACTCAGGCTTCTCTTATCGCCAATTATTATATGACTTTGGGTGGCCTGTCTGAGGCCCGTAATGTTAGGAGTGATCTGTTGGATCGACTTACTGCACCAAGGATTGAGGGAGGGATACTTCCGGCAGGATTAGCGTATAGCATGGAAAGGATTGAGGCTACCACCCGTGTTACAGCTAGAGGCCATCTTGAGGGTCAGGTCGATCCGGCTCTACTTGCGACTATCTTAGACCTCATCACCTCTGTGATGGAGCAGGTTAGGGATGTCGTGCGTGCTCGCATCTCTTAATCCATGGTAGTGTGTAGAGCCAGAGCAATCAAACAAGGGTTTCATGTAGCACCGCTTTTGGAGGATTAGCCTAAGTGATGAATGATTAGTTTTAATGATGAGATGACTATCTACGGTAGTACTTTTGGGATAGGAGCGATAAGTTCAAATGATGTAACCCTCTGTAATATGTTCAGTTGTTGTACCCTCGAACAAATGGTTATGTATTTATTCGTTAATTTCAGTTCAGGTCAGTTTGTTTGTGATAAATCACATTGTTAATTGCTCTATTAACACTTAAGAGAGTGTCATGAAGTTTATCGAACTTAAGAATTCATGATTTACAATCGTGCAAGGACTAAACGAAGGGGAAGACTTAAGCAAAGTAAGTAAGACAAATATCCGGAGATTCTCAAAATTTTCCAAGTAATATGCCCCCACAAGGAAAAAGATTAAGGGCAAACCTGGAACGTAATAATCAGGGAGGTTGCAATTAAAATTTAAAGAACCCGGAATATAATAAAGTGGAAAATGAAGATTTTAAATTAAAAGATGACTCCAATTATGGGGAGTAGGAAGAAATATTTAGACTGAGGAATCAAAAGTCGAGTAAGGAAAGGAGACCCGAGATGGTACCCCTATACGGCAATTCATGGACCTGTCTAAAGAGAACTTAGACTATTATCCCCAACCACCACCCTGAGGAGACAGTGCGGTGGGAAATTCTTTCATGACCTTTAAGTCGCTAAGCTCTCAGAGTTCCAAGGAACAAGCTGACCCAGTCGAGGCAAGAGCCTGGCTAAAGGAAATAGATGAATCATTTGAGACTCTAAATGATTGACGAACCACAAAAGACTGTTTTGTCACTTACCCTCCTAAGAGAGAGACCACCCGTTGGTGAAAGACCAAGAAAGGCACGGAGCCAGAGGTTAGAATAAACTGATTTAAGTCCAGTCAATTGTTTTCGGGAAAGTAATTCCCAAAGATAAGGAGATAGTGTAAAAGCTTTAGAGCCAGAACAAAGGCAGACAAGTATGATAAATTATGAATCTAAGTTGTAAAAGTTGTCAAGATTCGTTCTGAGGACACGAATCCAGAATGACGGGATGTTTGAAATCAATGCTTATATTGTGATTGATTTGTGAAATAATGATAAGAGAAAGGAAAATAAAAAGAAACTGAAGTGGAAAGGAATATAAAGGCAATAGAGTTTGAGGAATGATAAGGGAGTTGGGTATGAGGAAACCCTAAAGACTCATAGCAATAGAAATAGAAAAGTATGTAATCGTCAGGATGATGATCCACCATGAGTTAAAATTGATGGTTGAAGGCATAAGAGATACATATATTGTACCCCCTTTAAGTTGGGAGGATTCGAGGAAACCTTGAGATAGTTCGAAGGATAAATATTGAGACACGGATAGACTGAGGAGACAAGAAAGTAAGAAATCAGGAAAAATTGGATGAAGGAAGTGACCTTCAATAATGTGAAATGTAAGACCGGTGGCTCGATACCCAGAAAGGGAGACGCCAGGTATGGGAGGTATCCCAACATTGAGGTGACTGTTGAGATAAACAACAAAAGTAAATAAGGAATTATTAAGAAGAAGTTCACGTTGAACATGACCAATATCTTCCAAACATCCATGTTATCATTACCAAATCAGGAAAGAAAAGCGGATGACCATTGTTATCTTTTGGAGGCCATATGGATTGACCTCAATTTGAATAAGGATGCTATTATGAAATTAGGCATATACTATCGAGGTGGGAATGATTGAATAAGATACCCTTATCAGGGATATATGACTTGATTTATCCAAGGAAGGATGCATGTACCTTTTAAAGGTGGAATTAAGGATAGAACATCGGTAACTTAAAATGAATCCTCGAGGAATGCATAAAGGTTGGAATTTCACCCTTAATAGGGATAGTATGAGTTTTGACAGTATGAATTGGAAAGGATTAAGGTAATAATAACCTTTAAGGATCAGTGGAGAAATTCTTCAGAAGTATATAGACAATGGTTCTAGTATTAGTAAGTGGTATTTTGATATGCCCTGTATATAGGGAATACAGGAGGAACGATTAAAGGATAACCTTAGAGGTTTTACAAGGAGAAAGGAAATATTCAAAATTCTCAAGAATAAAAATGTTGATAAAGGAAATATGACATAATTATAATGTTGCCAAGTGGGGCACGTGTTAAACCACGAGAAAGTATGGATCGAACCAGTAATGGTCGAAATTGTTCAGGGCAATTAGGACTTAAGATAAAAGATGTTCTAATTATGATTGAGAGTCAGTCATGACAGTGATTAACCTCTAAAGACTGAGGCAATAACTTATGGAAAAAAAAATGGTGATTTTTTTTTATTTTTACTCATCAGATTTTAAGGAAAGCATTTTCACATAAGCTGTGATTGAAATAAGGTAGAAAATTTATTTGGAGGTGGTTAAAATGACATTGACTGTAAGGAAATTTTACTATCAGGAAAGGCTAAAGAGGTGGCCGACACTTTAAAGGTAAGAGGATAATTATAGGCGCTTGTGCCAAAAGAATACAGTGATGATGGTTAAAACTGTGAAGGTTGTATTATGGTTTGGAAGATTGACATTCCTTCTGATGACTGTGCAATACCCAACCGTAATAGTAGTTGGTAAAGGTTTAATTTGTGTAATCGCCATGAACGGGCTATCTATCTTAGAAGGTCCTATCTTGAGATAAGCCAGGACCATGTTTCAAAAAGGACTAGACGAACATTTGAGTTAAGTCTTCTATTTAAGGCATATGATTAAGAATGGTATTAACCTGCTATCGTTGCTTTGATTGAAACTCTTCTGCAATTTTATCTACTTCATGTCATGAAAGTACGTCAGAGTTTGGAGTGTTCTTCATGAATTGTGATTGGTGGTTATGTTAACTCCTTAGGAGAATTAGATACGAGATGTATGGACTCCGTATGTTTAGCTATTAAGACTTCATGGAAAATGAATGACTACAGTAGGTCAGTGGTGGACCATAGTAAGGCTGCAATGATTCTGCGAGTAATGAGCTGATTACAACCGTGAGAGTTGTATTGGAATGGGTGTTGAGATTGAGTACCACTAATCGGGTCGTGGTAGTGTATAAGTTATCATTGATAGACTAATTAAGTAGAGTATCTACCTAGTGAATTATTATTCTTTCTTATCAATAGAGAGTCGTATTATTATACGAGGAAGGTTGCGGTGCGAGCATAGAATCCTAGTAACGGTGATATATAGAATGAGATCCCAAATTCGATTTTCGATGTCGAGGGAGTTTCAAAGGTAATTGTGTATAAGCTCGAGGAAGAGCATGGGTCCATAGAATGATGGACGGGATAGCGAAAATATTTAGGCACGTGAAATGCGATGCTATAATACTTGATGTTGATATAAATACATATATGTTTTGTTCTTCTATGATAAACCTCTATAGTTCAGAGGTAGGTTCCAAGCCAGATATTTTGTGGCAGTATATTTTTTTTTCATATATACAATTCTCTTCAGTTCGTTCTTTTCTCTTCTTTTCATTTCGTGTAAGCTGAGAAGAACAACCCTTCCAGAAGGGGAGGTATTGCCGAATGACTATCTATCTTTGTGATAGAAGCCTAGTAGGATACCACATGTTGTTTAATTGCTTGTCAAGTACTAAAGGCTGGCCACCTTCTGTACTAACTATGCGATATAACAAGTGTTCATGATCATAGTGATCTCTCAACAAATTCCTTTACTTCTATTTGATTGATCAAATTTTGGAAAATAGAAACAACTGAAAAAGGAGTAATAAAGTGGTGGTAGTATGCGGAATGGGAACACATTCGTGATACTAAGGTTGACGTGGTTATTAAAAGGTTATAGAATGCTAACGAGCAAAAGTATAACCAGTATAATATTAGGAACGGAAGGTAGTAGCGATTACGAACTCGAAAAGAATGGGTATTGAGAAGCAGAAGCTCTAATGCTAAAAGCAATAACGAGAGTCTGTGCAATAGACTTGAAAGAATTTGGAATGATCACTTAATTCGAATTGAGTTATCTTACGACAATAGATCATATGTCATTATCGAGATGTCGCCTTATGAGATCCTTGAGGGAAGACAATGTCGATCTCCCTTATGTTAGGATGAAGTTGTAGAGCGCAAGATGCTCGAACCCGCAGTAGTCCAAAGGACCAAGGATATGATAGATCTAATTAGAGGAGCTGGTAGTAGCCCAAGATGGACATGATAAGTATGTTGATTTGACACGAAAGGATAAAGAGTATGAAATAGGGGACCTAGTAATGTTATAGGTATCCCTTGGAAAGGATTGATGAGGTTCGGAAAGAAAGGAAAGCTAAGTCTACAATTTGTTGGACCCTTGGATATATTAAGACGTTTGGGAAGTTAGCATATGAGCTAGCCCTAACCCCGAACATGTAGCAGGTCGTAACGTGTTTCACGTATCAATGTTAAGGAAGTGAAATTCAGATGCCAGATAAATAGAGGCATATGAGCGCATAGATATGCAACCCGACATAACCTATATGGAGCAACCAGGAAGGGTTATAGAGTGAAAAGGAACAAGTGCTTAGAAGAAGGATTATCAAACTAGGCAGAGTTTGGTGGTAGAACCACAATGTGGGAAAATTGACTCGAGAGTTAGAAAGTGTAATGCTAAGAAAGTATCCCCATTTGTTTTCTATCTGATTCCGGGACGGAATCCTTTTAAGGAGGGGAGACTGTAATAACCCCAATTTTTGAGAAATTTTGAAACCCTTATGAATAGTGTTTTTGCTGAACAAGAAAACTTTTCATGCCACGCTATGTAGGGGTTCTGTTATTGATCTTATGGGATATTATTAGTACTCTATGTGGTATATAAGTGTATGTAAAGATCGTCAGAATCCAATTCCGAACACTTTGATTTTTCCCGGAAATCCACAAGATACGGAGAGAATTGAGTATAAGGTAACAGGATAAAAAGGATTGAAATTAAAGGATTATAGGAGAGGATCATAAAAGGAATATAATATATTGAGAAAGGTTAAGGGAACCTAAGTAATAAGATCCCGGGTATGATCCCTCAAACGATAAACGAAAACGAAAGTTAAGCGAACCGTATAACAGATCAGCGGTCATTAGGCAAACAATTAGGAAGTTAAGCAAAGGGATTAGAGGAAGTGATGTCACCCAACCAATGAGAAGAGGACAAGGAAGGGAGGATGACATGTGCAAGGTGACACAAGCATGACATAGAAGGGAAGGAAGTGTGGTTGAATTATAACCACACAAAATCAAGGTTAATTAAGTCATTAACCAAAAACAACACAAAAATCAACCAACCAAGCAAATCATTTCATTTTCATCAAACAAAACATAAAAATCTCTTTCTTCCCAAGCTAGCTCTCGGCCCATTTCTTAAAATTTGAAGATCCAAGCTCCACCACTTACTATTTAGCAAGGTAATTATCTAAGCTTCCCCATGGATAGTTACATACTTCCTATAAGTTTAAGCTTCTAATTCCAAGCCAATCTTTTTCTATAAATCAAGGAAGAAGATGGTGAATAGTAACCTTCAAGAAATAACTTTAGTTTTCTTGAATTTTTATGAAAGATTAAGGTTATACAAGCAAGGATCAAGGCTCTTTTAGGCATTCAAAGCTCTTGGGTTGTGTTAGGAAGCTTCAAGGAGGTATAAACAACTTTCACCTTTAACTTATAGTTTGAACTTTGAGTTTTGATGAGTTTATGGATGGATTAATGTATATATAGAAATATCCATGTATGTATAGCAAGATCCATGTATGTTAGATAGCTTGGTTGGATTTGTGGTGATTTTGGATATGAATCTTGGTTAATGGTTAATGAATCTTAAGTTATGGTTAGTAGATCATGTTTGCGGTTGAATAAGTTGGAAAACCTTGAGATTATGGACTGACTTTGACTTGATATAAGTTGTGTTTGATGTATTGATGATGGTTGGGTGGTTTGTAGTGAATTGGTAAAGAATTGGAGTGGTATAAATATTGGTAATCGCGTAAACATAGCCGTCGTAACGTCCGATTTTCTTTGGACTGTTTTTGTGCATAGCATTAGGACCCGAGAACCCCCTGCTAGATTATGACCACTGCCATGTTTAGATAGCTCATGTTACGAGCTTCGTTTTGATATGTAGTTCGTTCGATTCCGATGCACGGTTTAGGAGAAACGACCGTTTCAAGTAACGGCGTTTCGCGAACGAAACATTTCCCCTCGCCTTACTTTGAAACATAGGTTAAAGACCAAAAAGGACTAATTGAAGTATGAAACATTTATGTTAAGTGTGTTAGGCAGTTGGTAAGACACTCGCGAAGGAATCGCCTTAAAACTCATAAAGGTTAAATTATTAAAAATGGTGGAGCCGAGGGTACCCGAGTGACTTAAGCGAATCAGTGAGCGCAAAACGAGCGTTAGAGTCTAAGTTAGTTAAAGTATAGATTTACAAGTGACTTTGGTTTAATTCCAACTTACTTGTTGCTTATAGGTTACCAGACTCGTCCCGAGCCATTCGTAACCCCCAGTCGCTCAGGCAAGTTTTCTACCCGTTATACTGTTGCTGTGATGTAAATATATGTATATGCATTATCTTGTGATATTGCATGATTGTTATTAGCAAATTTTGCGATATATTGGAGCATGCTAATATGGTATATATGCATGTCTGTTTCGTAATCTGGTTATCTATCTGTTGATTTCAATGCTTATAGTTGCATAATACCTATGCTAGAAATAAGCAAGTAGTTGCGTATACCCTTAGTATAGGGGATAAAAGGTGAACATATTTCTAAACCGGGAGTCGATGTTCCCGAGTATATATATATATATTTATTTATTTATTTATATATATATATATGGATATAGTTTTTAAAACTATTAATCGAATAAGGTTTATTCGATAACTTTAACTTTATTTTATTATTGAATATTATTTCGAATATTATTCGAAGGCGTATGACTCCTTTACATTATTTATTGGATATTACTTGGACATTCAATTGAGGATGTATGACTCCTTTATTTTATTTAATGAATATTATTTATAATATTCATTCGAGGTATTATGACTCAGCTTATTTCATTTATTGAATATTATTTGAATATTCATTTGAGGATCTATGACTCCGATTATTTGCTGAGATATATTCTTTATTTTATTAAAGAATAAGGTGTCGATAATCAAACTTATTTTTGATTATTCAAATAAAGATATTACTTTCGTATAAGTATATCTTTGATTATTTGCTATTCATTTCAAGTATAAGTTTTAATACTTCTACTTCAATTATTTTATAAAGATTATTTTTTATGGGAATATTATTTAAATAATAATATTCAGACATTTTCTAAATATTCTGGGGACCGATTTACTTCATTAAATCAGTTTTACTCCAAACACTCTTTAAAGTGTTTTCGAGTCTTTAAAATGATTTTCAAAAGTTAGAGCGGATCCCAAAACTATTTTTATATTTAAGATCTTCCTTTTAAAAAGGGGATTTAAATACTCGCTCAAAACCTGGGGGATCCGGCTCGGTGATGTGTTTTATATTCGCAACAAGGTTGCTGTCTTGGTAAAAGAGTTTTTGATTACTTACCCAATATTCGGGAAGTAAAATTCTTGGAACAAGTTAATCCATTAACAGGCATCGCCTGAGAAATATCGGTGAGTTTTCCTTTCCAACTAGGTACGACTTCTTGGTGGAGCCGTATCAACAAGTTTCTACTTGGGGAAAGGGGGAAACGAGCTTTACATTTCAGAGTCATGGATTTCATCTGAACTAGGAGTGGCGTAAGTGGTCGAGTAGCGCCGGCCCAGCCTTATTATATTGGCCCAAATGGCCTGGAAGTTCCGCTAAGGCGGTCCATTCCTTAGGAGTTCAGTGTTCGGTTGACAAGTAAATCCGACAGGTTCTCCTCTACATGTAGAAAATGGTGGGGTTGCACTACTATGACTGATCATCGTAAGTGGTCTTCCTGGCGCGGCAAACTCCCGTAATGAGTTCATCATCCAATTGGATAATTTCTGCAACACTACCCAGAGCACTTCGATAGAAAGGCTACGGTTGGGCGATTGTTGAGTGTTGGCAGGGTCAAGTTTTAAAAATGATGTTTACATCAAATGAAGTATCTCGTAACTTCATTTTATTTTGATAATATTTTAAAGATTTAATCTATTCAAATCTTGTCTTATAGTCTCATCTATGTGATGAACTTTTGAAACTGATTATAACTTGAACGGTGGTAGTTCAAGTAGTATTGGGAAAGATATAAGTATATTGGGGTATTTGGTAACCTCATCTTTTAAACTTATATCTAATTAATAATTGTCTTATGAATGACAAAGATTTTCAGAAAAACGTTGAGACAAGGTTAGATATATGAGATCACCTTGCAACGATATTTTTTTTATACAGTTATACACTGGGACTTTGTGTATATTATGCATGGAAGAGGACTTCCAATATTTTGAAAAGTATATATGTATATATATATATACTGAATATTTTACGACTTCATCGCATTAAGATATCAACTTGGTTCATTTCTTTTGACCAAGACTTTCATGAGTACTATGAGAAGGCTCATATATTGTTAATCATTATACATATTATTTTGGTGGGCTTGCTGCTCACCCTTGCTTTCTTCTTTCATCACACAACATCAGATAGACAAGATGAACCGGACCAAGCTCCCGATTCGCAAGAGGTTAGGAGACGTTCCGCAGTTTTCTAGAAGCACGGATGCCGCCATAGCTGAGGTAGGAACTACCAATAGGCTAGGCTTTCAACTTTTGATGTATCAGATTATGTATATTTATGAATTGTAATAATGGCAAAGAAATGTAAATTTATTCAGAAACCTGTTTAAGGTGTATTGGCATATAATTGTGGAATAAAACGACTTGTGATTATTTTTGGATATTCATCTCTGAGACTATAACTTGTGGTGTGTGTGTTTATTGTGGGGTCACAGTACAGAGTAGTTGATTATTTATTAAGATTGGGTGTTGTTAAGGGAAATGGAACTCGTGACAACCCGGATCCCCGACCCCGGATTTGGGGGTGTTACAACACAATTATTTCTTGACTTCTCGATCCTCTTCTTTAGTCCATCCAGGATTATTCGATTTGCTACTTCTGCTTGCCCATTGGCTTGTGGGTGAGCCACGGAGGTGAACCGTAACTCAATTTCATTTTCGTCACAATACTTCTTGAATTCCTCGTTGTTAAACTGCGTTCCATTGTCGGTGACTAGGACACGGGGAATTCCATATCGGCACATAATGTTTTCCCACAGGAATTGTGTAACTTGTTTAGTTGTGATTTTGGCCAAGGGTTTGGCTTCAATCCACTTAGTGAAATAATCAATGGCTACAATCAGGAACTTCCTTTGTGTCGTGGCCATAGGGAAAGGCCCTAGAATATCCATTCCCCACATAGCAAAGGGAATAGGCAAGTTGATAGATGTCAGCATCTCGGGAGGTTGTCTAACAACAGGTGCATGCTTCTGACAGCGGTCGCACTTCTTCACATATTCTTTGGCATCAGCCATCATTTCCGGCCAATAAAAGCCTAGACGAGTTATCTTATGAGCCAAGGCCCTGCCCCCCAAGTGTTGTCCACAAATACCTTCATGCACTTCTTCAAGAGCCAAGCGTGCCTCATCGGGCCTGAGACACCTCAAGTAGGGAACCACGAAAGATCTTTTGTAAAGAATCCCATCTATCAAAGAGTACCTTAGTGCTCGAACAGTTAACTTCCGTGCTTCAGTTGCATCACTTGGCAACCAACCGGTTTGAATGTGAGCCTTGATAGGATCAATCCATGACGTCCCCAGGCCTATAGGAGCCACAAGCTTAACATCTATGCTTCGTGTCTTCAAAACACGGAAGTACACACTTCCTGAACTTTCTTCTATCTCGGATGAAGTAAACTTTGATAACGCATCTGCCTTAGCATTTTCTTCCCTTGGAATGTGCTCAACATGACATTCATTAAATTGGGTCATCACAGCCCTTACTAGGCGGACATACTTAGCCATCGTATCATCCCTTGCCTCAAATTCTCCCTTTACCTGGGATATGATCAGCTTCGAGTCTCCCCGGACCTTTAAGTTTTTGACTCTAAGTGTCCCAGCTAGACCAAGGCCAGCAATCAGGGCTTCATACTCTGCCTCATTGTTTGTGGTTGGGAAGTCTAGCTTCATAGCATACTCAATTAAGAATCCATCAGGGCTTTGCAAAACCAACCCTGCTCCACTGGAATTTGTTTTTGATGCTCCATCAAAATAGAGAACCCAATATTCTTTCTCCTTATCATCCTTTTCTCTGTCCCCATTGTCGACTCCCTTGTCTTGAGGTATGGTATCTTCCTGCCCCCCGACTTCTTGGTTGGGTATGGTACATTCCACCACGAAGTCAGCTAGTGCCTGGGCTTTTATGGCCGTACGTGGCTTATACTTGAGATCGAACTCTCCCAACTCTATTGCCCACTTAATCAATCTCCCACTTGCCTTGGGACTGTGAATGATATTTCTCAGTGGCTGATTCGTTAGCACCTCAATCTGATGAGCCTGAAAGTAAGGACGCAGTTTTCTCGAAGCCATTACCAAGGCTAGAGCAAATTTCTCAATAGTTGAATAATTCAATTCAACACCATGCAGAATTTTGCTGACATAATATACGGGTTTATGGATTTTTAGCTCCTCCTTAACCAACACCGCGCTCAAGGCGCTCTCTGAAATGGCCAAGTATAAGAATAAAACTTCATTCCAAGATGGTTTGGCCAATAACGGGGCATGAGCCATATACTTCTTTAACTCTTCGAATGCCTTCTGGCTTTCCTCATTCCATACAAAGTCTTTGATATTCTTTAGTGACTTGAAGAATGACAAGCACTTGTCTCCTGACTTGGAGATGAATCGTCCTAGCGCAGCGACCCTTCCTGTGAGCTTCTGAACATTCTTGACAGTTTTTGGTGGTTCCATGTCCAGGATTGCCTTTATTTTATCGGGGTTAGCCTCAATTCCTCTCTTTGAGACCATTAATCCCAAGAATTTTCCAGATCCTACTCCGAAAGCGCACTTCGTAGGATTCAACATCATCTTGTGGTACCTCAGGATCTCAAAAGCTTCCCTCAAATGGGTTATATGATCAGTCTTTACTAGACTCTTGACTAACATGTCATCAACATAGACTTCCATAGTCTTACCAATAAGATCCTTAAAAATTTTATTTACCAACCTTTGATAGGTGGCTCCCGCATTCTTAAGACCAAACGCCATAACAAGATAACAATAAACACCAAAGTCAGTGATAAATGATACCTTTGGAATGTCATCCTTGTGCATCTTAATCTGATTATATCCGCTAAATCCATCCATGAAACTTAGCATCTCATGCCCATCAGTGGCATCAATCAAAGTATCAATCCTTGGCAATGGAAAACAGTCTTTAGGGCATGCATCATTTAGATCAGTGAAGTCTATACACATCCTCCACTTTTCATTAGCCTTCTTCACCATTACAGGGTTTGCTAACCACTCCGTAAATTGAATCTCCTCAATGAAACCAGCCTCTAGGAGCTTCTCTACTTCCTGTTTTATAGCCTCTTGTCTTTCCGGGGCAAAATTTCTTTTCTTTTGTTTCACTATCTTCCGGCTTGGATCCATGTTTAACTTGTGAGTAATCAACTCCGGGTCTATGCCTGGCATATCAGCTGTTGACCATGCAAATACATCACTATTTTCTTGCAAAAATTTCACCAACTTCCCTCTAATGGGCTCCTCTAGTGTGGCTCCAATGAAAGTCATCCTCTCAGGATTCTTGGGGTCTAAAGGAACCGAAACCAAGTCTTCTGCTGGCTTTCCTCTCTTCTCGTCATTTTCTCGGACATCCATATCTTCAATAGGAAGAACCTGCCCCCCGACTCCATCTGCCCTCAAAGAGGCCACATAACAGCTTCTAGCCATTTTTTGATCTCCTTTCCCTTCTCCAATCCCGTTTCGGGTGGGAAACTTCATAACTGAATGGTAGGAAGAGGGGACTGCCTTAAAGGCATGTATCCCTATTCTCCCCATGATAGCATTATAAGTTGAACTAGCCTTTACTACCACAAAATCCAACATCTGCGTTGCTTGTCTTGGTTCCATACCTATGGTGGTTGGCAGTTTGATTATTCCTTCCACAGGACATTCTACTCCAGCAAATCCATATATCGGCATGTCGGTTGGTGTCAACTGGGAATCGTTATACCCCATCCTTAGAAAGGCGTCGCGGAGCAATATATCCACAGAAGCACCATTATCCACAAGAACCCTCTTAACCGGGCTATTTCCTATTATTGGTGTTATGACCAACGGGTCGTTATGAGGAAACTTTACGCCCTATAGGTCAGAATCATCAAAAGCCAATGTTATTTATGTCCTGGCCCTCTTCGGGGCTTCTCCAACAATATGCATAACCTCTCTAGTGTATGCCTTTCTTGAATTTTTGGACAATCCAGCAGCAGTCGGACCTCCAAAGATTGTGTTTATCACAGGTCCTCGAGGGCGTCGTGGTCCTCCAAAAATTGCATTTATAACCGGCCCTCTAGGTTGGGGATTCCGCCCCTGATCATCTTGGTCCTTCCTACGATCTTCAAAATTCTTCCTTCCACTATTATTTCTGTCCCCTCCATCTCCAGTATACTTGTTCAATCTTCCTTTTCGAATCAAAAACTCAATTTCATCTTTCAATTGCCTACACTCATCGGTGTCATGGCCAACATCCTTGTGAAACCTGCAATACTTGCTCTTATCTAGCTTGGCGGGATCAGCCTTCAAGGGCTTAGGCCAGCGAATATCTCTATCCTTCTCAATCTCCATCAAAATTTGACTTCTAGGAGCATTCAACTTAGCGTATTCAGTGAACTTTTGCCCGGGTCCTCCCTTCTTGGAGGTTGAATCAGGGTTTTGTTCGGTTCTAGGATATTTATCCTTTGCAATATATTCTAGATCAGTTTTCCGCTTCTTGCCTCCAGTGGGCTCATTACTTATTACGGTCTTCCTCATACTTTCTTCAACCTTGATATACTTCTCTGCCCTCTCTTGGAGCTGCAATATGCTTTCAGGGGGACGTTTAGCCAAGGACATCTTAAAAAATTCATCCCTAGTTCCTTGTTGCAGTGCTATCATGGCTACCTTATCATCAAGGTCCGGGACTTTTAAAGCCTCTTTTGTGAAACGATTCAGGTAATCTCTCAAGGATTCCTTAGCTCCCTGCACAATACTCATAAGAGATGCTGAACTTTTCTCATGGACTCTCCCGCTGATGAATTGCTTAATAAAAGCCTGACTTAACTCTCTGAACGATCCAATAGAGTTTGGGGGTAAGCGACTGTACCATCTTTGAGCCATACCCGACAGGGTTTGAGGGAAGGCCCGGCACTTAATAGCGTCATTCACGGGTTGCAGTAGCAGTGCATTAGAGAATGTCCTGACATGGTTAGCGGGGTCTCCGGTGCCATCATAGGCTTTGATAGTGGGCATCTTGAATTTCCTTGAGATATGGGCATTCATTATTTCTTCTGTGAAGGGTGGAGTTGGATCATCAGGGTCTCCAAGGGGAAGGAGATTGCTTGGATCAGTTCTTGGAAAGACAGCCCTTCTTCATACCGGACCATCCAGGTCTATGACAGGAGGAGGATTTCTCCCCTAGGAGGCATCTGGGGTCTGGTGGCCTGGTGAGCTTCCAAGTCACGCCTCAGCCTTTGGATCTCAGCCTCATGAGCCCTTATCCTTTCCTGCACTTCCTGGGGATTCGCCCCTTGGGTGCTTCGAGGGTGTTGCCTTCCATCGGCCATCGGCTCCTTGCCTGGACGTCTCCTTCTTGGGGCCACTTCATCATCCGAAGATTCAGAATCTCTCTCAGTATAAGGACCAGAAAATTCCCGATCCTCGGGGATAGGAGCCAAACCTCGTATATAAGGGGGCGATTGCCCTCGTGCTTCACTTCGCCCAGCATATCCACTTCCTCCAACCTCGGGGTAAAGGGGCATCCCATAAGGGGGGTTAGTGGTAACAACAGTTGAATATTCATACCCGACGGATCGAGAATTCACAGGTATATGTACTTGTTGAACTTGAGGATTCGTACCTTGAATAGTCGGGGGAGTCGTCCCTTGTGGCTGAGATTGAGTTGCCCCTATCTGGGTTTCCGCTTGAGTAGATGCATAAGTTGAGTGGAGAGGAATCTCCACGGTTGACGAAATCACCTGAGTTGTCCCTGATGGTGTTCCCTCCTCCAGAGCGCTAGTTGTTCTCCGTGTTCTCGCCATGGTTGTTGTTCACTTCCCACAGACGGCGCCAAATGTTATGGATAAAAAACTAAGATTATTATTTGCTGTATTTATTACTAAGATTCGGGAGCTCAAGGCCTTTAATGGCTGCTCTCGTGTTTCGTAGCTCAACTCTGCCTTTACGAGATGCCTACGTAGCTCTGTGAATTAGAGAATCAAGCCAAAAAATGTAGTTCTGATTTGTGGGGCGAGACCCCTTATATAGATGTTGAGAGTCCTTGAATTGGACTTGGTATAGGAGACTTGGTGGGCAAGTCTCATAATTAGAATGGACTTTGGAGTCCTAGATAGTAGGAAACTGATTCCTTATCCTTTTAGGTCCCCTTGAGGCCAATCTACAAGGATTTATATCCCCACTAGGACTTATCTTAATAGTTGTTTTCCTCCTTTATTTATTAATTATGAAATTAATAAATAGTCAGGGTTTTTGGGCCTTCTTTGTTCCATCAGGCCTGATCTGGTCCATCAGGCCTGATCAATGTGTTGACCTTCTTGGTCTGAATGTCATACATCTTCTTATTGGGCCTAGCAGCCCACACCTTGCAATATTTATTTATACAATCAGGATTTATTTATCCCTATCAGTAGTGATAGCGTTAGAGTGATGTTGAATCTTGTTAGGTTGGCATGCATGCTAGAAACACTTGTAATTTCACTAAGTCTTAGAGTATGCTTGAGGACTAGATTGTTGTCATGGTTTGATGTTTTTGAGGTTAATCTATTGCTTATGCTTAGAATGCTTGATAGGCTCTTAATGATAAAAGACATGAAAAGATAAAAATTGGAATTCATTGCTAGTTGTGGCTAGGCGTCAAATGGCTAGTAGCCGGCTCGTATTGTATACGAGTAGTCTAGGGTTGAGCAAGATGGAACGAAACGCACTTGCTCAGAAATTGAAAAAAAAATAAAAAAATAAAAAAAAGAAAGAAAAAAAATACGTTTTAATGCACAATTGATCACGAGTGAGCTCTTTGGTATTCGAGTTATTAAGTTCTTAGGGGACTTTGTGCCTAGTGACCTAAGACTTTTATAGTCTGGGATCCGCTAACCTAACTTTCGCTAAATGGGTACCATTTTATAAGTCTTTTGTGGAACTCACTCATTGCACGATCAAGTAAGTATTTGTTTATGTGTTGAATAAAAGCATGATTCCGTAATATACTCCAATAATCTTGAAGTGTTATAAGTCATTTTGTGTCTAGAATATATTCTTTGTATAAGCTTGTGAGTTCCTTGAGGATAATTAAGTTATGGTGATTGATCTAGTTTCAAAGCATATCTGTTAAGCATTCGCACACACCACGTTTCTAGTTGTATGTCAGCTTGCATGATTTGATTGATCTTTAGTCGCCTAATTGCATTTGTTGATATGTCATGTGTTAGTTGGTTTAGTTATCGTGATGGGGATCATTGCATTCTTATAGTTTGCATTTATGCATGTTTTATTCTGAGTTTGAGTCTGTGTTGCTTGAGGACAAGCATCGATTCAAGTTTAGGGGTGTGATAAGTGGCATTTTATACCACTTAAAATGTTTCATAACGGCTTGAATTGGAGTCTTGAACTCGAGTATTTTATGTATTTGACGTATTTTTGAGTGTTTTTGCATTTCAGGGTATAACTTGCTTAGATAGGTGGATTTCATCAAAATAAGCTTAAGGAAGTGCTTGGAGTCAGTCCCGGGTTGATGTGAGAAGAATTCAGTAAAAACAGAAGCAAAATAATAATTTTTCCAGAAGGGTTGCAGGCGCCCGCCTGATGAGAGCAGGCGACCGCCTGGTAGCAGACGATCGCCTGGAAGGAGGAGGCGGCTTCCTAGGTGCGGATTTTCATAATCTGATTTTTAAAATTTGAGTTCTATTGGGCTTCTGTTAGTGCTGGTTCTTTTAGGCTATTATATAAACAATCTTGGAAGACGTTTTTGACAACAAGTAACAAGGAGCGAAGGGAAGAAGATCAAGAAGACCGTTTTAGCTCGCAACAACGAAGAAGAGAAAGCATACGTTTATCTTGTGATTCTTTTAATTCGTTATAACAGTCGATGCTAGTTTTCTTTATGTTTTGAACCTTAATACTCTTGTGACGTACTTTATTATTCATTAAATATTTTTATTAGTTTATATCGTTGTGTTTTTATCATGTTTTCATATGAACCCATGATGATGATGAGTTCTATTATGTGTTAATTGTGATTATGGGATCATAGCGGATTTACTATGGATTTCTTTAGTTAATTGTTTAATACCTTGGTATGTGGTGATTGTATGATATCTAGCATAGGTTGTGCTTATTTGTCTTATGTGTGTCGCGAATATTTAAGATAGCCTATTAATCTCTTATGAAGCGACAGTGAATATTGAGATTTAGAACTTGCCATGCTAGCATAGGTTCATGTATTGTATGCATGATTACTGGATAACTCTAACCGTTTTACTTGCCCTGTATAATCATAATGAATAACTTGCACTTAAATCGTTATGTTGTCAAATTCTGTAGACATATAGGGTCTCAACATAATTGATGCATATTCGACTTCTATCTTAATTGTAGATGCTTGGTAGAATGGTATTCGTACAACGAAAGTTGGCGTTTATCAGTTTCGTGTTGTTCGATTAATATCATCACCATTGCATGCTAAGGGTAATAACAATGACTATTGAATGAAGTAGTAATGAAGTTATGATCTCATGTGTGTTTAATATTGTTAATTCAAGTGTTTAATTCTCGTAGTTAATATTAATTAATCAACCTTATTTGTTATAATCTTAACATTGAAGAGTAACCATACATTGGTGAGTAAGTGTTAATTAGATATAATTAATCAGAGTCTCTGTAGTAACGAACTAGAAATTATTCTATATTACTTGCAAGCACGTATACTTGAATGATTTATTTAGCGCATTCTTTGTGCCTAACAACTCTCAGTGTCCCTACTAGGCCGAGGCCAGCTATCAGAGCTTCATATTATGCCTCATTGTTTGTGGTTGGAAAGTCTAACTTCATAGCATATTCAATTAAGAACCCATCGGGGCTTTGTAAAACCAAACCTGCTCCACTTGAATTTGTTTTTTATGCTCCATCAAAATAGAGGACCTATAACACCCCCAAATCCGAGGTCGAGGATCCGGGTTGTCACGAGTTCCACTTCCCTTAATAACACTCAATCTTAATAAACAATCAACTACTCTGTACTGCGACCCCACAATAAACACACACACCACAAGTTATAGTCTCAGAGATGAATATCCAAAAATAACACGAGTCATTTTATTTCAAAATTATATGCCATTACACCTTAAAAGGGTTTCTGAATAAATTTACATTTCTTTGCCATTATTACAATTGATAAAGATACATAAGTTTGGTACATCAAAAGTTGAAAGCCTAGCCTATTGGTAGTTCCTACCTCAGCTACAGCGACATCAACGCCTATAGGAAACTGCGGAACGTTTCCTATCCGCTCGCGAATTGGGAGCTTGGTCCTGTTCATCTTGTCTATCTGATGTTGTGTGATGAAAGAAGAAAGCAAGGGTGAGCAACAAGCCCACCGAAATAATATGTATAATAATTAACAATATATGAGCATTCTCATAGTACTCATGAAAGTCTTGGTCAAGAAGAAATGAACCAAGTTTGTTATTTAATGCGACGAAGTCGCAAAATATTCAGTATATATATATATACTTCTCAAATCTTTGAAATCCTCTGACATGTATAATATACATAGAGTTCCAGTTTATAACTATATAAAATATCGTTGCAAGGTGATCTCATATATCTAACCTTGTCTCAAGGTTTTTCCGAAAATCTTTGTCATGCATAAGATAATCAATAACCAGATATAAGTTGAAAAGATGAAGTAACAAGATACCCCAATATACTTATATCTTTCCCAAATACTACTTGAACTACCACCATTCAAGTTATAATCAGTTTCAAAAGTTCATCATATAGATGAGACTACAAGATAACACTTGAATAGATTCAATCCTTGAAATATTATTGAATGAAATGAAGTTACGAGATACTTCATTTGATGGAAACACCATTATAATTGCTTTACCCTGTCAATGCTTCGGCAACCACCCATTCGTAGCCTTTCGACCGAAATGCTCCGGGTAGTGTTGTAGAAATATCCAACTGGATGATGAACTCATTATGGGAGTTTGCCGCGCCAGGAAGACCACTTACGATGATCAGTCGCAGTAGTGCAACCCCGCCATTTTCTACATGTAGAGGAGAACCTGTCGGATTTACTTGTCAACCGAACACTGGACTCCTAAGGAATGGACCGTCTTAGCGGAACTTCCAGGCCATTTGGGCAATATAATAAGGCTGGGCCGGCGCCACTCGACCACTTACGCCACTCCTAGTTTAGATGAAATCCATGACTCTGAAACGTAAAGCTCGTCCCCCCTTTCCCCAAGTAGAAACTTGTTGATATGGCTCCACCAAGAAGTCGTATCTAGTTGGAAAGGAAAACTCACCGATATTTCCCAGGCGATGCCTGTTAATGGATTAACTTGTTCCAAGAATTTTACTTCCCGAGTGTTGGGTAAGTAATCAAAAACTCTTTTATCAAAATAGCAACCTTGTTGCGAATATAAAATACACCACAGAGCCGGATCCCTCAGGTTTTGAGCGAGTATTTAAATCCCCTTCGAAAGGAGGATCTTAAATATAAAAATGAGTTTTGGGATCCGCCCTAACCTTTAAAATCATTTTGAAGACTCGAAAACATTTTTAAGAATGTTTGGAGTGATACTGATTTAATAAAATAAATCAGTCCCAGTATATTAGAAAATATCTGAATATTATTATTTAAATAATATTCCCATAAAGAATAATCTTTATAAAAATAATTTAAGTAGAAGTTTTAAAACTTATACTTGAAATGAATATTAAATAACCAAAGATATACTTATACGAAAGTATTATCTTTATTTGAATAATCAAAAGTGAGTTTGATTATCGACACATTATTCTTTAATAAAATAAAGAATATTAATTAGTAAATAATCGGAGTCATAAGTCCTTGAATGAATATTCAAATAATAATATTCATTAAATAAAATAAACGGAGTCATAAGTCCTCGAATGAATATTCAAAATAATATTCATTAAATAAAATAAAGTTATCGAATAAACCTTATTCGATTAATAGTTTTGAAAACTATATCAATATATATATATATATAAATACCACATCACATACTCCAATATATCGCAAGATTTGCTAATTAACCACCATGCATCTATCACAAGATAATGCATATACATATGTATACATCACAACAACAGTATAACGGGTAGAAAACTTATCTGAGTGTTCCGGGGTAGACTTAAGCTTAGAGTGGGTCCGATAACCTATGCACAACAACATAAGTCGGAATTAAACCCCGGTCACTTAAGAAACTAGACTTTAACCAATTGAACCCTAACGTTCACTTATGGTAACTTATACGCTTAACGAATCACATAAGTCATTCGAGTACCCTCGGCTTCACCATTTTTAATAAATTAACCATTAAGAGTTTTAAGGCGATTCTTTCGCGAGCACCTTACCAACTGCCTAATCCACTTTACATAAATGTTTCATACTCCAATTAGTCATTTAAGGGCCTTAACCAAGGTTTCAAAGTAAGGCGAGGGGTAATGGTTCGTTCGCGAAACGCCGTTACTTAAAACGGTAGTTTCTCCTAAACCGTACATCGGATTCAAGCGAACCACATATCAAAACGAAGCTCGTAACATGAACTATCTAAAAATGGCAAAGGTTAGAATCTTTCAGTGAGTTCACGGGTCCTAAAGTTAAGAACAGAACAGTTAAAGAAAATTGGGCATTATGATATTTATGTTTACGTGATTACCAAGTTTTAAACCACTCCAAACAACCACCATTCAACTCACAACCAACAATACAACCAAACCTCATCCAAACCTTACTACATCAGTCCCCAAACCTCAAGATTTTCCAATTTATACAACCCCACACATGAACTACTAGCTATACTTAAGTTTCATTAACTATAAACAAGATTTCAACATCCAAATCATTACAAATCCAATCCAAACTCTAAACACACAAGCATCATGCTTCTCATTTACTATAACCATCAAAACCATCATAATACTCAAAGTAAAGTTAGGGTTTGGAGGTGTTATACCTTCCTTGGAGTGATTAGAGTAGCTAGGAAGTCTTAGGGAGCCTCCTACAAGCTTGATCTTTCCAAAGAAATCAAGAACACAAAGTTAGGTTTTGAAGTTTCTAAAAGTCAGATTTAAAGAACTGTCCAAACGAGGGTCTTATCATGCTTAAAATCAACCAACCAATCCCTCCATTTGTCATGCTTATGTCACCATGCCTATGTCATCCATTTGCCACATGTCTCTTCCTTGTGGTTTGATGATGTCACAATCCTTGGCTTCTTGTACAAGCTTGTCTTTTGGTCGCTTATTTGTTTTACGGTTCGCTTATCTTTCGTTCTCGTTCGTCGTTTGAGGGATCATATCCGGGATCTTATTACATGGGTTCCCCTAAACCTTTCTCAATATTTTATATTCCTTTTTATGATCCCCTCTTAAAATCCTTGAATTTAAATCCTTTTTATCCTGTCACCTTATACTCAATTCTTTCGGTATCTGGTGGATTTTCGGGAAAAATCAAAGTGTTCGGATTTGGATACTGACGATCTTTACATACACTTATTTACTTTATGGAGTACTAATACGATCTTAGAATTTCCATAACAGTACTCCTATATAGCGTGGTCTGATAATTTTCCTTAATCATCATCATCAGCAAAAGTTACTATTCATCCGTGTTTCAAAATTTTCCAAAAATTGAGGTTATTACAGTCTCCCCTCCTTAAAAGGATTCCGTCCCGGAATCAGATAGAAAATGAATAGGGATGCTCTCTTAGCATTGCACTTTCTAAGTCTCAAGTAAATTTCCCCACATAGTGGTTCTACCTCCAAACTCTGCCTAGTTTGATAACCCTTCTCCTAAGCACTTGTTCCTTTTTGATCTATAACCCTTTCTGGTTGCTCCATATAGGTTACGTCTGGTTGCATGCCTATGCGCTCATGTGCCCCTATTTGTCTGGCATCCAAATTATACTTCCTTAACATTGATACGTGGAACACGTTATGAACTTGCTACAGGTTCGGGGGTAGGGATAGCTCATATGCTAACTTCCCAATATGTCTTAATATATCCAAGGGTCCAACAATTCGTGGGCTTAGCTTTCCTTTCTTTCTGAACCTCATCCATCATTTCCAAGGGAATACCTATAACAGCACTAGGTCCCCTACTTCCTATTCTTTGTCCTTTCATGTCAAATCAACATACTTCTTATGTCCATCTTGGGCTACTACCAGCCGTCCACTGATTAGATCTATTATATCCTTGATCCTTTGGACTACTGCGGGTCCGAGCATCTTGCGCTCTACAATATTCATCCTAACATAAGGGAGATCGACATTGTCTTCCCTCAAAGATCTCATAAGGCGATATCTCGATACTGAGATACGATCTATTATCGTAAGAAAACTCAATCTGCGTTAAGTGATCATTCCAAATTCTTTCAAGTCTATTGCACAAAATCTCATCATATCTTCTAGCATTATAGCTTTTGCTTCTCAATACCCATTCTTTTCTAGTTCATAAGCGTTACTATCTTCCGTACATAATACTATTTTGGCTATACTTTTGCTCGTTAGCGTTCTATAACCTTTTAATAACCGCGTCAACCTTAGCATCACGAACGCGTTAGATTCGGAATACCACTGCACTGATACTACTCCTTTCTAGCTGCTTCTATCTTCGAAAGCTTAGGCCTTCATATAGAAGTAAAAGAATTTATTGAGAGATCACTATGATCATGAACACTTGTTATATCGCATAGTTAGTACAGAAGGTGGCCAGCCTTTAGTACTTGACAAGCAATTAAACAACATGTGGTATCCTACTAGGCTTCTATCACACAGATAGATAGTCATTCGGCAATACCTCCCCTTCTGGAAGGGTTGTTCTTCTCAGCTTACATGAAATGAAAATGAGAGAAAAGAACGAATTGAAGAGAATTGTATATATAAAAAAATATATTGCCACAAAATATCTGGCTTGGAATCCACCTCTGAACTATAGAGGTTTATCATAGGAGAACAAAACATATCTCTGAACTATAGAGGTTTATCGTAGGAGAACAAAACATATATGTATATATATAAACATCAAGTATTATAGCATCGCATTTCACATGCTTAAATATTTTTGCTATTCCGTCCATCATTCTATGGACCCATGCTCTTCCTCGAGCTTAAGGTTTATCATAGGAGAACAAAACATATATGTATATATATCAACATCAAGTATTATAGCATCGCATTTCACATGCTTAAATATTTTTGCTATTCCGTCCATCATTCTATGGACCCATGCTCTTCCTCGAGCTTATACACAATCACCTTTGAAACTCCCTCGACATCAAAAATCGAATCTGGGATCTCATTCTAGACATCATCGTTACTAGAATTCTATGCTTGCACTGCAACCTTCCTCGTATAGTAAACTCCCTCGACATCAAAAATCGAATCTGGGATCTCATTCTAGACATCATCGTTACTAGAATTCTATGCTTGCACATCTGGGATCTCATTCTAGACATCATCGTTACTAGAATTCTATGCTTGCACATCTGGGATCTCATTCTAGACATCATCGTTACTAGAATTCT
This sequence comes from Apium graveolens, assembly GCF_009905375.1. Lineage (NCBI taxonomy): Eukaryota > Viridiplantae > Streptophyta > Magnoliopsida > Apiales > Apiaceae > Apium > Apium graveolens. The sequence continues at coordinate 181,210,980 of NC_133649.1, read as the reverse complement.
ATGCTTGCACTACAACCTTCCTTGTATAGTAATACGACTCTCTATTGATAAGAAGGAATAAGTATTCAATAGGTAGATAATCTACTTAATTAGTCTATCAATGATAACTTATACACCACCACGACCCGATTAGTGGTACTCAATTTCAACATCCATTCCAATACAACTCTCACGGTTGTAAGTAATCAGCTCATTACTCGTAGAATCATTCCTACATTACTAAGGTCCATCGTTGACCTACTGTTGTCATTCGTTTTCCATGAAGTCTTAATAGCTAACCATACGGAGTCCGTTCTTGCCGTACCGAAATCATCTAGAGAGAAAACATAATCGCCATTCCATGATTCATGAAGAACACTCCTGAACTTGGCGTACATATGCCATGAAGCTGATTAAATTGCAGAAGAGTTTCAATAAAATCAACGATAGCAGGTTAATACCATTCTTAATCATATGTCTATATTAGGAGACATGAAGCTCAAAGGTTCATTTCGTCCTTTTTAAAACATGGTCTTGGCTTATTCTCAAGATAGGACCTTCTAAGATAGATAGTCCGTTCACAGCAATTACATGAATTAAATCTTTACCAAACTACTATTACGGTTGAGTATCGCACAATCAACAGAAGGAATGTCAGTCTTCCAAACCATAATACAACCTTCACGGCTTCAACCATCATCACTGTATTCCTCTGGCATGAGCGCCTATAATTATCCTCTTACATTTAAAGTGTCGGCCACCTCTTTGTCCTTTCCTGATAGTAAAATTTCCTTACAATCAATGTCTTTTAAATGACCTTCAACTAAATTTTCTACCTCATTTCCAATCACTGCTTATGTGAAAATGCTTCTCTTAAGTCCTGGTGAGAAAAAAAATCACCATTTTTCCATAAGTCATTGCCTTAGTCTTTAGATGTGAACATTGCCACGACTGACTCTCGATCATACTTAGGACGTCTCTTATCTTGGGTCCTTCTTGTTTTCACCAATCTCGACCCTCATTGGATCGATCTATACTTTCTTATGGTTCAACACGTGCCCACCTGGCATTATTATAATTACGTCACATTTCCTTTATAAAAATTTCTATTCTTGAGAACTTTGAATATTACCTTTTTCCTTGTAAAACCTCTAAGGTTATCCTTGAATCGTTCATCTTGTATTCCCTAGATACAGGGTATATCAAAATACCATTTACTAATACTAGAACCATTGTCTATGTACTTCTGAAAAATTTCTCTACTGATCTTTAAAGGTTGTTGTTACCTTAGTCCTTTCCAATTCATACTGTCAAAACTCACGCTGTCCCTATTAAGGGTGAAATGCCAACCTTTATGCATTCCCCTTGGATTCATTTCAAGTTATCGGGGTTTCATCCTTAATTCCACCTTTAAAAGATACTTACACTTTTTCATGGATAAATCAAGTCAAATATACTTGATAGATTACCTCATTCAATCATTCTCACTTCGATAGTCTATACTTAATTTCACAATAGTATGCTTATTCAAACTGAGGTCAATCCATATGGCCTCCAAAAGATAACAACGGTTTTTTTTTCTTTCTGCTTTGCTTTTCTAATTTGGTAATGACAACAGGGATGTTCTGAAAGATATTGGTTGTGTTCAACATGAACTTCTTCTTAATAATTCCTTATTTACTTTTGTTGTTTATCTCAACAGTCATCTCAATGTTAGGATATCTTTCATACCTGGCGTCTCCCTTTTTGGGTATCAAGCCACCGGTCTTACACTTCACATTCTTGAAGGTCACTTCCTTCATCCAATTTTCATAATTTCTTACTTCCTTGTCTCCTCAGTCTATTCGCGTCTCATTATTTATCCTTCGAACTATCTAAAGGTTTCCTCGAATCCTCCCAACTTACAGGGGATAAAATATATGTATCTCTTATGCCTTCAACCATCAATTTTAACTCACGGTGAATCACCCTCATCCTGACGATTACATACTTTTCTATTTCTATTGCTACGAGTCTTTAGGGTTTCCTCATACCCAACTCCCTTATCATTCCTCAAACTCTATTGCCTTTATATTTCTTTCCACTTCAGTTTCTTTTTATTTTCCTTTCTCTTATCATTATTTCATGAACCAACACAACATAAGCATTGATTTCAAACATCCCGTCATTCTGGATTCGTGTCCTCAGAACGAATCTTGACAACTTTTACAACTTAGATTCATAATTCATCATACTCGTCTATCTTTGTTCTGGCTCTAAAGCTTTTACACTATCTCCATAACCTTGGGAAGTACTTTCCTGAAAACAATTGACTGAACTTAAATCAGTTTATTATAATCTCTTGCTTCGTGCCTTCCTTGGCCTTTCACCAGCGGGTGGCCTCTCTCTTAGGAGGGTAAGTGACAAAAACAGTCTTTTGTGATTCGTCAATCATTTAGAATCTCAAATGATTCCTATATTTCCTTTAGCCAGGATCTTGCCTCGACTGGGTCAGTTTGTTCCTTGGAACTCTGAGAGCTTAGCGACTTAAAGGTCCTGAAAGAATTTCTCACCGCATTGTTTCCTCAGGGTGGTGGTTGGGGATAATAGTCTAAGTTCTGTCTAGAAAGGTCCATTAATTATCGTATAGGAGTACCGTCTCGGGTCTCCTTTCCTTACTCGACTTCTGTTTCCTTAGTCTGAACATTCCCTCCTCCTGCCCATAATCGGGGTCATCCTACATGTTTTAAATCCTCATTTTCCACTTCATTATGTTATGGGTTCCTTCTATCTTGATGGCGACCTCCCTGACTATCACATTCAGGGTTTGCTCTAAATCTTATTCCTCAAACTAGCTTTCATCTAAGATCTCATCTTTAAGCTCTTGAACATTTGGAACCCAAATTCTGTAGGGATACCTCATTATTCCCTCATCATCTTTCTAGGTATTAATCTTTTATCTATTTGTTGGCTCTCTGCCTTCATTCATCACTTTTTCTGGCATAATATGTTCTTTTCCAATAATTCGGGATGTATTGCAATCTCAAACAGCTTTTCGGTACCAGCTCCAGTTACCTTCACTTCTATTTCCATTTTCTCAAAATCTCTTATAAACTCTCCCAAAGACATTATCATCTTGAGTCTCTCCTTTTTACTAAGAGCATCAGCCACCACATTGGCTTTCCCTGAATGATAAAGAATCTCCCAATCATAATTCTTTATTAGCTCTAACCGCCTCCTCTGGCGTATGTTGAGCTCTTTCTACATAAAAATTTACAAGAGATCTTATGGTTTGTGTAAATCTTGCACTTCTCTCCATACAAGTAGTGCCTCCAATCTTTAGGGAAAAACTATTGCCACGAGCCCAAGCTCATGGGTGGGGATATCGAATTTTATATTCCCTTAATTGTCTTGACGCGTACGCGTTTACCTTGTTATGCTATATAAGAAGCACCCTAATTCCTTATGTGAAGCGTCACTACACATCATAATATCTCCTTTTCCATCCGGCAACACCATCATAAGGGTCGTCACCAATCTTTGCTTCAGTTCTTAAAAGTTGTTCTCGTATTTCTCTGTCCATTCAAACTTCTCAGTCTTACGAGTAAGCGCGTTAAAGGGGCTACTATCTTTACGAACTTGAACGAACCTCCGGTAGTAACCGGCCAATCCTACCTCTGGTAGTCGCCCTAACCATGGTTATCAATTCCTCAGCGGTCATCTCTTCAGTCTTGTTAGGATCCTCCACGAGATCCTTCTCAACAACAATCCCTTCTGGGAAAAACATCCTCAACCGTTACATCCTCAATATGAATATCATCTGGTCCCTCATTAGGGTGTTCCATTGGATCCACAATCTGATCCCCAATATTGCTCCTCAACCTCAGGGTTCGGAGTCCCGCTACTATATACGATAACGAACTACGCTTCTATCACGATATTTATAAGGGTTCCCATAAGGGTTTTAACTGTCAGTACTATGTTAGGTAGTCCGACTATGAACTTGGCAAGAGTCCTTATTATCTTAGTGAACTTATTATTTTAACGTCACATCATCTCTGAGGTTTATAACGCTTAGCTCTGATACCATTTCTGTAACACCCCCAAATCCGGGGTCGGGGATCCGGGTTGTCACGATTTCCACTTCCCTTAATAACACTCAATCTTAATAAACAATCAACTACTTTGTACTGCGACCCCACAATAAACACACACACCACAAGTTATAGTCTCAGAGATGAATATCCAAAAATAACACGAGTCATTTTATTTCAAAATTATATGCCATTACACCTTAAAAGGGTTTCTGAATAAATTTACATTTCTTTGCCATTATTACAATTGATAAAGATACATAAGTCTGGTACATCAAAAGTTGAAAGCCTAGCCTATTGGTAGTTCCTACCTCAGCTACAGCGACATCAACGCCTATAGGAAACTGCGGAACGTTTCCTATCCGCTCGCGAATTGGGAGCTTGGTCCTGTTCATCTTGTCTATCTGATGTTGTGTGATGAAAGAAGAAAGCAAGGGTGAGCAACAAGCCCACCGAAATAATGTGTATAATAATTAACAATATATGAGCATTCTCATAGTACTCATGAAAGTCTTGGTCAAGAAGAAATGAACCAAGTTTGTTATTTAATGCGACAAAGTCGCAAAATATTCAGTATATATATATATACTTCTCAAATCTTTGAAATCCTCTGACATGTATAATATACATAGAGTTCCAGTTTATAACTATATAAAATATCGTTGCAAGGTAATCTCATATATCTAACCTTGTCTCAACGTTTTTCTGAAAATCTTTGTCATGCATAAGATAATCAATAACCAGATATAAGTTTAAAAGATGAAGTAACAAGATACCCCAATATACTTATATCTTTCCCAAATACTACTTGAACTACCACCGTTCAAGTTATAATCAGTTTCAAAAGTTCATCATATAGATGAGACTACAAGATAACACTTGAATAGATTCAATCCTTGAAATATTATTGAATGAAATGAAGTTACGAGATACTTCATTTGATGGAAACACCATTATAATTGCTTAACCCTGTCAATGCTTCGGCAACCACCCATTCGTAGCCTTTCGACCGAAATGCTCCGGGTAGTGTTGCAGAAATATCCAACTGGATGATGAAATCATTACGGGAGTTTGCCGCGCCAGGAAGACCACTTACGATGATCATTCGCAGTAGTGCAACCCCACCAGTTTCTACATGTAGAGGAGAACCTGTCGGATTTACTTAGTCAACCGAACACTGGACTCCTAAGGAATGGACCGTCTTAGCGGAACTTCCAGGCCATTTGGGCAATATAATAAGGCTGGGCCGGCGCCACTCGACCACTTACGCCACTCCTAGTTTAGATGAAATCCATGACTCTGAAACGTAAAGCCCGTCCCCCCTTTCCCCAAGTAGAAACTTGTTGATATGGCTCCACCAAGAAGTCGTATCTAGTTGGAAAGGAAAACTCACCGATATTTCCCAGGCGATGCCTGTTAATGGATTAACTTGTTCCAAGAATTTTACTTCCCGAGTGTTGGGTAAGTAATCAAAAACTCTTTTATCAAAATAGCAACCTTGTTGCGAATATAAAATACACCACAGAGCCGGATCCCTCAGGTTTTGAGCGAGTATTTAAATCCCCTTCGAAAGGAGGATCTTAAATATAAAAATGAGTTTTGGGATCCGCCCTAACCTTTAAAATCATTTTGAAGACTCGAAAACATTTTTAAGAATGTTTGGAGTGATACTGAATTAATAAAATAAATCAGTCCCAGTATATTAGAAAATATCTGAATATTATTATTTAAATAATATTCCCATAAAGAATAATCTTTATAAAAATAATTGAAGTAGAAGTTTTAAAACTTATACTTGAAATGAATATTAAATAACCAAAGATATACTTCTACGAAAGTACTATCTTTATTTGAATAATCAAAAGTGAGTTTGATTATCGACACATTATTCTTTAATAAAATAAAGAATATTAATTAGTAATTAATCGGAGTCATAAGTCCTCGAATGAATATTCAAATAATAATATTCATTAAATAAAATAAACGGAGTCATAAGTCCTCAAATGAATATTCAAAATAATATTCATTAAATAAAATAAGCGGAGTCATAAGTCCTCGAATGAATATTAAAAATAATATTCATTAAATAAAATAAAGTTATCGAATAAACCTTATTCGATTAATAGTTTTGAAAACTATATCAATATATATATATAAATATATATATTATACTCGGGAACATCGACTCCCGGTTTTAGAAAATGTTCACCTTTGGGTCCCCTATACTAAGGGTATACGCAACTACTACTTATCTCTAGCATAGGTATTATGCAACTTGTAAGCAATTGAATCAACAATATATATCAAGATTACGAAATAGATATGCATATATACCATATCACATGCTCCAATATATCGCAAGATTTGCTAATTAACCACCATGCATCTATCATAAGATAATGCATATACATATGTATACATCACAACAACAGTATAACGGGTAGAAAACTTGCCTGAGTGTTCCGGGGTAGACTTAAGCTTAGAGTGGGTCCGATAACCTATGAACAACAACATAAGTCAGAATTAATCCCCGGTCGCTTAAGAAACTAGACTTTAACCAATTGAACCCTAACGTTCACTTATGGTAACTTATACGCTTAACGAATCACATAAGTCATTCGAGTACCCTCGGCTCCACCATTTTTAATAAATTAACCATTAAGAGTTTTAAGGAGATTTTTTCGCGAAGCACCTTACCAACTGCCTAATCCACTTTACATAAATGTTTCATACTCTAATTAGTCATTTAAGGGCCTTAACCAAGGTTTCAAAGTAAGGCGAGGGGTAATGGTTCGTTCGCGAAACGCCGTACTTAAAACGGTCGTTTCTCCTAAACCGTACATCGGATTCAAGCGAACCACATATCAAAACGAAGCTCGTAACATGAACTATCTAAAAATGGCAAAGGTTAGAATCTTTCAGTGAGTTCACAGGTCCTAAAGTTAAGAACAGAACAGTTAAGGAAAATCGGGCATTATGACGTTTATATTTACGCGATTACCAAGTTTTAAACCACTCCAAACAACCACCATTCAACTCACAACCAACAATACAACCAAACCTCATCCAAACCTTACTACATCAGTCCCCAACCTCAAGATTTTCCAATTTATACAACCCCACACATGAACTACTAGCTATACTTAAGTTTCATTAACTATAAATAAGATTTCAACATCCAAATCACTACAAATCCAATCCAAACTCTAAACACACAAGCATCATGCTTCTCATTTACTATAATTATCAAAACCATCATAATACTCAAAGTAAAGTTAGGGTTTGGAGGTGTTATACCTTCCTTAGAGTGATTAGAGTAGCTAGGAAGTCTTAGGGAGCCTCCTACAAGCTTGATCTTTCCAAAGAAATCAAGAACACAAAGTTAGGTTTTGAAGTTTCTAAAAGTCAGATTTAAGGAACTGTCAAAACGAGGGTCTTACCATGCTTATTTTGACGAGACTTGTGAACAAGAGTTGTAGACCATCTCAATACATTTCCAAAGAGCTATAGAACATACTATTTGAGTGAGTATTGAAGGAGATATGGTAGTTTGAAGTTGCTGCTCTGGTTTTGGCCGAGAGCTTTTTGAAGGAAATGAAAGTCAACTTGTATTTTGTGTTTTTGATTTGTTTTGGCTTGGTTGCTTTGTTTTGTTTTGTTAATTATCCTTTTACCATGGTAAAAAATGAATGGCTTAAAATCAACCAACCAATCCCTCCATTTGTCATGCTTATGTCACCATGCCTATGTCATCCATTTGCCACATGTCTCTTCCTTGTAGTTTGATGATGTCACAATCCTTGGCTTCTTGTACAAGCTTGTCTCTTGGTCGCTTATTTGCTTTACGGTTCACTTAACTTTCGTTCTCGTTCGTCAGTTTGAGGGATCATATCCGGGATCTTATTACTTGGGTTCCCCTAAACCTTTCTCAATATTTTATATTCCTTTTTATGATCCCCTCTTAAAATCCTTGAATTTAAATCCTTTTTATCCTGTCACCTTATACTCAATTCTTTCGGTATCTGGTGGATTTTCGGGATAAATCAAAGTGTTCGGATTTGGATTCTGACGATCTTTACATACACTTATTTACTTTATGGAGTACTAATACGATCTTAGAATTTCCATAACAGTACTCCTATATAGCGTGGTCTGATAATTTTCCTTAATCATCATCATCAGCAAAAGTTACTATTCATCCGTGTTTCAAAATTTTCCAAAAATTGGGGTTATTACAGGACCCAATATTCCTTTTTCTTAACTTTCTTCTCTTTGTCTCCTTTATAACCTTCTGTTTTTGGAGGTATAGTATCTTCCCGCCCCCCCCCCCCCCCGACTTCTTGGTTGGGTATGGTACATTCCACCATGAAGTCAGCCAATGCCTGGGCTTTTATTTCCGTTCGTAGCTTATATTTGATAGTCGAATTCTCCCAACTCTAATGCCCACTTAATCTGCCTCCCACTAGCCTTGGGACTATGAATAATATTTCTCAAAGGCTGATTTGTTAGCACTTCAATCTTATGATCCTGAAAGGAAGGACGCAACTTTCTTGAAGCCATTACCAAGGCTAAAGCAAACTTCTCAATAGTTGAATAATTCAACTCAGCTCCATGCAGAATTTTGCTAACATAGTATACATGTTTCTGGATTTTAAGTTCCTCTTTAACCAATACAGCGCTCAAGGCATTCTCTGAAACTGGCCAAGTACAAGTATAAAACTTCATTCAGAGCTGGCTTGGCCAACAACGGGGCCTGGGCATATATATCTTTAATTCCTCGAATGCCTTCTGGCTTTCCTCACTCCATACAAAATCCTTAACCTTCTTTAAGGACTTGAAGAACGATAAACATTTTTCCCCAGACTTTGAGATGAATTGTCCCAATGCAACAACCCTTCCAGTGAGCTTTTGAACATCTTTGATAGTTTTTGGTGGCTCCATGTCCAGGATTGCCTTTATTTTATCGGGATTGGCCTCGATTCTTCTCTTGGAGACCATCATTCCCAAAAACTTTCCAGATCCTACTCTGAAAGAACACTTTGTAGGATTTAACATCATCTTGTGCTATCTTAGGACCTCAAAAGCTTTCCCTCAAATGGGTTATATGGTCAGTCTTTATTAGACTCTTGACTAACATGTCATCGGCATAAACTTCCATGGTTTTTCCAATAAGATCCTTAAAAATCTTAGTTACCAACCATTGATAGGTGGCTCCTGCATTCTTGAGACCAAATTCCATAACAAGATAACAATAAACACCAAAGTCAGTGATGAATGATACCTTTGGGATGTCGTCCTTGTGCATCTTGATTTGATTGTATCCACTAAATCCGTCCATGAAGCTCAACATCTCATGTCCAGCAGTAGCATCTATCAAAGTATCTATCCTTGACAATGGGAAACAATCTTTTGGGCATGCATCATTTAGGTCAGTGAAGTTCACACACATTCTATAGTTTCCATTGGCCTTCTTTACCATCACAGGGTTCGCTAACCATTCTGGAAATTGTATCTCCTCAATGAAACCAGCCTCTAAAAGCTTCTCTACTTCCTATTTTATAGCTTCTTGCCTTTTTGGAGCAAAACTTCTTTTCTTTTGCTTCACCGTCTTCCAACTCGGATCTACATTCAGCTTATGAGTAATCAGTTCCGGGTCTCTGCCCGACATATCAGCTGCCGACCATGCAAACACATCACTATTTTCTTGCAGAAATTTCACCAATTTCCCTCTAAAGGGCTCCTCTAGTGTGGCTCCAACGAAGGTCACTTGCTCAGGATCCTCGAGGGGTAAAGGAACCAAAACCAAGACTTATGCAGGCTTCCCTCTTTTCTCATCATTCTCTCGGATATCCAGATCTTCAAGAGGCAGAACCTGCCCCCCAACTCCATCTGCCCTCAGAGAGGCCATATAACAACTTCTAGCCATTTTTTGATCTCCTCTCTCTTCTCCAATCCCATTCCGGGTGGGAAACTTCATAACTGAATGGTAGGAAGAAGGGACTGCCTTGAAGGCATGTATCCCTGTTCTTCCCATGATAGCGTTGTAAGTTGAACTAGCCTTCACCAACAAAAAGTCCAACATCTGTGTTGATTGCCTTGGTTCCTGACCTATGGTTGTTGGCAACTTGATTATCCCTTCCACGGGGCACTCCACTCCCGCAAATCCATATATCGGCATATCGGTCTGGGTTAATTGAGAATCATTATAACCCATCCTTAAAAAGGTGTCATGGAGCAAGATATCCACTGAAGCACCATTATCTACAAGGACCCTCTTCATCGGGTTGTTCCCTATTATTGGTGTTATGACCAGCGGGTCATCATGAGGAAATTTCACACCCTCCAAGTCAGAATCATCAAATGCCATTATTACTCTTGTCCTGGCCCTCTTTGGGGCTTCCCCAAAAATATACATAACCTCTCTGGTATATGTTTTCATGGAGTTCCTGGATAATCCAGCAGCAGTTGGTCCTCCAAATATTTTGTGTTTATCACAGGCCCTCGGGGTCGCAGTCCTCCAAAGATTGCATTTATAATCGGTCCCCTACGCTGGGGATTCCGCCCCTGATCATCTTGGTTTCTCCTACGATCTTCAAAATTCTTTCTCCTATTGTTATTCCTATATCCTCCTTCCCTAGTGTACTTGTTCAATCTTCCTTTTCGAATGAGGAACTCTATTTCGTCTTTCAGTTGCCTACACTCATCGGTGTCATGACCAACATCTTTGTGAAATCTACAATATTTGCTCTTATCTAGCTTGGTAGGATCAGCCTTCAAGGGTATAGGCCAACGAATATCTCTATCTTTCTCGATTAATATCAAGATCTGGCTTCTAGCAGCATCCATGTAACACCCCCAAATTCGGGGTCGGGGATCCGGGTTGTCACGAGTTCCATTTCTCTTAATAACACCCAATCTTAATAAATAATCAACTACTCTGTACTGTTACCCCACAATAAACACACACACCACAAGTTATAGTCTCAGAGATGAATATCCAAAAATAATCACAAGTTGTTTTATTCCACAATTATAAGCCATTACACCTCAAAAGGGTTTCTAAATAAATTTACATTTCTTTGCCATTATTACAATTCATAAATATACATAAATGTGGTACATCAGAAGTTGAAAGCCTAGCCTATTGGTAGATCCTACCTCGGCTATAACGACATCAATACCTATAGGAAGCTGCGGAACGTTTCCTATCCGCTCGCGAATTGGGAGCTTGGTCATGTTCATCTTGTCTATCTGATGTTGTGTGATGAAAGAAGAAAGTAAGGGTGAGCAGCAAGCCCACCAAAATAATATGTATAATGATTAACAATATATGAGCCTTCTCATAGTACTCATGAAAGTCTTGGTCAAAAGAAATGAACCAAGTTGATATCTTAATGCGATGAAGTCACAAAATATTCAGTATATATATACATATATACTTTTCAAAATATTGGAAGTCCTCTTCCATGCATAATACACACAGAGTTCCAGTGTATAACTGTATAAAAATATCGTTGCAAGGTGATCTCATATATCTAACCTTGTCACAACGTTTTTCTGAAAATCTTTGTCATGCATAAGATAATCATTTACTAGATATAAGTTTAAAAGATGAAGTTACAAGATACTCCAATATACTTATATCTTTTCCAAATACTACTTGAACTACCACCGTTCAAGTTATAATTAGTTCAAAAGTTCATCACATAGATGAGACTACAAGACCAGATTTGAATAGATTAAATCTTTTAAAATATCATCAAAATAAAATGAAGTTACGAGATACTTCATTTGATGTAAACATCATTTTGAAAACTTGACCCTGCCAACACCCAACAATCGCCCAACCGTAGCCTTTCTATCGAAGTGCTCTGGGTAGTGTTGCAGAAATTATCCAATTGGATGATGAACTCATTACGGGAGTTTGCCGCGCCAGGAAGACCACTTACGATGATCAGTCGTAGTAGTACAACCCCACCATTTTCTACATGTAGAGGAGAACCTGTCGGATTTACTTGTCAACCGAACACTGAACTCCTAAGGAATGGACCGCCTTAGCGGAACTTCCAGGCCATTTGGGCCAATATAATAAGGCTGGGCCGGCGCTACTCGGCCACTTACGCCACTCCTAGTTCAGATGAAATCCATGACTCTGAAACGTAAAGCTCGTCCCCACTTTCCCCAAGTAGAAACTTGTTGATACGGCTCCACCAAGAAGTCGTATCTATTTGGAAAGGAGAACTCACCGATATTTCCCAGGCGATGCCTGTTAATGGATTAACTTATTCCAAGAATTTTACTTCCCGAGTGTTGGGTAAGTAATCGATTCATTTAACAAAACAACAACCTTGTTGCGAATATAAAACACACCACAGAGCCGGATCCCTCAGGTTTTGAGCGAGTATTTAAATCCCCTTCGAAAGGAGAATCTTAAATATAAAAATGAGTTTTAGGATCCGCTCTAACTTTTAAAAATCATTTTGAAGACTCGCAAAATATTTTTTAAGAATGTTTGGAGTGATGCTGATTTAATAAAATAAATCAATCCCCAGAATATTTAGAAAATGTCTGAATATTATTATTTAAATAATATTCCCATAAAGAATAATCTTTATAAAATAATTGAAGTAGAAGTATTAAAACTTATACTTGAAATGAATAGCAAATAATCAAAGATATACTTATACGAAATTAATATCTTTATTTGAATAATCAAAAATAAGTTTGATTATCGACACCTTATTCTTTAATACAATAAAGAATATTATTAAGTAATAAGTGGAGTCATAATACCTCGAATGAATACTATAAATAATATTCATAAAATAAAGGAGTCATACATCCTCAAATGAATATCCAAGTAATATTCAATAATAATATAAACTGAGTCATAAGCCCTCGAATGAATACTCAAATTAATATTCAATTAAGTAAAATAAAGGTATCGAATAAACCTTATTCGATCCATAGTTTTAAAAACTATATCCATATATATATAAATATATATATATAATATACTCGGGAACATCGACTCCCGGTTTAGAAATATGTTCACCTTTTATCCCCTATACTAAGGGTATACGCAACTACTTGCTTATTTCTAGCATAGGTATTATGCAACTATAAGCATTGAAATCTACAGATAGATAACCAGATTACAAAACAGACATGCATATATACCATATCAGCAAGCTCCAATATATCGCAAAATTTGCTAATAACAATCATGCACTATCACAAGATAATGCATATACATATATTTACATCACAACAACAGTATATCGGGTAGAAAACTTGCCTGAGCGACTGGGGGTTACAAATGGCTCGGGACGAGTCTGGTAATCTATAAACAACAAATAAGTTGGAATTAAACCAAAGTCACTTGTAAATCTATACTTTAACCAACTTAGATTCTAACGCTTGCTTTGCGCTTACTGATTCTCTTAAATCACTCGAGTACCCTCGGCTCCACCATTTTTAATAATTTAACCATTACGAGTTTTAAAGCGATTCCTTCGCGAGTGTCTTACCAACTGCCTAACACTCTTACCATAATTGTTTCATACACTAATTAACTCTTTAAGGTCCTTAACCAAGGTTTCAAAGTAAGGCGAAGGGTAATGGTTCGGTCGCGAAATACCGTTACTTAAAACGGTCGTTTCTCCTAAACCATACATCGGAATCAAACGAACTACATATCAAAACGAAGCTCGTAACATGAACTATCTAAACATGGCAATGGTCAAAACCTAGCAGGGAGTTCTCGGGTCCTAATTTTATGAACAAAAGCAGTCTAAAGTAAATCGGACATTACGACGGCTATGTTTACGCGATTACCAATGTTTAAACTACTCCAATTAACCACCAACCAACTCATAACCATCAATACAACAAAACTTCACCGAAACCATACCACATCAGTCCATAATCTCCAAGGTTTTCAACTCAAACAACCACAATCAAGACCTATGAACTATAATCAAGCTTCAATTACCAAAACACTTCCAAATCAAACCAAACTACTAATAATCACAATCCATGCTTCTCATTTCACAAAACCAACCATTAAACTTACTAAAAAATAAAGTAAAGGCTAGGGTTTGAAGTTTATACCTTCCTTGGGAGGTGTTAAGTTGCTAGGAAGCCTTAGGGAGCCTCCTACAAGCTTGATCTTTCCAAAGAAATCAAGAACACAAAATTAGGCTTTGAAGTTTCTAAAAGTCCGATTTAAAGAACTGTAAAAATGAGGGTCTTACCATGATTATTTGGACGAGACTTGTGAACAAGAGTTGTAGGTCATCTCAATACCTTTCCAATGAGCTATAGAACACAATATTTGAGTGAGAAATGAAGGAGATACAGCAGTTTTAGTGTGCTGGTTCTGTTTTGGCCGAGAGCATGAAGAACAATGCCTTGGTTTCTTTTTGATTTTGATGAAAAATGATTTGCTTGGCTTGGTTGGTTTGATTTTTGTGTTTGTTTTAGTAAATTACCTAGTTGCCCTTGATTTTGTGTGGTTAAAAAGCCACCACATCTCCTTCCTTCCCATGTCATGCTTGTGTCATCCTCATGATGTCATCCTCCCCTCCTTGTCCTCTTCTCATTGGTTGGGTGACATCATCCTCTCTAATCCCTTTAATTAACTTCCTAATTGTTTGCCTAATGACCGTTGATCTGTTATACTGTTCGCTTAACTTTCGTTTTCGTTTATCGTTTGAGGGATCATACTCGGGATCTTATTACTTAGGTTCCCTTAACCTTTCTCAATACATTATATTCCTTTTTATGATCCTCTATTATAATCCTTTAATTTAAATCCTTTTTATTCTGTTACCTTATACTCAATTCTTTCTGTATCTGGTAGATTTTCGGGAAAAATCAAAGTGTTCGGAATTGGATTCTGACGATTTTTACATACACTTATATACCATATAGAGTACTAATAAAATCTCAGAATATCCATAACAGAACCCCTACATAGTGTGGCATGAAAAGTTTTCTCATTCAGCAAAAACACTATTCATAAGGGTTTCAAAAATTTCCAAAAATTGGGGTTATTACAGTTTTCCCTCCTTAAAAGGATTCCGTCCCGGAATCAAATAGAAAATGAATAGGGATACTCTCTTAGCATTGCACTTTCTAACTCTCGAGTAAATTTTCCCACATTATGGTTCTACTATCAAACTCTGACTAGTTTGATAACCCTTTTCCTTTTCCTAAGCAATTGTTCCTTTTTCAATCTATAACCCTTTCTGGTTGCTCCATATAGGTTACGTCGGGTTGCATATCTATGCGCTCATATGCCCTTATTTATCTGGCATCCGAATTACACTTTCTTAACATTGATACGTGGAACACGTTATGAACTTGCTACATGTTCGGGGGTAGGGCTAGCTCATATGCTAACTTCCCAAAACGTCTTAATATATCCAAGGGTCCAACAAATTGTAGACTTAGCTTTCCTTTCTTTCTGAACCTCATCAATCCTTTCCAAGGGATACCTATAACATTACTAGGTCCCCTATTTCATACTCTTTGTCCTTTTGAGTCAAATTAGCATACCTCTTATGTCCATCTTGGGTTACTACCAGCCGTCCTCTGATTAGATCTATTATATCCCTGGTCCTTTGGACTACTGCGGGTCCGAGCATCTTGCGCTCTACAACTTCATCCTAACATAAGGGAGATCGACATTGTCTTCCCTCAAGGATCTCATAAGGCGATATCTCAATACTGACATATGATCTATTGTCGTAAGAAAACTCAACCCGTGTTAAGTGATCATTCCAATTTCTTTCAAGTCTATTGCACAGACTCTCATTATAGCTTTTAGCATTAGAGCTTTTGCTTCTCACTACCCATCCTTTTTCCCAGTTCGTAGTCGCTACTATCTTCCGTTCCTAATATTATACTAGTTATACTTTTGCTCGTTAGCATTCTATAACCTTTTAATAACCACGTCAACCTTAGTATCACGAACGCGTTAGAATCGGAATACCACCGTACTAATACTACTTCTTTTAGCTGCTTCCATCTTTGAAAGCTTGGTCCTTCATATAGAAGTAAAAGAATTTATTGAGAGATCACTATGATCATGAACACTTGTTATATCACATAGTTAGTACAGAAGGTGGCCAGCCTTTAGTACTTGACAAGCAATTAAACAATAGCCGGTATCCTACTCGGCTTCTATCACACAGATAGATAGTCATTCGGCAATACCTCCCCTTCTGGAAGGGTTGTTCTTCTCAGCTTATATGAAATGAAAAGAAGAGAAAAGAATGAATTGAAGAGAATTGTATATATGAAAAAAAATATACTGCCACAAAATATCTAGCTTGGAACCTACCTCTGAATTATAGAGGTTTGTCATAGGAGAACAAAACATATGTGTATATATATCAACATCAAGCATTATAGCATCGTATTTCACATGCCTAAATATTTGCTATTCCGTCCATCCTTCTATGGACCCATGCTCTTCCTCGAGCTTATATACAATCACCTTTGAAACTCCCTCGATATCGAAAATCGAACCCGGGATCTCATTCTAGACATCATCGTTACTAGAATTCTATGCTTGCACCGCAACCTTCCTCGTATAATAATACGACTCTCTATTGATAAGAAAGAATAAATATTCAATAGGTAGATACTCTACTTAATTAGTGTATCAATGATAACTTATACACTACCACGACCCGATTAGTGGTACTCAATCTCAACACCCATTCCAATACAACTCTCACGGTTGTAATCAGCTCATTACTCGCAGAATCATTGCTGCCTTACTATGGTCCACCACTGACCTACTGTAGTCATTCATTTTCCATGAAGTCTTAATAGCTAACCATACGGAGTCCATACATCTCGTATCTAATTCTTCTAAGGAGGTAACATGATCACCGTTCATGATTCATGAAGAACACTCCTGAACTTGACGTACTTTCATGACATGAAGTAGATAAAATTGCAGAAGAGTTTCAGTCAAAGCAACGATAGCAGGTTAATACCATTCTTAATCGTATGCCTTAAATAGAAGACTTAACTCAAAGGTTCGTCTAGTCCTTTTTGAAACATGGTCCTGGCTTATCTCAAGATAGGACCTCCTAAGATAGATAGCCCGCTCATGGCGATTACACGAATTAAACCTTTACCAACTACTATTACGGTTGGGTATTGCACAGTCATCAGATGGAATGTCAATCTTTCAAATCATAATACAATCTTCACGGCTTTAACCATTATCATTGTATTCTCCTGGCACGAGCGCCGATAATTATCTTTTTACCTTTAAAGTGTCGGCCACCTCTTTGGCCTTTCCTGATAGTAAAATTTCCTTACAGTCAATGTCATTTTAACCACCTCCAAATAATTTTCTATCTCATTTCAATCACAGCTTATGTGAAGATGTTTTCTTTAAAGTCTGATGAGTAAAAATAAAAAAATTATCACCATTTTTCCATAAGTTATTGCTTCAGTCTTTAGAGGTTAATCACTGTCACGACTGACTTTTAATCATACTTAGAACATCTTTTATCTTAAGTCCTAATTTCCCTGAATAATTTCGACCATTACTGGTTCGATCCATACCTTCTCGTGGTTTAACACGTGCCTCACTTGGCATCATTATAATTACGTCATATTTCCTTTATCAACATTTCTATTCTTGAGAATTTTGAATATTACCTTTCTCCTTGTAAAACCTCTAAGGTTATCCTTGAATCGTTCCTCCTGTATTCCCTAGATACAGGGCATATCAAGATACCATTTATTAATACCAGAATCATTGTCTATATACTTCTGAAAAAATTTCTCCATTGATTCTTAAAGGTTGTTATTACCTTAATCCTTTCCAATTCATACTGTCAAAACTCATACTATCCCTATTAAGGGTGAAATGCCAACCTTTAGGCATTCCCCTAGGATTCGTTTTAAGTTACCGATGTTCTATCCTTGATTCCACCTTTAAAAAGGTACATGCATCCTTCCATGGATAAATCAAGTCATATATTCCTGATAAGGGTGTCTTATTCAATCATTTACACCTCGATAGTATATGCCTAATTTCCCAATAACATCTGTATTCAAAATGAGGTTAATCAATATGGCCTCCAAAAGATAAGAACGGTTATCCGCTTTTCTTTCCTGATTTGGTAATGATAACATGGATGTTCTGGAAGATATTGGTCATGTTCAACGTGAACTTCTTCTTAATAATTCCTTATTTACTTTTGTTGTTTATCTCAACAGTCATCTCAATATTGGGATATCTTTCATACCCGGCGTCTCCCTTTTTGGGTATCATGCCCCTGGTCTTACACTTCACATTCTTGAAGGTCACTTCCTTCATCCAATTTTCCTAATTTCTTACTTCCTTGTCTCCTCAGTCTATCTGCGTCTCATTATTTATCCTTCGAACTATCTCAAGGTTTCCTCGAATCCTCCCAACTTACAGGGGATAAAATATATGTATCTCTTATACCTTTAACCATCAATTTAACTCATGGTGAATCACCCTCATCCTGACGATTACATACTTTTCTATTTCTATTACTACGAGTCTTTAGGGTTTCCTCATACCCAACTCCCTTCTCATTCCTCAAACTCTATTGCCTTTATATTCCTTTCCACTTCAGTTTCTTTTTATTTTCCTTTCTCTTATCATTATTTCATGAACCAACACAACATAAGCATTGATTTCATACATCCCGTCATTCTGGATTCGTGTCCTCAGAACGAATCTTGATAACTTTTACAACTTAGATTCATAATTCATCATACTCATCCACTTTTGTTCTAGCTCCAAAGCTTTTACACTATCTCCTTATCTTACTCGACTTTCTGTTTCCTTAGTATGAAATGTTTCATCCTACTCCCCATAATTAGGGTCATCTTTTAATTTAAAATCCTCATTTTCCACTCCATTATGTCATGGGTTCCTTCTATCTTGATGGCGACCTCCCTGACTATCACGTTCAGGGTTTGCTCTAAATCTTATTCCTCAAACTATGGCTCTCATCTAAGTTCTCATCCTTAAGCTCTTGAACTTTTGGAACCCAATTTCTGTAGGAACACCTCACTATCCCCTTATCATCTTTCTCTGGCACCGTATGCTCTTTTCCAATAATTCGGTCTCTATTGCAATCTCAAACAGCTTTTCGGTACCGGCTCCGGTTACCTTCACTACTATTTCCAAAATCTCTTATAAACTCTCCCAAAGACATTATCATCTTGAGTCTCTCCTTTTTACTAAGGGCATCAGCCACCACATTGGCTTTCCCCGAATGATAAAGAATCTCCCAATCATTATTCTTGATTAGCTCTAACTGCCTCCTCTGGCATATGTTGAGCTCTTTCTACGTGAAAATGTACTAGAGCACTTATGGCTTAGGTAATTCTCGCACTTCTCTCCATACAAGTAGTGCCTCCAATCTTTAGGGTAAAACTATTGCCACGAGCCTAAGCTCATGGGCGGGGATATTGAATTTCATATTCCCTTAATTATCTTGACGCGTACGCGATTACCTTGTTGTGCTATATAAGAGCACCCTAATTCCTTATGTGAAGCGTCACTACAAATCACAAAATCTCCTTTTCCATCCGGCAACGCCATCATAGGGGCCGTTACCAATCTTTGCTTCAGTTCTTAAAAGCTGTTCTCGTATTTCTCTGTCCATTCAAACTTCTCAGTCTTACGAGTAAGCCGCGTTAAAGGGGGCTACTATCTTTACAAACTTGAACGAACCTCTGGTAGTGATCGACCAATCCTACCTCTGGTAGTCGACCTAACCATGGTCATCAATTCATCAGTGGTCCTTTATTCATTCTTGTCAGGATCCTCCATGGGATCCTCCTCAGCAACTATCCCTTCTAGGACAACATCCTCAACCTGATGCTCCTGAACCTCAGGGTTCGGAGTCCCGCCACCATATACGATAACGAACTACGCTTCTATCACGATATTTATAAGGGTTCCCATAAGGGTTTTAACTGTCAGTACTACGTTGGGTAGCCCGACTATGAACTTGGCAAGAGTTCTTATTATCTTAGTTATTATCTTAACGTCACATCATCTCTGAGGTTTATAACGCTTAGCTCTGATACCATTTCTGTAACACCCCCAAATTCGGGGTCGGGGATCCGGGTTGTCACGAGTTCCATTTCCCTTAATAACACCCAATCTTAATAAATAATCAACTACTCTGTACTGTTACCCCACAATAAACACACACACCACAAGTTATAGTCTCAGAGATGAATATCCAAAAATAATCACAAGTTGTTTTATTCCACAATTATAAGCCATTACACCTCAAAAGGGTTTCTAAATAAATTTACATTTCTTTTCCATTATTACAATTCATAAATATACATAAATGTGGTACATCAGAAGTTGAAAGCCTAGCCTATTGGTAGATCCTACCTCGGCTATAACGACATCAATACCTATAGGAAGCTGCGGAACGTTTCCTATCCGCTCGCGAATTGGGAGCTTGGTCCTGTTCATCTTGTCTATCTGATGTTGTGTGATGAAAGAAGAAAGCAAGGGTGAGCAGCAAGCCCACCAAAATAATATGTATAATGATTAACAATATATGAGCCTTCTCATAGTACTCATGAAAGTCTTGGTCAAAAGAAATGAACCAAGTTGATATCTTAATGCGATGAAGTCGCAAAATATTCAGTATATATATACATATATACTTTTCAAAATATTGGAAGTCCTCTTCCATGCATAATACACACAGAGTTCCAGTGTATAACTGTATAAAAATATCGTTGCAAGGTGATCTCATATATCTAACCTTGTCACAACGTTTTTCTGAAAATCTTTGTCATGCATAAGATAATCATTTACTAGATATAAGTTTAAAAGATGAAGTTACAAGATACTCCAATATACTTATATCTTTTCCAAATACTACTTGAACTACCACTGTTCAAGTTATAATTAGTTCAAAAGTTCATCACATAGATGAGACTACAAGACCAGATTTGAATAGATTAAATCTTTTAAAATATCATCAAAATAAAATGAAGTTACGAGATACTTCATTTGATGTAAACATCATTTTGAAAACTTGACCCTGCCAACACCCAACAATCGCCCAACCGTAGCCTTTCTATCGAAGTGCTCTGGGTAGTGTTGCAGAAATTATCCAATTGGATGATGAACTCATTACGGGAGTTTGCCGCGCCAGGAAGACCACTTACGATGATCAGTCGTAGTAGTACAACCCCACCATTTTCTACATGTAGAGGAGAACCTGTCGGATTTACTTGTCAACCGAACACTGAACTCCTAAGGAATGGACCGCCTTAGCGGAACTTCCAGGCCATTTGGGCCAATATAATAAGGCTGGGCCGGCGCTACTCGGCCACTTACGCCACTCCTAGTTCAGATGAAATCCATGACTCTGAAACGTAAAGCTTGTCCCCACTTTCCCCAAGTAGAAACTTGTTGATACGGCTCCACCAAGAAGTCGTATCTATTTGGAAAGGAGAACTCACCGATATTTCCCAGGCGATGCCTGTTAATGGATTAACTTATTCCAAGAATTTTACTTCCCGAGTGTTGGGTAAGTAATCGATTCATTTAACAAAACAACAACCTTGTTGCGAATATAAAACACACCACAGAGCCGGATCCCTCAGGTTTTGAGCGAGTATTTAAATCCCCTTCGAAAGGAGAATCTTAAATATAAAAATGAGTTTTAGGATCCGCTCTAACTTTTAAAAATCATTTTGAAGACTCGCAAAATATTTTTTAAGAATGTTTGGAGTGATGCTGATTTAATAAAATAAATCAATCCCCAGAATATTTAGAAAATGTCTGAATATTATTATTTAAATAATATTCCCATAAAGAATAATCTTTATAAAATAATTGAAGTAGAAGTATTAAAACTTATACTTGAAATGAATAGCAAATAATCAAAGATATACTTATACGAAATTAATATCTTTATTTGAATAATCAAAAATAAGTTTGATTATCGACACCTTATTCTTTAATACAATAAAGAATATTATTAAGTAATAAGTGGAGTCATAATATCTCGAATGAATACTATAAATAATATTCATAAAATAAAGGAGTCATACATCCTCAAATGAATATCCAAGTAATATTCAATAATAATATAAACTGAGTCATAAGCCCTCGAATGAATACTCAAATTAATATTCAATTAAGTAAAATAAAGGTATCGAATAAACCTTATTCGATCCATAGTTTTAAAAACTATATCCATATATATATAAATATATATATATATAATATACTCGGGAACATCGACTCCCGGTTTAGAAATATGTTCACCTTTTATCCCCTATACTAAGGGTATACGTAACTACTTGCTTATTTCTAGCATAGGTATTATGCAACTATAAGCATTGAAATCTACAGATAGATAACCAGATTACAAAACAGACATGCATATATACCATATCAGCAAGCTCCAATTTATCGCAAAATTTGCTAATAACAATCATGCACTATCACAAGATAATGCATATACATATATTTACATCACAACAACAGTATATCGGGTAGAAAACTTGCCTGAGCGACTGGGGGTTACAAATGGCCGGGACGAGTCTGGTAACCTATAAACAACAAGTAAGTTGGAATTAAACCAAAGTCACTTGTAAATCTATACTTTAACCAACTTAGATTCTAACGCTTGCTTTGCGCTTACTGATTCTCTTAAATCACTCGAGTACCCTCGGCTCCACCATTTTTAATAATTTAACCATTACGAGTTTTAAAGCGATTCCTTCGCGAGTGTCTTACCAACTGCCTAACACTCTTACCATAATTGTTTCATACACTAATTAACTCTTTAAGGTCCTTAACCAAGGTTTCAAAGTAAGGCGAGGGGTAATGGTTCGGTCGCGAAATACCGTTACTTAAAACGGTCGTTTCTCCTAAACCGTACATCGGAATCAAACGAACTACATATCAAAACGAAGCTCGTAACATGAACTATCTAAACATGGCAATGGTCAAAACCTAGCAGGGAGTTCTCGGGTCCTAATGTTATGAACAAAAGCAGTCTAAAGTAAATCGGACATTACGACGGCTATGTTTACGCGATTACCAATGTTTAAACTACTCCAATTAACCACCAACCAACTCATAACCATCAATACAACAAAACTTCACCGAAACCATACCACATCAGTCCATAATCTCCAAGGTTTTCAACTCAAACAACCACAATCAAGACCTATGAACTATAATCAAGCTTCAATTACCAAAACACTTCCAAATCAAACCAAACTACTAATAATCACAATCCATGCTTCTCATTTCACAAAACCAACCATTAAACTTACTAAAAAATAAAGTAAAGGCTAGGGTTTGAAGTTTATACCTTCCTTGGGAGGTGTTAAGTTGCTAGGAAGCCTTAGGGAGCCTCCTACAAGCTTGATCTTTCCAAAGAAATCAAGAACACAAAATTAGGCTTTGAAGTTTCTAAAAGTCCGATTTAAAGAACTGTAAAAATGAGGGTCTTACCATGATTATTTGGACGAGACTTGTGAACAAGAGTTGTAGGTCATCTCAATACCTTTCCAATGAGCTATAGAACACAATATTTGAGTGAGAAATGAAGGAGATACAGCAGTTTTAGTGTGCTGGTTCTGTTTTGGCCGAGAGCATGAAGAACAATGCCTTGGTTTCTTTTTGATTTTGATGAAAAATGATTTGCTTGGCTTGGTTGGTTTGATTTTTGTGTTTGTTTTAGTAAATTACCTAGTTGCCCTTGATTTTGTGTGGTTAAAAAGCCACCACATCTCCTTCCTTCCCATGTCATGCTTGTGTCATCCTCATGATGTCATCCTCCCCTCCTCGTCCTCTTCTCATTGGTTGGGTGACATCATCCTCTCTAATCCCTTTAATTAACTTCCTAATTGTTTGCCTAATGACCGTTGATCTGTTATACTGTTCGCTTAACTTTCGTTTTCGTTTATCGTTTGAGGGATCATACCCGGGATCTTATTACTTAGGTTTCCTTAACCTTTCTCAATACATTATATTCCTTTTTATGATCCTCTATTATAATCCTTTAATTTAAATCCTTTTTATTCTGTTACCTTATACTCAATTCTTTCTGTATCTGGTAGATTTTCGGGAAAAATCAAAGTGTTCGGAATTGGATTCTGACGATCTTTACATACACTTATATACCATATAGAGTACTAATAAAATCTCAGAATATCCATAACAGAACCCCTACATAGTGTGGCATGAAAAGTTTTCTCATTCAGCAAAAACACTATTCATAAGGGTTTCAAAAATTTCCAAAAATTGGGGTTATTACAATCCAGCTTAGCAAATTCAGTGAACTTTTGCCCAGGTCATCCCTTCTTTGGGGTTGAATCAGGATTTTGCTCAGTTCTAGGATACTTGTCCTTAGCGATATATTCCAGATCAGTTTTCCACTTCTTTCCTCCAGTGGGCTCGTTACTTACTACTGTCTTCCTCATGCTCTCCTCCACCTTGATGTACTTCCTAGCCCTATCTTGGAGCTGCAACATGCTTTCAGGGGGGCGCTTGGCCAAGGACATCTTGAAGAACTCGTCCCTAGTTCCCTGTTGCAGTGCTATCATAGCTATCTTGTCATCAAAGTCCGAGACTTTTAAAGCGTCCTTTGTGAAATGATTCAGGTAGTCTCTCAAGGATTCCTTTGCTCCCTGCACAATGCTCATGAGGGATGCTGAACTTTTCTCATGCACTCTCCCGCTGATGAATTGCTTAATAAAAGCCTGACTTAATTCTCTGAAGGACCCAATGGAGTTCGGGGGCAAACGACTATACCATCTTTGAGCCATTCCCGACAGGGTTTGAGGAAAAGCGCGACACTTAATAGCGTCATTCACGGGCTGCAGCAATAGTGCATTAGAGAATGTCCTGACATGATTAGCGGGAACTCTAGTGCCATCATAAGCTTTGATAGGGGCATCTTGAACTTCCTTGAGATATGGGCATTCATTATCTCTTCGGTGAATGGTGGAGCAGGATCATCAGGATCTCCAAGGGGGAGAAGGTTGCTTGGATCAGCTCTTGGGACTACGGTCCTTCTTTGTGATGAACCATCCAGGTCTATGATTGGAGGAGGATTCCTCCCCCTAAGTGATTGTAGGGGTCTGGGAGCCTGGTGCGCCTCCAAGTCGCACTTCAGCCTTTGAATCTCAGCCTCGTGAGCCCTGATTCTCTCCTGCACTTCTTGCGGATTCGTCCCTCGGGTGCTCCTGGGATGTTGGTTACCATCAAGCATCGGCTCTTTGCCAGCACGTCTCCTTCTTGGGGCCACTTCATCATCCAAAGATTCGGAGTCTCTCTCAGTATAAGGACCAAAAAATTCCTGACCTCCGGGATAGGAGCCAAACCTTTTATGTAGGGGGTATTTGCCCCCGTGCTTCACTCCATCCAGTATGTCCACTTCCTCCAACCTCGAGGTAAAGGGGCATCCCGTATGGGGGTTAGTGGTCACAATAGTTGAATACTCATACCCAACGGGTCGAGAATTAACAGGTGTATGTAGCGGTTGAAGTTGGAGATTCGTCCCTTGAGGAGCCGGGGAAATCATCACTTGAGGTTGAGGTTCAGTTGCCCCTACCTGGGCTCCTCCTTGGGTGGCAGCATAGGTTGAATGCAGAGGTACCTCCACGGTTGACGAAATCATTTGGGTTGTCCCCGTTGGTGTTCCCCCTTCAAGGGCGCTGCTTTATCTTCTTGTTCTCGACATGGTTGTTGTTGTGCGTTTCCCACAGACGGTGCCAAATGTTATGGATCAAAAACTAAGGTATAATAATTGCTATATTTATTACTAAGGAACGTGAGCTTCGAGACTCGATTTTCCTGCACTTGTGTCCCGTGACTCGATCTGCATTAACAAGATACCTACGTACCTTGCTGATTGCCAAGGATTAAATCAAAAAATGTAGTTCTCATATGTGGGGTACGGCCCCTTATATAGATGTTGGGAGTCCTTGAATTGGACTTGGGTTAGGAGACCTGGTGGCCAAGTCTTAGAATTAGAATGGACTTTGGAGTCCTAGAAAGTAGGAAACTGATTCCTTATCCCAAGAGGTTCCTTGGAGGTCAATCTACAATGATTTATTTCCCCACTAGTACTCATCTTGTCAACTGATTTATCCATTATTAATTAATTACGAAATTAATTAATATTCATGGTTTTGGGCCCTCTCAAATGGGCCTAACTTTCAGCCCAATTTTGATATAAGTAACGCAACATTAATTACATACTCAAGCTTTATTTTATTCCCTATCACCACTAAACCTCAAATACTAATCAATGGCATCAAACACTATTATACCCTTTATCCCAAAGGAAATTAACTTTCTTGCATTTTTAGATGCAAACTAGGCTCCTGAAGATTTCAAAAGCTTTGTGAAATTTCTGTCAGAGATATACCTTGTAGGGGTTCTTACTGTAAATCCCATACTCTTCTTAGATATTTAAGGGATTTCTGGACTACAGCTGTGACCAGGACATTAGTGCATGATAATCAGGCTGCTTCAATTTTTGTAAATTGTTCAATCAAGGGACAATAGGTGGAGATTTATGAGGATGATGTCAACATGGATTTGGGCATCCCTATTGACAAGCTGGCGGAGGTTCCAACTCAAGAGGAGCTTTATGAATTCATGGACTTCATCAATTATCCTGAAAAGATTAACTTGGCAAGCCTGAACAAAAAGAACCTGAGAAGGCAATTGTCCTTTTTATTTGATTCAATAATAAGGGCATTCACCTGTAGAAAGTCGGGGTTTGACAATATTTCAAGTGTTGTCCAGAAGCTGGTCTACTCAATGGCTCACAACAAACAGATCAATGTAGGTCACTACATCTTGGAGGAACTGAGCACCAGGCTAATAATGCATGTAGTATCAAGAGGTAAAGAAATTTTTCTTCCTAGATTTATTATGTCTGCTTTAAATCATAAAGATAATGACATACATATGCTAGAAGGTATAGATAGATCACTAATAGACAACTGTAAACAAGTATCCAAATTTCTATTTGGATCACTTATTACAAAGAGTAAGGTATGCGTATGACTTAAATTAACTCCATTCATATTGGAGGATTTAGGAACTGTCCTTACCCCATGCCTGATATGAGGACAAAAATTGCATAATCTAGTACAGTAATGGTCCCTGAACCTGTGGAAGTATAAATGCAGGCACACCAACAGGGACCTTCCCAGCTGAGACCATTTCTTCTGTACCATTAGCTGTTAGGAACACAATGACTTCATCCTCTCGGATGGAGTGAGTAAAAGAAGAGAAAACAGGAAACCTTGCCAATTATAAATGAGAGTGGTGTGGAACAAACAGAACCTGAATCACCATTGGTCAAAAAGACAAAGAAGGATAAACAAACTGAGCTGACCACCCAAGCCACCTCTGCATCCTCTCAAAAGGATTTAGTTGTAAAACAGGGACAAAAACAGGCTCTAGGGGCATCCCTTCAACAAGGTGACTCTATTGAAAAGAGCATTCTCCCTAGTGCACCCTGTAAAGAGTCTGTACAAACACTTGAAGAAATTCAAATGTATGGAAGGAGAAATAAGGATGGCACACATAAGGAGAGCACATCTCTTGAAGCTCCCTCGTTTACTCAGGGGGAGCTGCCAAAACTCAATGTTGACACTCAAAATCTTATATCTCAAATTTCTTCTTCCTACAATGAAACTCTTGATTCTGTTTCTCAAGAGTTGCTAACTTCAAGTGACATGGTTCTAGAAACTATGATCACCACCCAGGAACCAAAATTAGTTGGTGAGAGGCTACATGTTGGGGTAGACCTTGATGACACAAACACAGGGGTTTCATCAGTTTTCACGGAAGACACTGTGATAGATACAAATGCGCCTTCTTATGCAAATCATTATTCATAGGTTGTAAGGTTTAAGGGTAGTACTCCTGAGGGGGATCTATCTAAATCCTCTCCAATTGAATTGGAGGTTCCTCATGTGGGAATAACTCCCCTCATAACCCTAGCTGAGATTGCTCTCATAATTGAAGCTAGGAGTTCAATTATAAATGATCCTACTATAGGGGAGCAAGTTTAGCACATTCAAGTGCAAGCTCACTGCAAAATGAGCAAGGGTTTGAGGCTAGAGTACATGACAGTAACCTAGCTAATACCCCTCCAATTCAAATTGAGGTTCCCACCACAAGTGAGGAATGACAAACTGTCAAAACGACAGAGCAATCTATGAGTCAAACTGTGACCTTAGTCACAGGTGGTTCCAACCCATCAGATCAACCTTCAACTTTTCAACCATAACAACCACACATCATCTCTCAATTGTTACAGGAAGCTAAAACTCAACCTACAACTGTAGATGATCTCCTTGTTGATCAAATTTCTGGTCTAGCCAACATCTCACAACATCTTCTTACCTCATATATGAGCAACCAAGACTATCAAGCTATTCTGTTAACCTATAATGAAGAAGTTGAAAAGAAGAAGCAGAAAATAATTAATGAAGCTGAGCAAGATGGAAATGTGGATGCTTAGTTGTCTAAGGACTTTTCTTTGGAGATGGATCAGGTCTTGGATAGGTTTACAGATGAATATATAACCATAATGGGAAGCAATGCCAAGGTCCTGACTCCACAAGATGTCTATGATGCCATCAATGAAGTTTATAAAGCTCAACTCAAAGTTTTTCACCTCTTTAGTAAAGCTCTAGAATTAAAGTTGATTGGTCATGAAGACAAGATCGGGAAGCTGGTGAGGGAGAAGATGGATAAGATTATTCCTTCTCAAGTCAAGTTCACTTCAAAATTTCAACATTTTGCTGACCAAATGGCAAGATTTGATCTGAATTCTGTGGAAAAAGATGTCAAAAATCTCAGACAATCTTTTATAGCTCTGCATGAGGTGGTTCAACAACATATTATCAATTAAAATGATACAATACTCAAATTGAACCAGCTTTATCAAAGTAGGTATGAACCTTCTGTATTGCTTATGGAAGGAATCAAGCAAGCTGTACAAGGCACCTTTGGTACCTTTCTTCCCTTAAGTTCTCAACAACCCACTTCTACAGTCACAAACCTACAAATTCAAGCTCTCCAACAACAAGTTTCAACTTCGCAGTCTTCCAATGACTCACTCACAGC
This sequence comes from Apium graveolens, assembly GCF_009905375.1. Lineage (NCBI taxonomy): Eukaryota > Viridiplantae > Streptophyta > Magnoliopsida > Apiales > Apiaceae > Apium > Apium graveolens. Next base: position 181,181,757 of record NC_133649.1, on the reverse strand, counting down.
TCAAGTGCAAACTCTTACCTCTCCGGTGCAGAGTCAACAGGTAGATATACAAACCTTGGTGGACTCCCACAAGCATTTATAAATGCAAAACTCTGTAGCTTTGGGAGCCATTATGGGAAAACTTAACATTCCATTGCCTGCACTTCTTGAGACTGTGAGGCCAAAAATACCAACTCCCCTACTCATGCTTGTTCCCAAGACTAAGGGGGCGATAGCAGCTAGAATTTAAAAATCCAGGGATGCTAGTAACTCAAAGGAGTCTAGCAAATTGACATCCACTACTCAAGCTGGTCAAAGCTCTTCAAAAGCTCAATTATCTAAAGATGTTGGAAAGGACAGACTTCTAAAAGCTGCAAAAGGACCCTGTCAAGATCAAGAATTCAATGACCTTCTGTCAGGTTTAAAGGTGTCTCTCTATAACAACTACATCACCTACAAAAGAGCATTGGTCAACAACATCAACTTTGTTAGAGTGGTGATTGTCAAAGTTGATAACTTTCTGGAGAAGAGGATTGTAGCAAATGTGAATGATTGTGGATTGGACAGATGTCTACAGGTCTCTCTCTCTCCAATATTCAAAAATTGAGAGCATCTGAGCTGGATTTAGTGATTGATAAAGTATATTTAGTAATTCCAGAGGACACCTAATTGCTACATGAACTCAAGAAGGCTCAGATAGATGCTTTTCTTGAAACCTATCTCTATCCAAGCAAAGGGGTGGCCTACATATATTCTCAATCTAAAAGATACAAACTCTTCACTATTCCCAAAAATTTTGTAAGAGGAAACATGAGGCTGATAATGACTCTCCAATCTGATCTAAAATGCAAAAACAACAAGAAAATTGTAGATGAAGAGATGATCAGAATTCTTGATAGATACCTTGTGAATGCTGATACCATGTTTCCAAACTTACAATACAACTTAAAGGATGGCAAGGATGATGATGAGCAGAAGCAAGATGATCAACCACCTTCTGGATCAAATCCAAGTCAAACTTCTAGAGCAACTAGTAGCAAAGAAAAGAAGCGGGATGAGAAAAAGCAAGATGATAAGAAGAGAGAAGAAGAAAGAAGAAGAAGAAAGACACCTCAGAACCACAAAAGAAATCCCTACCAATCCAAATCAACCAAGCTCAACCTTCTAAGCCAACAAACTCAAATACTAAACCACCTCAAACCTCAAAGCCCAAATTCTTGTACAAACAAACTGCTAACACCTTTCTAAAAATATCAATCACCTCAAGCAAATCATCTCTAAAGAAAATCTCAAACCTACCTTCTGTTAAGCCATCAACCTAAAATCATTACAAATATGTTGGGAGAAAACCAAAGAAAATGCAAGTTACTGAAAGGGCCATCTAGAACTATTTCAATCAAAGTGATTTTCTACCTCTAAACTGCTGCATCTCAGATGAAGACCACTTTAAACAATTAGCTGAAGAAATGGTCAGAGTTTGGGTTATAACACTAAGGGAAGTAAGAATCTACTATCAAGATGGAACCTTCACATTTCTTGGCAGAAAATTAATGGACACATTTTCACCCACAGAGATCAAAAGGGTGATAATATTACTGAAGGACAAGGATAATGAAACTAAGGCATGGAAATCTGTGTTGGCTGAATGGTTGGTAGAAACGGATGAAGGAAGAGCAAGAGATAAGGCTAAAAGTGAGGAGAGGAAAAAAAAGTATATTGAGGAGATAGAAATGTATATACAAAGATCTGAAGAACTCAAGGCAAAGGGGATGAGCAGAATAACCAAGAATGGAAAATTTCTAAACATCAAGGTTAGAAGATTCTCAAGAATTAGAGTTATTTTCTTGTACAGTTATCCATTAGATGATAAGCTAAAACTAGTAGAAGCTCTAAGAGGGACACCAATCATAGAGGAACTGGAACTACTTGTTGAATTAAAGGACCTCATTGGAAAAGAAACTGGAGATGAGACATTTCTCTGATGAATGTAACTTTCAAACTCAAGAAATCATTCAATGTATAAAAGTTGTAATTCTTTCAATTTGTTATGTATTGTTCATTGTAGCTTGGGGTTAGTCTTTTTACCAGGCATGAATTTGTGATAAACAATCTTCTCACAAATTGGGGGAGATTGTTGTACAAAACATGCCTGTATTATAACAAGACTAAGTCAAATTGATAGCACTAAGTAAGTTGTATGATAATCTAAGTTTGCATTTTGTATTGTATTACTTGAGTTTGTAAAAGTGTAAATAGATTAGACTGGAGTATTTTTCTATAAACAGTCTCAAGCCTAAGAATAAAATCTGGAAGAAGATCATGAAGATCATGCCTCATAGAAAGTGTGAAGAAGCTTGGAGTTGAATAAATCTGTTTTGAGAAAAACATTCTAAGTCAAAAAATCTACAAGTCACAGATAAAGTCATTTAGAGAAATCATTCGAGAACTTCATAATGACTTATCGATAAGTCAAAAATTAGCTTATAGAGAAATCTCAGAGATATCGACAAGCCAAATGAAGTTATGAAGATTGGAGATATCAACAAGTCATTTCTGCAATAAGTAATTCAGAGATATCGACAAGACAAATTGAAGATTTAAAGATTTGAAGATTGGAGATATCGACAAGTCAAACTCTCATTGAAGATCTCAGAGATATCGATAAGTCAATATACCAATAGAGATTTCAGAGATACCGACAAGTCTTTTCTAGATGCAGAAATTTAGAGATCTCGACAAGCTAAATTCTCTTATAGAGAACTCAGAGACTTTGATAAGTCAAAACAACTATAGAGAAATAACACATCTCGATAAGTCATTATACTTATCCAGATGTCGAGTTCTCTATATAACAAACTGGAGATCTCGATGTAAAACTTTAACATCCCCAAATCCGGGTTCAGGATTGGGTGTCACTAAATAACATTAAATAATATAAACCTGTATATTAAAATAAATATAAAGATAACCCCTCATTATTCTGGATCACTTACAGGTTATGGTATGAAACAAGAATCTAAACTTCTAAAATTATAATATCTAAATACAATTTCATTACCTCTTTACTAAATTCCTCGTATTGTTCACTCCAACATCTCCGAATTCTTTCAGCTAGACACTCTCCACTTTTGCTATCTAATCAGCGTAATCACTCTTGTCCTCATTTGATACTGAAAGAAATAAGAATTCACAAGGCAAGAGTGAGCCAAAAATGCACAGCAAATATCATAAATGGTTTCCAGGTATCAGATCAAAGAAACTTTTGGAAATGATTTTTAAATGAATTTAAAACATCTTTATTTATTTAAAACAGTTGAGCGAATAAAACATCGGCCCTCATTGGCCTTTAATCATAAATCACATTTTTCCATGTAAAAGAATAGTGAACGTTTCACTGATTCATCTCTTTTAATCAAATCTTTGTTTGATTTTGTAATCATAAACTATTCAAGAAGGAATGCCGTTGATGGCGATCAACAATAAATTAGACTGGACACTAGAAATCAACATATGCATTATAACCTGTTGATCAGTCAGGATATAGTGCGGATCTATACCCAACTGCATAGACCCATCAACATATGGGGTACCCATGAACTATGTCCTAATAATCAAGGGACCAGCCATCTCTGGCCCTTTGGGTCCAGCTCATTCCTGGCATCATCGCAACCATCCAGTCTATGGAGTATTTTGATATTAAATCACTTTGATTTTAAAACATTCTGATTCCGGGTTCCCAAATAACCCGAAATAATGGGTATTTGCTCAAGAGATCAAACGATAATCAAGGAACAAGATTAAAGAGGTACTTGCATAAATTAGAGTAATTGCAGCAGAATATAAAAATATTTAACTATTCTGAACTTAGAATATGAATGAAGAAATATTTGCAGTATTTTAGAAGAAAGTTTAGGAATACTTGCCTCAATTGATAACCTTATGAGCTTTACTTATCTGCCATATCATACATTCCCGATGTAACTGTATTTCCATTAACAACCTACCTGACCTTTCTTGTCAATCACCATTTCTGGTTTATCTCTATTATGAATTTACTCGTTTTACTACACGTAGTCAGGCTTTACTTTTATAATCTCTGTCTGGCTTTGAATGCCTCAAACTAGGTGTATCTATCATAAGAGAATACTATTCCAATTAACTGACAATGTATAATTTTCTATTCTACGCTTATTCTTATCGTCTACCCATCCGATAATAACAAATAAGGATCATATTCTGATCAGATAACGTTTAAAAGACACGTTGACTCATAATTCACATAACACGTACACATAAGGCATGTAATCATATTATTCATATAAAACATAGTCACATAATTCATGTATCACATAAGTTAAATCGTTAAAAGATAGGGCTCAATACGTTTAGAATCGAAATCGGGTCAAAAAGAGTTTTTTATCGATCAATAACTGACTCAGAATGATTCATAAAACAAACGCCCTTTTAATAAAAAAGAATTTTGGTCTTGAAAATATTTTTATTAAAAGCAAAATATTTTTTTAAGAGTCTAGAGGCGTTCGTTTCGTATTAAACAGACGAATGGTTGATTTATTATGAATTTTTGAACATTTTTAAAATTAAAACGGGTCTCCGAATCATTTTATAACTAGATAATAGAGTCTGAACACCCGAATCTGAATTTAAAATAATTTAATAATAATTATCGAGCCTTTAAAATAATTTAAAATAATATTTTAAAGCTCGAAACTATTTTTCGGAATTTTTAAATAAAAAATAATAATTAAATCTAATCAAATAATCAATTAAAATAATTAATAACTAATTAAATTAATTAATCAATTAATATTTAAATTTATTGACTAATTAAATAATTCATTATCAACTAATATTAATTAATTAAATAATTAAGATTTGTTTTTAAATTTAAAATAATTTTCAGAAATTAAATAATGAATTTTGGAATTTTTAAAATTAAAAGAATTGATTTTCTAATTAATTAATAAAAAGAAAATGCAGAAACAGAAATCTGATTTGGAAACTAGGGTTTTGAGGATTAAACCTGGGTCGAAACCGGGTTGAACACCGGGTCGCGAGGAACGAACCGGGTTTGAAGGTCTCCGGACGTTCACCAGATTCCGGCCTGCCCGAAAATCCGGTGAGCCTCCTGGATCAAATCAGTCATGATTCAAGGGGGTTTTGTTGCGTTTCTTAGCCAAAATCGTTTCCTGAAATCCCAGAAGTACAAACACAACAACGACAGCCAACGAACATGATTTTATTAATCCCGATCAAAGCTCGAAGAAGTCCGGCGACTTCTCCGGCCAACACACGATCTCAGCAAATTTTGAACTAAAAACCACGATTCTGGTTGCAAAATAAAGCCCACAAGCCTCTATAATCTACTCATATAATCAGAATCAACCAAAAATCAATCATAAACTCAGAAAATTGAATTAAAAATATACAAAACGCATGAACTTGATTCATAACTTCTCGGGATCGTTTGATGCAATTAAATAAATGAATCAATTATAAATTACATAAGGAAGCTTTTCCAATTATCCAAATCAATCAATAATCCTTGATACAAAAAGCCCCAAATTCAATTAAGAACATTCATAGTTATAAACCCTAATTTGTATCAATAATCCTTGATACAAAAAGCCCCAAATTCAATTAAGAACATTCATAGTTATAAACCCTAATTTATTAGTTCGATAATCAAACCCAAATTTTTATATGTTATTGAACTCCAAATTAATCATATAATATACCAAAATGACCAGGAAGAAAAGATTTACATGATTCTAGCATCAAATCACACAAACAACATCAAGAACGAAAATTCATATTTTAATTATCAAATAATTCAAATTAAAATAAATAAATAAATAAGAAAATCACCTTGATTTCTGCACAAAAATGGTTGATTGATTGAGAAAGCATTTTTCGAGAGCTTCGATTTGATATATGGCACGCCCGAATCGGAGTTCGATAACGCCTTCATTCAAGGGTTTGATTTTCAAGAACGTAACGAATAATTAGGGTTTTCTCTGTATTTTATCGATTTTAACTGACTGATTATGATTATACGAATAAAATAAAATAAGAAAAGGGCTATTTATATTTCTGGAATATTGGTTCGTGTTGGATGTATTAGATCGATAAATTAGTTACTTAGCTGCTAAGTAACTGCAAAAATGATCTGATTTGTTACCCGTATTGGATAATTATCCAGACTAGGCTTTTTATAAAACACTTTATACGAAAATAATGTAATATTATCCCGTCTTTTGAGAATACGGGTTTTGTGGATTTATCGAAATGATTATTGTATGAAAATTTTTGCGTCGGGCCGCGCACGGGTCAAACCGTAATCCGGATCAAAAAAGTCAAAACACGGAAGATGTCCGGAATTTTCAGATTAGTTAAAGATCCAAAATTATCAATCAACAAACAAATCAAACACTGATTTGAAAAGTCTACAAAAAGCAGCTTGAAGAGTATAAGATCAAATGCCAAAATTAACTGACAACGTAAAGTCATAGACATGCACGATTTGCAAAGATACACTAAGCCAGAAATAGAAAGTTTTAGTTAACTTAAAGTAGGGTTTAGTACATGATATTGCATGCTGTGTAAAACATGTGTTTACTGTTCTATAAAGTAAACACTAGATGCTTTGTTTTAGGAGTAACAAATAGATCTAAAATTCTTGTAACTCTCTCAATAAAGAAGATGAGTTCTTTATCAAAAAGAACCCAGAATTTTGTAGCAAGACATACTTGATTTTAATATAAAATTAAGTGAGTTTTGAAGATAGTATGTTCATGTGCATGTTTTATTATTTCTGTTAAATACTTTATCTCTACAATTTAGATTACATTGTTCACCACATCCATAAAAGTTCAAAAAGCTTAAAAATAATCCAAAACACATTCAGTCCCCCCTCTATGTTGTATCCATTATCTAACAATATGAACAATTGATAGAATATTATGTCAGCAAGAGGCTGTTGAGAAATAATTGATATTGTGAGTTTAATTTTTATGAAGGAATATTGAGGTCAACCTTATAAATTGAAAGTGAGATACATGAACGTATCATTATCTGTTCATTAGCGTGATTTTGAGGACAAAATCCTTTAAAGGGGGGAAGGATGTAACGACCGAGAATTTATGAATGTTTGTGTTATATTAAATAAGTATTATATGATTTATGATATTATAAATTGTAATTGGTCATAAAATGTTATCAGTCATGTGCTATATGTGTTCTGTGTGGTTCATGATATTTTTCGGGTATATTATTACGTGTTAAATGGATTTATATCAAAAGTTATATTATTCAGGTTTCGTTTTAATAGCTGATATTTCGTATAGGGCAATTAGCCTTATTTTGCATAATATGGCGTATACCATATTAATTTTCCGAACATCTAGTTAATGTAAAAAATATCTCGTTTCGTGAAAATGATTTTTCTGAGCCCCTACCGGGACGTCAAAGCCCATTAAAATCGTATTTTTATTTTTATAAAATTGTGGGACTATCAAATATTTAATATTTTTGGATTTTGGATTATTCATAATTTTTGGAAAATTTTGACATAATTTTTGTATTTATTGGATTAAAAATTATTCCCCGTTAATTATTAATTTTGAGCTAATTATTTTTATTACATGACATAATTAGGCCCTAAATAATTTTGAGAGTATTTTTTTGTAATTATATATAGAATTTACTTAGCATTTAATTTTAAAAAAAAAATAGAAAATAAATAAAAATATCAGATTTTCTCCCAAAAATTAGGGTTAGGGTTGCAAAGTGATCTTGAGAATCAAACACGAATTTGGAAGTGATTTTGAACTCCAAATCACGTATAAATAGCCGTTTTGAAGCTCTTGATCCCCTCTATCATATTCTGCCATCAAAATGATCAAAGCAAGTATCGATTTTGAAAGTCGATTTTCGGGTTTAATTTTTAATTTAGGGGTTTGTTAATCGTTGTTTGTTTATATGTTTAGTTTACAGGATGTTATAGATCGTAAGATTCTGAGTTAATACATGTTGGTCTCGTGATTGTTGGCTTAAGTTTTAGGGTCGCCGGAAATTTCCGCCGCCTCTAAACTTCTTGATTTTTCGGTCGAATATTCGATCGTTTGTTATTGTTGTTAGCGTTTATAAGTTTTTGGGAGTGTTGCGATGAAGTTATATGTGGAAATCGGAGTGATTGGTGTTGCTTAGGGTTAAAACGGGACTTCGCCAGAACCGGTGAACTCCCGGAATCTGGAAATTCTCCGGCGTGTTCTTCGTGTTCATGGCGACCCGTTAACCCATTTTTCCAACCAAGTTTCAACCCGCCTTTGATCTTTAGAACTTCAGTTCCAATTCTAAAATCATGTCAGTGCAGATTTTATTTTAAAAGTAATTAAAAATTCTTATTTTAATTCCAAAATTTATTTTAATTCAAGATTTAATTTGGTTAATTATTTTGAATAATTAACTATATTATTTGAATTCTAAAAATGATTTTCTTTTATTATTTTCAAAAATCCAAATTTGAATTAATTATTTATAATTTATTTTAGCTAATTATTTATTGATTTAATTAGTTGATTAACTCGTTTAATAAATAGTTAAATAAAATGTTATTAATTTTAATTAAGTCAAATAATGATTTAAAAATCATTTTGAGCTTTTAAAAAATTTAAGAAGGTATTTAAAATTTATTTAATATTATTATTAATTGAATTATCTTATTTTATTCATATAAATGGACTGTTTGTCCGTTTAATACGAAACGAACGCGTCCAGACTCAGAAAAATATTCTGATTCTATTAAAAATACTTTTGAGGCATAAAATCTTTCATTTCAAAAGATTGCTTGATTTTGTAAACGTTTCTGAGTCGCGTAAATATCGAAAAGTCGTATTTTAACTCGATTTCAATTCTAAACATATCGGGTCGAATGTTTTGACGAACTGAATAATATGTTACATGAATTATATGATACATGCCTTATGTATTTATGTGTTATATGAATTGTGAGTCCACGTGTCTTTTAAACATTATATGATTAAATGTAATCCTTATCTGTTGTTATCAGGTGAGCAGACGATAAGGATAAACGTATAATAGACAATTATATCGTCAATTAATTGAAATAGTATCTTTTATGATAGATATACATAGTTCGAGATATTCAATGCCAGTCAGTGATAGTAGAAGTAAAGCCTGACTATGTGTGGTAATGAGACGAGTGGATGCATAATATAGGTGAATATAGAATGATGATTGAAAGTTAAGAAGCGGATAAATTGAGGCAAGTTTTTTTTCCCTATTCTAAATTTAGAATATTTAAATGTTTAACATTTCGCAGCAATTACTCTTAATTATGCAAGTACCTTTTTGTTCTTGTTCCTTATTATAAATTGTGATCTCTTGAGCAAATACATATTGTTCCGGGTTGTTTGTGAACCTTGAATCATGATGGTTTAACCAAAATTAATTTTCATCAAAATACTCTACGGACTGGATGGTTACGAATAGGGCCAGGAATGGACTGGAACCTAAGGGCCAGGGATGTACTTGACCCTTTGTTTATTAGGCCATAGTGCCTGGGTACCCGATATGAAGTGAGTCTATGCAGATGGGCATAGATTCGCGCTATATTCTGACTGATCAGCAGAGTATAGTGCATATGTTGATTCTAGTGTCCAGTCTAATTTATTGTTGATCGCCATTAACGACATTCCTTCTTGAAAATTTTTATGGTTACAAAACCGAACAAATAATTTATTCAGGAAATGAATCAGTGAAATGTTCGTTGTCTTTTATAAAGAAATATGATTTACGATGAAAGGCTAATAAAGGCCGATGTTTTATTTGTTCAACTATTTAAATGAACATAGATGTTTATAAAATAATTCAAAAATTGTTTCTAGTGGTTTATTCTAATCAGTCCAAACGGTGCACGAATCGTCCTGGAATCGAGTTCATCGGAGTTGTGTTGCTGTGATTTTGGGGATGGAAAACAAAGCAAAAACCAACAGAAATCGTACTGATTTGGCCTGGATTGGGGTCACCAGAAAACTGGGGGAGGTCACAGGATTTTTCAAGATCCGGCCGGCGACCCGTTTGGTTCTTCGCGACCTGGATTCAAACCCGGTTTTGATTTGTTTTAACCCAAATTCTGATTTCAAAACTTGTTTTTGAATTTTCATTTTACTTGTAATATTTTTAATTTCAAAAATCAGTTTTATTAATTAAATAAATTGATTAATTAATTTAATTAATTAATTGATTTATTTTATAAATAAAATAGAATTATTTTAAGTATTTTCCAAATATCCAAATTTTATTTATTTATGATTTATTTAAATTGATTAATTATTTTGATAATTAATCAGTTTAATTAAATAATTTTTATTATTTTTATTTAAATTCCAAAAAGTATGAAAAAAAATATTTTAATTCTGATTTTTCCTAAATAATTCTTTAAATATATAATTAATATTTAATTAATTTGAATAATTGATTATTTTGAATAATAATTGAATATTCTTATTAATTAAATATTAATTGAACCGTTTATCCATTTTAAATGAAACGAACGCTCCTAAATTCAGAAATATGATATGTTTCGGATAAAAATAGTTTTAGATTCTAATTTCTTTCTGAAAAGAGTCAGCTTTCGATATTTATTTATTTATAGACCCGATTAATTAGGAACACGAGTCTAATAAATTCTGAAAATTAGGATACGAGTCAGATATTGTTCAATAACGCGAATAACGACTCGATTTCAATTTGAAAAATATTTTAATGACTTGAGTGACTATCTGAATTATGTGTTATGTGATTTATGTGGTCAATCGAGTCCTGTTAGGTAATGAATTACACACAAGGGGGGGGGTGTGAATGTATTATTATGTTTTTATGCTTTTCTTGAAGTATCTATGGTTTGGACAAAGTAAATGTAAATCTTGCAGTGATATGTTTTAATACTAAAATTAAATAAGCAATAACAGTGAACACAGATCTTTCAAAACTCACTTAATTTTATATTAAAATTAAGTGAGTTTTGCTACAAAATTTCTAGGCTCTTTGTTAATAAAGAGCTTAGCTTCTTTCTTGAGAGAAATACAAGATTTTCCTGATCTACATTGTTACAACTAACAAAGGACCAGTGTTAACTTTATATCATAGTTAACTGCTGGTTTAAATAGTGTATAATAAGAGATGCTATTCACTTTAATAAACTGTCACTTATCATTTCCATTTTAGGAAAAGTGTATCTTTCATTTCTGGCTTACCATATCTTTGCATACTGTGTTAATCTTGATCTTCTTTTGTTAGTTAATCTTCACCCTTGATCTTGTACACTCTTCAAGATATTTTTTGTAGACTTGTCACTCCATCTGGTTTGATTGTTTGTTGATTGTTAATCTTGGATATTCAATTGGCCTGCAATTTGTACTTTGAGATTTTACCTCGAGATCTCCAGTTAGGCATATAGAGATCTTGACATCTCGTTAAGTATATTGACTTATCGAGATCTCTAATACTCCATAGTTGATTTGACTTGTAGAGGTCTCTGAGTTCCCTATAAGAGAATTTGGCTTATCGAGATCTCTCATCTTCATATCTTCACTTTGGCTTATCGATATCTCTGAATTATCTAGTGACTTATTGACTTGACGATAATCAGAGTTCTCTAGTCAAATTTGACTTGTCGATAACTCAGAGTTCTCTAGTGAATTTTTCCTTGTCGATATCTCCGAGTTCTCTAGTGAAATTTGAATTATTGATAACTCAGAGTTCTCTAATGAATGTTGACTTGTCGATAATTCTGAGTTCTCTAGTGAAGAATTGACTTGTCGATATCTCTGAGTTCTCTAGTAGCTTTCCTGAGTTCTCTATAAGACATTCTGGAGTTCTCGGATGACTTCTCTATAACACTAAATCTGTGACTTGTAGAGATCTTGACTAAGAACATTTTTCCCAAAACAGATTTATTCAACTCCAAACTTCTTCATAATTCTTCTAAGGCATGATCTTCTTGATCTTCTTCCAGATATAATTCTTAGGCTCGATATTGTTTAAAGAAAAAGACTCCAGTATGCTCTTTTGACATTTTTACAGACTTTAAATGTTACATTACAAAATGCAAACTAAGATTACAATACAACTTACTTAGGGTTGTTAATTTGACTTAGTCTTGTTAAAGTACAGACAAGTCTTTCACAACAATCTCCCCCAATTTGTGAGAAGATTGATTAACACAAATTCATGCCTGTTAATAAGACTAATGATAAGTGGCATTTTATACCACTTAGAACGTCTTAAAATGGCTTAAATTGGTGTCTTGAAATCAAGTATTTTGTGTATTTGATGCGTTTTTCTAGTGTTTATGCATTTCAGGGTTTTAATTGCATTTTGGGGGAGACATCATCAAGAATAAGCCTTGGCATGTGTTCACCATTGCGAGAGGAAAGAAACGGGCAGATTACGGCGAAGAAACAGAGCAAAATTAGATTTTTTCCAGTAGAGGTCTTAGCGCCCGCTCAGCATTGCTGAGCGGCCGCGCAGCAAGCTGAGCGCCCGCTCAGCTATGCTGAGCGGCCGCGAAGGGTCGGGAAAAAAGACAAATTATTTTAGAACTTCTACTTCTGTTTGGTTTCCACTTCTATGTAATCTGAGTTTTATGGGACTATTATATAAGTAGATTTGAGACGTTTTCACAAGTGTGGATTAAAAGAAGATTGTGTTTTTACGCAAGAAGCGAAGGAGATAAGGAAGAAGACCGATTTAGCACACCGCAACGAAGAGGAAGCATATCTTCTTGTGATTCTTGTTTCGTTGTAACGTTGGATGCTAGTTTTCTTGCTTTGAACTTATTTACTCTTGTGACGTACTCTGTTTTAATATAATTAGTTTAGTTATTATTTTCTTATGTTTGTTTATCATGATTTCATATGAACCCATGATGACGATAAGTTCTATTATGGGCTAATCGTGATCATGGGGTTGCAACGGATTTATTATGGAATTCTTTAGTTAATCGTTTAATACTTTAGTGTGTGATGATTGCATGATATCTAGTATTGGTTGTGCGTATTCGTCTTATGTGCGTCGCGAACATATAAGATAGGGTGTTAATCTCTTGTGAAGCGACGGTGGATCTTGAGATTTAGAACTTGCCATGCTAGCATAGGTTCATGTACGTTGTGCATGATTAGTGGGTAACTCTAACAGTTTTATTTGCCTTATGTAATCAAAAGGAATAACTTGTGCTTAAATTGTTGTGTTGTCAATTTCTGTAGACATATAGGAACTCAACATAATTGATGACTATTCAACTTCTATCTTAATTATGGATGCTTGGTAGAATGGTATTAGTACAATGAAAGTTGACTTTTATCAGTTTCGTGTTATTCGATTAATATCATCAATGTCACATGCTAAAGGTAATAACAATGGCTATAGAAGGAAGTAATAATGAAGTTGTGATCTCATGAGTGTTTTATTATTGATAAATTGAAGTGTTAGTTAAGTGATTAATTAAGTAGTTAATTATAGTTAATATTTAATCAACAATTTTAAGTGTTAGTGTCTTAACATTGAGAAGTAATCATACATTGGTGAGTGAGTTTAATTAGACAATAATTTAGTCTGAGTCTCTGAGGGAACGAACTAGAAAATATTCTATATTACTTGTGAACGCGTATACTTGCGTGAATATTAGCGCGTGTTTTTGCCCTAACAAGTTTTTGGCGCCGCTGCCGGGGACTCGGCGTATTTGTTTAGTTTATGTACTTACCATCATTGGTCATTAGGACTCAGTGATTAGGACATAGTAGTTACTTATTTTTTCCGGTTGTGTTTCAGGCACTTTAGCAAGCGTTTATGCAAACTCGTTCTCGTGCTCGCAAGAGGACTTTAGATACAGCTGAGGAGACAGACGAAGTTCTTGATATTCCGGAGAAGTTAGATTTTGAGGATTCGGATTCAGGAACTGAGCAGAAAGAACCAGTAAACATGGGAGATCGTATTGTTCAAGCTGATCCAGCTCTTATGGATTTTTCTCGGCCTAAAATTGATGACATTCAGTCAAGCATCCTTCATCCGGCTATTCAAGCTAACACCTTTGAAATCAAGTCGGGCACTATTCAGATGCTGCAGAATTCTGTTTCTTTTGGAGGAGCGGCAACTGAAGACCCCAACATGCACATAAGGAATTTTGTCGAGATCTGCAGCACTTTTAAGTATAATGGCGTGACTGATGAGGCTATCAAGTTGAGGCTTTTCTCATTCTCACTGAGGGACAAGGCTAAAGACTGGTTACATTCTGAACCAGCTGGGTCCATCACTACGTGGCGAGATCTTGCGCAAAAGTTTCTGGTGAAGTTTTATCCGATGGCAAAGACTGTTGCTATGAGGAGTGCTCTTACTCAGTTTGCGCAGCAACCTACAGAATCTATGTGCGAGGCTTGGGAACGCTACAAGGAAATGTTGAGAAAATGTCCACATCATGGAATGCCGGATTGGATGGTGATCACTGGTTTTTATAATGGTTTGGGGGCCCAATCTCGGCCCATGCTCGATGCAGCAGCTGGAGGCGCCTTATGGGCTAAAGGCTATACTGAGGCGTATAATCTTATAGAGACGATGGCTGCAAATGAGCATCAAAACCCAACTCAGAGGATGACGTCAGGCAAGGTAGCAGGTATTCTGGAAGTTGATGCAGCCACCGCTATTGCAGCCCAGCTCCAAGCGCTATCAATGAAGGTTGATTCTCTGGCTACATATGGAGTTAATCAAATAGCTATGGTTTGTGAGCTTTGTGCAGGTTCTCATGCTACGGATCAGTGTTCTCTTGTCAATGAATCTGTTCAGTATGTGAATAATTATCAGCGACAACAGCAGCCTGTGCCAGCGACCTATCATCCTAACAACAGAAATCATCCAAATTTCAGCTGGGGGAATAATCAGAATGCTATTCAGCCACCATATCAGCAAGGAGTGAGTAAACAGTTTAACCCACCTGGATTCCAGCAACCACAGCAGTATGCTACAAGGCAATCATATCCTCAATAGGGAAGTATAGCTGCACCTACTAGTGCTGATTTTGAGGAACTTAAGCTGTTGTGCAAGAGTCAGGCGGTTTCTATCAAGACCTTGGAAAATCAAATCGGTCAATTAGCCAATGCAGTGCTCAATCGTCAACCTGGCACTCTTCCCAGTGACACGGAAGTACCAGGCAGGAAGGAAGCTAAAGAGCAAGTCAAGGCTATTACCTTAAGGTCTGGAAAAGTGGCTGATGCTGAAAAGGCAAAAGAAGTAGACGCTGAAATTAGAGATGAAGAATCTAAGCAAAAGGAGAAAGCGGCGGAACCAAGGAAGACTACTATTGAACACACTCTGCCTGAGGCTAATATAGGGGAGAAACAGCTCTATCCTCTACCACCTTTTCCTAAGAGATTGTAGCAACAAAAGTTGGATAGACAGTTCGGGAAGTTTCTGGAGGTGTTCAAGAAATTTCACATCAATATACCTTTCGCTGAGGCTCTGGAACAAATGCCTAGTTATGCGAAGTTTATGAAGACTATTCTTTCAAGGAAGGTGAAACTGGATGACCTTAAAACCGTTGCTCTCACGGAAGAATGCAGCGCTGTTCTGCAGCAAAAGTTACCACCAAAACTGAAAGATCCAGGAAGCTTCACCATTCCTTGCACTATTGGCAATCTGACTTTTGACAAGTGCCTTTGTGATTTGGGAGCAAGCATTAATCTGATGCCGTTGTCGATCTTTAAAAAGCTGGATCTGCCTGATCCAAAACCCACATACATGTCGCTACAATTGGCTGACCGTTCCATTACTTACCCAAGGGGCATAGTTGAGGATGTGCTCGTCAAGGTGGATAAGCTCTTCTTTCCTGCAGATTTTGTTATTCTGGATTTTGAGGAAGATAAGAAGATTCCCATAATCTTGGGAAGGCCTTTCTTGGCTACTGGCCGTACCTTGATAGATGTGCAAAAAGGTGAACTTACTATGCGGGTCCAAGATCAGGATGTGACCTTCAACGTATTCAAGGCAATGAAATTCCCTACAGAAGATGAGGAGTGCTTAAAATTGGATGTGATTGATTCTGCGGTTACTTCGGAACTCGATCGCATGCTAATGTCTGATGCATTGGAAAAGGCCTTAGTGGGGGATTTTGACAGCGATGATGAAGATGGCAACGAGCAATTACAATATCTGAACGCTTCTCCCTGGAAGCGAAAGCTGGACATACCATTTGAATCTCTTGGTACTTCTGACCTTAAGAATGCTGAAGGGAAGCTCAAACCATCAATAGAGGAAGCACCTACCTTGGAGCTCAAGCCATTACCTGAACACTTGAGGTATGCTTTCTTAGGTGATTCATCTACGTTACCTGTTATTATTTCATCTGACCTTTCAGGTAGTGAGGAAGACAAGCTCTTAAGGATTTTGAGAGAATTCAAATCGGCTATAGGATGGACCATAGCAGACATCAAGGGGATAAGTCCTTCATATTGTATGCATAAAATTCTGCTAGAGGAAGGTAGTAAGCCAACTGTGGAACAGCAGCGAAGACTGAATCCCATCATGAAGGAAGTGGTGAAGAAAGAAATTCTGAAATGGCTGGATGCAGGCATCATTTATCCTATTTCTGACAGCTCGTGGGTGAGCCCCGTACAATGTGTACCTAAGAAAGGAGGTATCACTGTGGTCGCAAATGAAAAGAATGAGCTTATCCCTACTCGAACAGTTACAGGATGGAGAGTATGCATGGATTATAGAAAATTGAACAAAGCCACAAGGAAGGATCACTTCCCTCTTCCATTTATTGATCAGATGCTTGACAGATTGGCGGGTCATGAGTATTTTTGTCTTCTGGATGGTTATTCCGGGTATAATCAGATTTGTATTGCACCAGAGGATCAGGAAAAGACTACCTTCACTTGTCCATTTGGCATGTTTGCTTTTCGCAGAGTTTCGTTTGGGTTATGTGGCGCTCCGGCCACTTTTCAGAGATGTATGATGGCTATATTCTCTGACATGATTGGAAATAACGTCGAAGTGTTCATGGATGACTTCTCCGTCTTTGGACACTCATATGATGAATGTTTGAATAATCTGCGCGCCGTACTCAAAAGATGCGTGGAAACTAATTTGGTGCTCAATTGGGAGAAATGTCATTTTATGGTGCGTGAAGGCATTATCCTTGGGCATAAGGTCTCTAGCAAGGGTCTGGAAGTGGACAAGGCCAAGGTGGGAGTCATTGAAAATCTTCCCCCACCTAATTCTGTGAAAGGAATCCGTAGTTTTCTTGGTCATGCGGGTTTTTATCGGCGATTCATCAAGGACTTTTCAAAGATATCTAAGTCGTTGTGCAATTTGCTTGAGAAAGATGTGCCTTTCAAATTTGATGATGAATGTTTGGCAGCATTCGAGACTCTCAAGAAGAGTTTGATCACTGCACCAGTTATTACAGCACCAGATTGGACAGAACCGTTTGAGATGATGTGTGATGTGAGTGATTATGCGGTAGGTGCAGTTCTGGGACAGCGCAAGAAAAACCTCTTCCATGTGGTCTACTATGCGAGTAAGACTTTAAATGGTGCCCAATTGAACTACACCACTACTGAGAAGGAGCTTTTGGCTATAGTCTTTGGTTTTGAGAAATTTCGATCGTATCTACTTGGTACGAAAGTAACAGTATACACTGATCATGCAGCTATTCGCTATCTAGTTTCCAAGAAGGATTCGAAGCCGAGACTCATTCGTTGGGTGCTTTTACTTCAGGAATTTGAGTTAGAGATCAAAGATAGAAAAGGTACTGAGAATCAAGTAGCTGACCATCTCTCTAGATTGGAGAATCCCGATTCTACTTCACAGGATAGGACGTTAATCAATGAATCTTTTCCGGATGAGCAGTTGTTTGCAATTCAGGAGGAAGAACCATGGTTTGCAGATATTGTAAACTATCTCATCAGCAATATAATGCCTCCTAATTTGACATCCGCTCAAAAGAAGAAGTTTCTGCATGAGGTGAAGTGGTATATGTGGGATGAACCATATTTTTTTAGACAGGGAGCTGACCAGATCATCAGGAGATGTATCCCGTTCTGTGAAACGGAGGGGATATTACGAGACTGCCATTCCACGGTTTATGGTGGACACTGTGGTGGTAAGAAGACGGCAGCTCGTATTCTGCAAGCAGGTTTTTTCTGGCCTACTTTGTTCAAGGATGCTCATCAGTTTGTTTTAAGGTGTGATCGTTGCCAAAGAGTGGGAAATTTGTCAAGGAAGGATGAGATGCCATTAAATGTGATGCTTGAAGTCGAGGTCTTTGATGTGTGGGGAATCGATTTCATGGGGCCTTTTATCTCGTCTTGCAATAATCAGTACATCTTGTTGGCAGTCGATTATGTCTCAAAATGGGTCGAAGTTAAAGCTTTACCGACAAATGATGCAAAGGCAGTGCTAAATTTTCTTCATAAGCAAATTTTCACAAGGTTTGGAACACCTCGGGTAATCATAAGTGATGAAGGATCGCATTTTTGCAACCGTAAGTTCACTTCTATAATGCAGCGTTATAATGTGAATCATCGAGTAGCTACTGCCTATCATCCGCAAACAAATGGTCAAGCGGAAGTGTCTAACAGAGAGATAAAGCGCATTCTAGAGAAGGTTGTTTGTCCGTCAAGGAAGGATTGGTCTTTAAAGCTCGATGAAGCTGTTTGGGCTTACAGAACAGCATACAAAACTCCACTTGGGATGTCACCGTTTCAGTTGGTGTACGGTAAGGGATGTCATCTACCTGCGGAGCTTGAGCATAAGGCCTACTGGGCATTGAAGAAGTTGAACCTGGATTTAGATGCAGCTGGTAAGAAAAGAATGCTTCAGCTTAATGAACTTGATGAATTTCGACTTCAAGCGTACGAGAATAACAAAATGTATAAGGAAAAGGTGAAGAGGTGGCATGATAGGAAGCTACATCCTAAGTTATTTGTGCCAGGGCAACAAGTTCTTTTATTCAACTCTCGGCTCCGACTTTTTCCTGGGAAGTTGAAATCAAGGTGGTCTGGACCTTTTATTGTCAAAACTGTGTTTCCACATGGAGCGGTGGAAATTTTTGAGAATGATCCGGACCAAGCATTCAAGGTTAACGGTCAGCGGTTGAAGCACTACTATGGGGACATGGCAAACCGAGAAGTGGTTAGTGCCATTTTGTTGACTACTTGAGAAGGATACGAAACGTCAAGCTAATGATGAAAAAGAAGCGCTGCGTGGGAGGCAACCCATGAATTGTTGTTACAGGAACCCTTAGAAGTTAATAACCTATCCAAAAACACAAAAAAAATTAAAAAACAGGGGCTGAAAAAAAAAATTCCAGTGACCCCCTGAGCGCCCGCTCAGCTTTGCTGAGCGACCGCGCAGCAAGCTGAGCACCCGCTCAGCTTTGCTGAGCGACCGCGCAGCAAGCTGAGCGCCCGCTCAGTTTTGCTGAGCGACCGCTCAGGGGTCGAGTACCAGAATTTTTTTTACAGTTCAGAAAAAAAAACACAAAAATAGTTTTAGCCCATAAACCCACGATTTGTTCCCACTACCCCATCATTTTACCCCTTAATTCCCAAACCCTAATCTAATCCACACCCTATATATATATACACCTATCCTACATATCTCCCATAAAACTTCCTACACTTAAACCCTCTCACAAACATCAAAAATCAGTTCTTACACACTTTTATTCACGAATCAATGGCACCCAAGAGAGCACGCACTATTGACAGCAGCAGCACAGTTCCTACTGCTGATTCATCGAGGGGTACTGCTGCAAGGCCTCGGTTAACTGACAGAGCCACGGAGGAGGAGTACACTAGGCTGTTGGGGAAGCCGATTCTGAAGGAGAGGGGGTTTTTACCATCGGGGAGGGATGGTGAGTTGCTGCCCATGATTGCAGAGAAGGGGTGGATAGCTTTTTGTGAGTCACCCGAAGCGGTACCGATGAGCGTTGTTCGCGAGTTCTACGCGAACGCGAAGGCCGAAAAGAATGGGTTTTCTGTGGTCCGTGGGCTGACGGTTGATTATCATCCTGCGGCGATTCACCGTGTGATTGGACAGCGAGAGAGGAAGCCCGAGGAGGAGAACTGGAATGAAAAGACTGCTGAGGATTTTGACTTGGATTTGATTTGTGCGACTCTCTGTTGACCGGGCACAGTTTGGACCTTCAGGACCGACACTAATGAGTATCGTCACTTTCCAGCGATCGCCATGAACAGGTATGCCCGTGCATGGAATGCATTTATTTGTGCTAATATTTTGCCTTCTTCGCATGCACACGAGGTCACAGTTGAGAGAGCACAGTTGTTGTGGGGAATTCTGAATGAGGAATACTATGTGGACCTTGGTGAGTTTATCTACCAAGGAATTCTGAAGTTTTTGAGGGGAGCGAAGCATATGAACATCCCTTATGCATCCACGGTTACGAAGCTATGCCGAGCAGTGGGAGTGAACTGGCCGGCTCATGAGCAGTTGCAGTTGCCAGCAGCTCCGATTGATTCTGGCACTCTGAATGGGATGCAGGAGTGGACCGGTGGTGAGCCTGAGGAGCATGGGCTGGGTTATCGTCTTCCAGGAGGGCGTCCAGCATGAGGTGCTACTATGGCTAGGCCAGGGCGTGATGAGGCTGGTTCTTCGAGAGCCAGGAGGGTGCTGGGATGGTTAATGCCCAGTATAGGAGGCTTTCACGGCGGATGGATGCCATGTATGAGACGCAGAGCAGGTTTGCTCAGGAGCTCACCCTTGCGTTAGGGACTGCTTTTCGAGGCCTTGGAGCTGATATCCAGTGGCCAGTTTTTGGTGAGGACTCTACATACCCGCCGCCTGATACTCCACCCACTGAGGGTGATGATGATGATGACTCCGAGTAGGTATACCTTGTGTTCCTTTCTACTACTTTCACTGAGGACAGTGAAGATTTTTAGTTTGGGGGTGGTAGTTAAGGAATATTGTGTGTGTGTCATATAGTTGCATATTCATGATAGTTTAGTTCATATAGTTGCATAATTTATGCCATATAGTTTTTTTTTGTTATGAATGTCATGTAGCTCATGCATTTACCATGATCCCTTTTGTAATGATTTATCGACTGAATTGTGATATTGATGCGAGTGTAGTGATAACATTAAAGTGATATTAAGTCGTGTAGGTTGATATGCATGCTAGAAACAATTGTAAGTCCACTAAGTCTTAGAGAATGCGTAAGGGCTAGATTGTTGTTATGATTTGGTTGTTTTCAAGGTCAATCTACTTATTATACTTAGAATTCGATTATAGGTTCTTAGTGATAAAGGCATGAAAAAGAAAAAAAAATTTGGAGAAAAAAATATGGAAGTTGTTGCTAGTTGTGGTTAGGCGTCAAATGGCTAGTAGCCGGCTCGCATATGGTGCGAGTAGTCTAGGGTTGAGCAAGATGGAGCGAAACGCACTTGCTCAGAAGTTATAAAAAAAAAAAATTAGTTTATGCCTAATTGATCAAGAGTGTGCTCTTTGGTATTCGAGTTATTAAGTTCTTAGGGGACTTTGTGCCTAGTGACCTAAGGCTTTTAGAGTCTGGGATCCGCTAACCTAACGCTCGTTACATGGATATCATTGTATAAGTCTTTTGTGGACCTCACTCATTGCACGGTCAAATAAGCATTTGAGTTGTAAATAAAAAGCACGATTCCGTAATAAGCTCCAGAGTTCTTGTAGTGTTGTATATCACTTTGTGCCTAGAATTTTTTATTCTTTGTATAATCGTAGGATTGCCTTGAGGATAGTCTAGTCATAGTAATTGGTCTAGTTCCGAAGCATATCTGTTAAGCATTTGCACACACCACGTTTCTGGCGGTATGTCCGTTTGCATGAGTTTATTGATCTTTAGTTGTCTAACTGCATTCGTTGAGATGTGGCAATTTGGTTGGTTAATTGTAGTAAGGGGGATCGCACCATTTTCATATAGATTGCATTCATGCATGTTTTTATTTGTTTTTGAGTCTGTGACGCTTGAGGGCAAGCATCGATTTAAGTTTGGGGGTGTGATAAGTGGCATTTTATACCACTTAGAACGTCTTAAAATGGCTTAAATTGGTGTCTTGAAATCAAGTATTTTGTGTATTTGATGCGTTTTTCTAGTATTTATGCATTTCAGGGTTTTAGTTGCATTTTGGGGGAGGAATCATCAAGAATAAGCCTTGACATGTGTTCACCATTGCGAGAGGAAAGAAACGGGCAGATTACGGCGAAGAAACGGAGCAAAATCAGATTTTTTCCAGTAGAGGTCTGAGCGCCCGCTCAGCATTGCTGAGCGGCCGCGCAGCAAGCTGAGCGCCCGCGCAGCAAGCTGAGCGGCCGCGCAGGGTCAGGAAAAAAGACAAATTATTTTAGGACTTCTACTTCTGTTTGGTTTCCACTTCTATGTAATCTGAGTTTTATGGGACTATTATATAAGTAGATTTGAGACGTTTTCACAAGTGTGGATTAAAAGAAGATTGTGTTTTTACGCAAGAAGCGAAGGAGATAAGGAAGAAGACCGATTTAGCACACCGCAACGAAGAGGAAGCATATCTTCTTGTGATTCTTGTTTCGTTGTAACGTTGGATGCTAGTTTTCTTGCTTTGAACTTATTTACTCTTGTGATGTACTCTGTTTTAATATAAATAGTTTAGTTATTACTTTCTTGTGTTTGTTTATCATGATTTCATATGAACCCATGATGACGATAAGTTCTATTATGGGCTAATCGTGATCATGGGGTTGCAACGGATTTATTATGGAATTCTTTAGTTAATCGTTTAATACTTTAGTGTGTGATGATTGCATGATATCTAGTATTGGTTGTGCGTATTCGTCTTATGTGCGTCGCGAACATATAAGATAGGGTGTTAATCTCTTGTGAAGCGACGGTGGATCTTGAGATTTAGAACTTGCCATGCTAGCATAGGTTCATGTACGTTGTGCATGATTAGTGGGTAACTCTAACAGTTTTATTTGCCCTATGTAATCAAAAGGAATAACTTGTGCTTAAATCGTTGTGTTGTCAATTTCTGTAGACATATAGGAACTCAACATAATTGATGACTATTCAACTTCTATCTTAATTGTGGATGTTTGGTAGAATGGTATTAGTACAATGAAAGTTGGCTTTTATCAGTTTCTTGTTATTCGATTAATATCATCAATGTCACATGCTAAAGGTAATAACAATGGCTATAGAAGGAAGTAATAATGAAGTTGTGATCTCATGAGTGTTTTATTATTGATAAATTGAAGTGTTATTTAAGTGATTAATTAAGTAGTTAATTATAGTTAATATTTAATCAACAATTTTAAGTGTTAGTGTCTTAACATTGAGAAGTAATCATACATTGGTGAGTGAGTTTAATTAGACAATAATTTAGTCTGAGTCTCTGAGGGAACGAACTAGAAAATATTCTATATTACTTGCGAACGCGTATACTTGCGTGAATATTAGCGCGTGTTTTCACCCTAACAACTAACCACAAGTTATAATGGAAAATAAGACTAATATAAAAATTGACACAATTACAACAATTGTACATTAGATGATTTTGAGTTTGAGTATTTACAAGCATCAGACAAAGATCGGAACTTTTGATTCTGCTCTAATAAGGTTTTTTAAATATTCAAGAATTTCAAGTTCCTCTATGATTGGAGTCCCTGTTAGAGCTTCTATCAGTTTGAGTCTGTCTTGCTTTGGATAACCATCTAACTTTTCAATTCTGAATCTTGAAAAAGAGCCAGCTTTTACATTTAGAAATCTTCCATCTTTGGAGATTCTGCTCATTCCTTTTGCTATAAGTTCTTCTGATCTTTTGATATACATTTCAATCTCCTCATCATACTTTCTCCTTTTCTCCTCATATTCTGCTTTACTCCTTGCTCTTCTTTCCTCCCTTGCAATCAACCATTCAGGTAGAACAGATCTCCATGCTCTTGTAGTAGTATCCTTGTCCTTCAGCAAACTTAACACTCTCTTAATTTCTGTTGGAGAGAGAGTGCCCATCGAATTGCTGCCTAGAAAGGTGGGAGACCCATCTTGAAAGTAGATTCTCATTTCCTTTAGAGTAACAAGCCAGACTCTAACTATTTCCTCAGCCAGTTGTTGAAAATAGTCGTCATCTGATCTGCACCAGTTTAAGGGTAGAAAATCATTCTGCTTGAAACAATTCCAGATGGCCCTTTCAGTAACTTCACCTTTTTCAGTAGGCTTAGCTTTCTTAGGTTTTCTCCCAACTGACTTGAAATGAGTTTTGTGTGGTGGTTTTGCAGAAGGTAAGTTTGTGATTTTCTTGAGAGATGTTTGACTTGTGGTGATTGAAATTTTTAGAAAGGTATTAGCAGTTTGCTTGTATAAGAATTTGGGCTTAGAGGTTTGAGGTGGTTTGATGTTTGAGATCGTTGACTTCGAGGGTTGAGCTGGTTTTGTTTGAATTTTTAGGGTTTTTTGTGGTTCTGAGCCATCATTGTTGGGTTTCGAGCACATAAACGCAATGGAAACAGTAATTCAAAACATAAAAAATCAGAATTTTCGAAATCCACCACAGGATCCATGCGAAAATCATATATTTAATTCGTAGATCAGATTGTTTACCTTAAAAAGTGATGTGCCAAAACTAAACATTTTAATTGCAAGCACACAATTTTCATTTTAATAATTTGATATTCGTTCCGCAGAGACTATTTAATTTTTGCAATTCCTTAATTATTAATTTAGGCTAACTAGAACTTTAAACAGGGAGGTGAGAATTTCTTTTCTAAACTTAATTTTAAATCTACAAAATCGAAAAGATAATTTATTCTAACTACTAAATAGATCTAATTAAATTAATTATCACTAAAATACTTTTTTTTAAAGAATTAACTTTAACGAAATTAATTTAAAACATTTATTATTTACAAAATTTTTGGCATAAACTACTCGTAATTTCGACTATAGAATAAACGTAACAAAATAACCAAGCCAATTATAATTCACTAATCAAAACCAAACAAAATTAATCAATCAAAATTTCCTACTCTACCATTAAACTAACTAAACTAACTGAACAAACCAACTGTAATGACTTGAAAACTGAACTCGAAATAGCCTAACTCCGTAATCAAACCAAACACCCAACCAAATATTTACAGCAAAAGCCACTCAGCAAAAGCCACTCAGCTCAACAGAAAAAATACCCAGATATCGGTACTACAAAAACGAAACAACACACTTGAATAACAGGAAAAATAATAACTCAGTAGACTCGGCAGTGACTCAACGTGTGGACAGAAATCAGAAACATAGACACAGAAAAGAAGGTCAGCAAACCCAGTCGGCGACTCAAAAACAACTCGGTATTAACAATAGATGTGCAAAATCGAAGGCTGTGCAGATCGGAAAATGAAAACGAGCAAGGGTTTCAACTCGAGCAACTCGGTGCTGACTCAGAAAAACAACAACAAAACTCGGACAAACAATCGCTGTGACTCGGCACTGCGGCTCAGACAAATAAAAAAGAAAACGAAGTAACAGACTAAAACTAATTGTAGCAATTCAATTCAGTCCCACACTCGGAGAAAATATAGAAAAACGGGTTCATCTCGCCGCGACTCGGGAAACTCGGTGCCCGACTCGGTAACAGAACTCGGCGATTAACAGCAATCGCGAACCGGACTAACTCAGCAAATCAATGACAACGTGACAGTGGTTGTGTAATGAAGAAGAAGAAAAGGAAACGAGGGGGGTTGGGTTTTTGTTATTTAGAAAAGAAAAGACAGGGCTGTGTTGTTCTGAGACTGAGATTGTATTAACTGGGTGTTGTGAAGCCATGAAGGGGGGGAACTGTATACTCGAATTGCAAGAAAAGGACGGAATGAAAAGCAAAAAAAAACTGAATAATAATTAAAGAAAAAAAAATGATTGGAAACTAAATCGTAATATTAAAATTAAAACTAAATGCTGAAAATTAACTAACTGCAGAATAAGCTACAGTAAATTAGAATTTATTTAATCAACCAAATTCCCAACATAAATTGATTTAATGTAGGAATATTGTTGAAGTATAAATAAGCTAACTAATGCAAAATTAAATCTTTAAATTATGCTACCTAAATAAAAGTAGATCTAAGAACAAGAATTAAATTAGCTCCTTTCATATCCCCAAGCTTATTACTTGTTGGATTTAGAAACATATCATAGCTTAAAGATTAAAGAGGCTAATAAAATTGAACAAACTTGTATTAATATAAAAAAGGAGTGTTTACAGTGATGAAGAATGATTGCAACTTGATAATTAGATCTACAACTTTTAAGGAAAGGAGGCTACAACTAAAAATGGAAAATACTTGGTTGGCTATATGTTACTTGGGTGTGGCTTACAAGACAAGGGGTGGGTATTTATAGGATAAGAATTAGGGTTTTAGGGGTGTTGGCTAAATCCAAGCCATATATTTGTCATGTGTGTTGGTAGAATCTTGACTCTTGAATGTAACCAACTCCCATTTTCTTTTCCTTTCTTTTCTTTTCTTCTTTTTCTTCTTCCACTTTTGCCCTTCTTGCATTTTTCTTTTCTTTTTCTCTTTTTCAGCTTTTTTGTACAAAATACCTATAAATGCAACAAATTAAATTATTAAATTCGGGAGCAAACAATAAATAGGTATTAATTAATGCAAAATTATGAGATTATCAAGAAGCTTTACCAATTACTTGACTAATGGAGATCCAAAACTTGTTCAATCACCATGCATCCGCTACTAGAAAAAGTAGAATAAACATCGTCTCTTAGACATCGGTTTTGTCCAACCGATGTCTTTTTGTAATATAGACATTGGTCTCATTATACCAACCAATGTTATAAGTCTGTTTTAAAAATATGTTCCAGCGCGCCTCCCCCGTTTCCCCCCTAACCAAATAATTCACTCCCTCTCAAAACTCCCCTCATTATTTTCCTTAAAATTTTGAAGTACTTGATCTTCCCCTCTTTTCAACTTTACCTACAGAACATACATAATATTATATATTATGTGTAAAAGCACTGACTTTTTATTTTGCAGAGGACCAAAAGTATATCTCTGTACTTCTTTCAAAGCAGGACAAAATGCAATGGTGGAAGTACTTGGTTAAAGGTGATCCGGAAGTAGACACTTAAAAGGTAGAGTCTGAGAGCAGCAAGTTATCTGATCTAGATGGAGAAACCCGATCAACTGTGGAGAAGATGATGGTAAAGTTCCAACATATATCTTTACTAAAGTAATATCAACTGTGTTTTCTAACTAATATGACTCATATTGTTGGTTTGTAGTTTGACCAGCGCCAAAAATAAATGGGGCTTCCGACGAGTGATGATATGCAGAAGTAGGACATGCTGAAGAAATTTATGGAACAGGTGACTTCTTCTCTTCATGAGTTTTCGTTTGCCTCAGAAACCGGTCCTTATTAATTTTATGATGTTGAACAGCCATCACATTAATCTACATACTCCTAAACAAGCTTATATACTTTGAGAGTCCATTTTTGATGTGTCCATTACTTGGAATCTGCTGCCCCGGGGAAAATTTATTTTTTTAAAACTTACTACAGATGTTTCGATGCATATTCTGCAAAATTTAAAAGTCAATGAATGTATGTTAGTTACAATTTAATTGTTAAAATAAGATATTTTCTTGAGAATTTTATGAAAAGAAATATAAATATTGTATTTGGGAAGGAGTGGAAGCATCAATATGAGGTGAGGATTATTAAGGTTGTACAAGGTCATATTGTGCTACTAAATATTAAGTGTGTTCTTTTATGCAATTTTATACACTTTTTCCTTAAAGTACAGCTATATATAGTAACCTGAGCTGATTCAATTTTCAGGGTCTTCAACGCATTAAGCCAAATCGCATTTGCATTTGCAGGGCATGCTGTGACACTGAAAATTCGGACCACAATTTCATCTACTCCAGAGAAGCCCTCCAGAATTCAGCCAACTTTCTATGTTTTGATTACATGTTGTCGGATATTATAACTAGTGCACAATTACATGTTGTACTTAATATTTGGATACTGGTTGATGAATCTATAGATAATTTGGTATTATGTAGTAATTGGTTTTGGAAATTTTTGTTTTGGCAATTTTTTTAGTTTGGCAAATTTTTGGCATCAGTACAAAATTGATGTCTATCAAGGCTTAATATATCAGTTTAAGTAGTACATAAACATCAGTTTATAAAAAAAATCGATGTTAAATACCACAACAGACAAAGGCATAAGAATACAGAACTGATGTTAAAGAGAACTTTAAACAATGTTTGGTTAAAAAAATGATGTTATTAATTCTTATAGATATCAGTTCAATGAATATAGAAATCAGTCCTCAGATAGGAACCGATGTTAAAGGTTCAATTCACATCGGTATTGATTAAAAATCGATGTTATCGGTATTAGTAACATCAGTTTAATGGGAAAAATGAAACATTTTGCTTATCTAGCATATGTTTAAATTGATAAAAATATCATATTATAGTAATATATCAATAATAGATGTGTATAAAAAATTTAACATCAAGATATAGATATCGGTTTCATACAAAAATCGATGTTATATGTCCTCTTTCACATCAGTTTAAAAGCGGGGGTCTTTAACATCACCCACGAAGACATCGGATTTTTTCATTCATAGACATCGGTTTTTAGCCGATGTCTATTGACATTTTTCTAGTAGTGATCCCGCTCTCGCGATCTACGCTCTATCGGTATCCACACGAATGCTTGAACTCAAGGATTGAATGTGTACTAGCACAAACTCGATTCTTCTTGCTCTCTCCATCTTCTCACTTGGTGGCTAGGGTTTTTTTTAGTAAAAGTCTTTTTGCACCCCAAAAATCAGCCACACAAGAGATATTATATAGAGAGTAGAAAAACGAATTATAACTCTTAACTAATAAGGAGTTATTATTAATTCGAAATTCCTATTTGTATTAGAATTAAGTGTCACTTAATTATTTTACAAATAAATTTCATAATTAATATTAGTAAATTCGAATATCATTTTTTATCTAATTAATTAAGTCATACTTAATTAATATTATAAATAATTCAAATTACTTTAATATAATTTAAATCCAATTTAAATTAAATAATCCTTCAAGCATTCTTAGTATGTGACCCTATAGGTTATTATTACGTTGGCAACGAATTTGAAATCTAACTTAAAATCGTAAATAATGAGCGGCATCTAGTAATACATCATTTCTACCCAAGTAATAATAATTGAATCGGTGATCGATTAAACCTTTTTTGAATAATGTACAATTTAATATAATCCCTCTAACCAAATATTATAGATTAAACTAAAGGCTTGTTATGTGTCATCCTCATCATAGTTTAATCTTGGTTTCCTTGATCAATGAGTAGACTATTATATCCAATCAACATTTGAGCGTGGCCACGCATTTCATAGTCTAGCTCACACAAGAGGCCAATAATATCACTCCTAAAATAGGAGGGTTAAATCCCATCTAGATCATTCATATTTCTCATACGATTCATAATATACCCAATGTCCACTTTTATCATTACTCGATCAAGGATTTAATGAAATCAATATATATTAATTCTCGTATAGAAATATAATGACTTCAGGTCTAAGGACCATTACATCATTATCACTGTGAGAATTACTTATGACACAACAGACATGTAGAATCTCACATCGGGTCTGTCCAGCACCATGTACATATACATATGCCCGTGTCTTTGACTTTAGTATCACTATACCTATGATCCATGAGATGTGATCATCACTCAACAAACACACTAGTCTAAATGTATTATTATTGTCCCTTAATAATAATACTCAACTAGGGACCTTTAGGAATATTGATACTATTCTCATAATCTCATTTCTAAGTCACGTACTTAGAAATATAGAATTGCATATCATATTCCAAGGACATTTATTAATCTAACATTCATATCACAGTAAATTAAGAATTAATAAATTATAAAGGGAATAATCGATAGAACATAAACATTAATAATCCTAATGTATTAAACTAAAACATCATAGTGTTGTCTCTAGGGCACAAACACTAACAATCTCCCACTTGCACTGGAGCCAATCACCCATGTATTTAATACTCATGGAACTAGTATGACCATCATGCTTCTGCTGCGAGAAAGCCTTAGTCAATGGGTCTGCAACACTATCATTACTATGCACTTTACATTTATATCTCCTTGATCATTAATCTCATTAATAAGGTGATATTGCTTAAGGACATGCTTAAACAGTCTCCTTGGATGTTTCAAAAGTATCAATATATTCGGCTTCCATTATAGAATCATCAATGTTCTTGCTGTGAACCATTCCAGCTAACATAACTTATATTTAGACAAAACACAAACCAGACATAGACACATAATCATCCATATCTATCCATAAATTAGGTTAAGAAACTAGTATCAATGTAACCCTTTACAACCAGTTCCCTATCTTCTCCATAAACTAGTATTCTTGAAAACTATCCAGTGACCCTCACCTGGATTAGACTGGTATCTGATCATCATGCTGAAAGCATACGAAATATCAGGATAAATACATATCATTGTACACATTATAGATCCAATTGTTGACGCATCTGGAACTTTCTCAAACGGCCTTTATCATCTAATGATTTAGGGGGCAATTATCTTTTGAGATCACTATCCCATGAGACATCGAAATATATCCTTTCTTTGTCTCCTGCATCCTAAAATGATGCAATATTTTATCAATGTATGTACTCCGACTAGGTCGATTAATCTCTTCAATCTATCTTTATAGATCTTGATCCCTAATATATAGGTAGCATCGCCTAAGTCTTTCATCGAGAAAATATTTCTCAACCAAGTCTTAACAGCCTGTAGAAAAGGTATGCCATTCCTTATTTGTTATATGTCATCTGCATATAATACTAGGAATGTCACATGGCTCCCACTAACCTTCTTATAAACACATGGTTCATCTTCATTTTGAATAAAACCAAACTCTTTGACCTGTTTCATCAAAATGAATATCATTCTCCTTGAGGCTTGCTTCAATCTATAAATAGATAGAAGCAACTTACAAACTATCTTAGCAAACTTTGGATCGACAAAACCCTCAGGTTGTATCATATATACATCCTATTCAAGGCTCCTATATAAGAAAGCAATTTTAACATCCATTTTCCAAGTCTCATAGTCAAAGTAAGCAATTATTGCTAACAAAATCCTAATGTACTTGACCATAGCAACTAGTGAAAAAGTGTCATCATTGTGACGCCCTCAATCTCGGGGTTAGGAAATGAGGACCCACACACCTTTAATCTAAGAATAAATAAATATTAACCCCAACTAACTACTAACAGGATCAAACAGGATAAAGTTTGAGACAAGATTACAACTACCAACCATAATATATAAATTACAACCTAAAATAAAACCATATTTACATAATCGATTCCGACATGGAACCGACAGATAACCCATTGTATCTTTACAACTTCCTGGCTAAGCGCTTGCTCACACATAACATGTACTACCTGCTCTGGCATCTGGAAGCCCTCAACACGGTAGGGACCACCAGCTATGCTCTTACGAGCAGTGCGCCTAAGCCTGGCCATCCTCTTGCTTAACTGCCATGGTTAGATCAAAGCAAAACAAATGAGTATAAAATTTAGCAAGTAACTATATAACAGTTCAACAATATGAATTCCATAATATACCATTACTGTTTTCAGGGAATTCTACTTTAACATCTCTAGGTGGCAGATTTCTGTCTTTTGGGCTATGAAAGGGTTATGAAGAAAAAGCTTTGGGCTTTCAGGAAACAAGGCTCAAGATAGGGTTGAAAGCCGACATTCATCATAAATCATTAACACGATATCAAATGATCTTTCAAATGGAAAGCAAGAATCTTTTCATCATTGGGAATCAATTATACGATTGATAATATTATCAGAATCAAAATTAGGGTTCACAAGCTGTAAGCTAATCAATATCACAATCAACTCTTTTCAAAATAGTATAAGCCATTTCATTTTCAAAGAATCAATTACTGAATAAGGAATTCAATTCCTCTTTAAATAATTATGGAACCCTTGATTGGACTACTTTAACTTTCAATTTATAATAATACGGGTGATCAGCCCGTACCGACCTCCATCTGGTCCTTAAGGTACCTATGGCATAATTTCAGCCTCAAATCAGGCTAGCCCCGCTAGGCTCTTATATGACTGGACTAGTCCCACTAGTCTCTTACATCTCAATTCAATCCATCAGGAATTCATTTGGAAAACCTTGTATTGGAAAAAAAAGATTTACTAAATTCATTTTATCATTATCGAGAATATGAAATCATTCAGACTCTTGCAAGTCGAAACTTATTCTTAGGTTCAGTTTCAAGAATTCAAAAAAAGTGAATAAACCAAAGATAAGCAAAGTTCAATGCTAAGGATCTTGATCATATGATAACAAGGTATTCAAGTTAGAGAATCAAAATCGTTTCAAGGATCATTAAAGGATAAGTAACAAAGGAATGAAGGATCATTACACAAGGGGGTTCACAAAGGTTCTTATAGGGTTTATAAAAGTTCAAGGTACTAACAAGTGAGCAGGATAAGAAAAGGTTAGTAAAAGGTATGAACAATAATCTTATCAATAAAAGGTTCACAAGGACAATGACAGGGTATCTCAAGAATCAATAATAAGTGTACAAACACATTAAAAGTTCAATACTCTATCATGGCATGAACAATATCCTTTATATATCAATTTACACAAGTAAGTAGAGTTACTTTCCTGAATTCGCTTTCCTGTTTCACAAAGGTTGAACTACTGCCACCTAGTACACTTTTCCCTTTCCTATCCTGAATGCCCTCACGCTACGAATCTACAATCCAAAAATCAAAACCTTAATTAGATTCCCACTCGACATTCCCAGAATGCTTAGCAATTCCCTTAATCACGATACCCTAACAGTATATATATACTCAATTAATCACACAACATGTTTATAGCAAAGCCCGTATACTTTAACCAAATAGACTTCGAATCACGCATTACGATATAAATACGATATATAACATTTAATCATTATATTTCAAACTCTATACTTAAGTTATCATATCAATTATATAACCTCATAGCAAGATAACTCAATCCTTCCTTTTTTCAACACTTAATTCGAACCAAAACAAACAAATAAATCACATATCTCCTAGAATTTCACATGCAATCACTTAGCAAGGTAATGGAACTAAATCAATCACTTTTATCCTATATTCCATTCGGCTATAAGCACAAAACACAACCAAGTGTACTCAATTTCAATCACACATAATCAGACACAAATAAACCTCTTTTGGTAACATATAAATTACAAGAGTCACTTACGCAATCAAGCTTCATCCTTTTTAATCCAAAAACTGAATCATAATCACATTAAAAATCAAAAATCAACACCTTCTTTCAATTATCAAAAATTCAAACACAAGCACCATTCAACATTGACATGCAACCAAGTTCTCTTTTCAATTATCACTAGCAACTAATATAATTAGCATATAAACTCACAAAATCAACTTAATTCTCTTATTAACCATAAGACCCATTCGGGTTTTTCAAGAAAACTCACATGCAAAGATCAATTTTGACATGCAAAGTTTTAAATCACAATTTTAACTTGTTTTAAACCTTAACTTAGACATTCAACTCATTTTCTTTACAAATCAAACTAAACTTCAAATCTTATATGCAATTATCAATTCATTTCTTTAAACCAATAACCATTCTAATTTCCCACTATTATCCTAAAATAATAATCCACAATCACTTTAATCAACAAAAATCAACTCAATAACTTCGGAAATCAAAAACGCATTTGATTTTTTTTAAGAAATCACCACATGCAAATACCGAAAATAAGTTTTATGAATACTAGAGCTCAGTTATAACATCATCACTCACCACCGGTTCACTGGAGTTCATCACCGGTGGCGGTGGCTTCACGGTGGTGCCCTCATTTGAGGGTGTCCAACCACAAAACCCCCGATTTACTTTCAAAAACACAGCAACACACGCATGCAAGGCTTAATCTTCACAAAAATTTACAGAAATTGCAAGCAATCACTCGAAGGAAGCAAAGACTACACACACGGCTCAAAACCGAGCATAACTCACATACATACACCCGCATGCAAGTACAAATACACACATGTAAATGATTTAAAGTATATATCTAGGATGAGCATAAAGTTTTATGAATAATTCTATAGAAATCAATGAGAGGAGGGGGTTATACCGAGAGAAAAGAAGAGAGAGAGAGAGAGAGAGAGAGGGAGAGAGAGAGAGAGAGAAAAATTTGAGAGAGAAAAGAGAGAGATGAGAGAAAGTGAGAGATGAGAGAGAGTGAGACCGGGTGAGGAAAAAGAAAAAGGGGAGAGGAGGGAGGTTATATATAGTGAATATCCAAGGGTATAAAAGTCTTTTACCCACTAGCTTCTAGGATTTTCCTTTTTACTACTTTTCTTTAATTCCAATTCTAAAAGATGGGAATGCAAATAGCATTTTAATTCCATAAAATCATTTTAAAATGCAACGATCACGAAATAAATCCGTTTATCATTTTTAAAAAGTCTCTAGGACTATTTTGAAGATAACAAAATAAATTTCACGCCTTGACCTTACTCGAATAATTTTATAAAAATGTAATAAGGTTCAATAAACCTTATTTTAAATCAAATAAATCCACTTAATCCTTTTAAACATCAACAGATCACGTAATCAATTCATACAGATAAGCAAGCACATATATTCACACATCACAACTCTTATCTGATCATAAAATTTCCCTTATTATTATTCCTCTTTTTGCGTAACGGGTTGCGTTCTGCTTGACGGCCCGACGCTAAGCGTTTCAATTACGCTTCACAATTATCTTTACCAACCGACACGTCACTAGAACATAATACTCACTTAAACATTCCATTTCACATAACAACACATAGTTCACATTTAAACACTTTAATCCCTTTTTTTAGATTGGTTCCGTTCTACCCGACTGCCTGACAATACAACTTAACCCCTAAGCTGACTCATCAAACTGGAACGCATCATCTTACGCTCCCAGTTACTAATATACAATAAGGACAATTAACAAAAATCATTTAATCCCTTTATTAAATCACATAATTTATAATTACACCATAAAAAATCATACTTTATTCACTTAATTATTTCGCAAAATTCCCAGTCGTTACAATCTACCCCCTTAAAAGGATTCTGTCCCCAGAATCTAGTCTTAAGCAAATAGACGGGGATACTTTTCTTGCATTTCACTTTCTAATTCCCAAGTTGACTCTTCCACTAATGGATTTCTCCACAACACTCTAACTAGAGCTAAAACTTTATTTCTAAGTGTCCTCTCTTTTCGATCTAAGATTCGAACTGGTTGTTCCACATAAGACAAATCTAATTGAATTTCCACTTGTTCCAATTTGATCACATAGCTTACATCAGCATTATACTTCTTTAGAAGAGATACGTGGAATACATTGTGAAGGTGTT
Source organism: Apium graveolens (assembly GCF_009905375.1). Lineage (NCBI taxonomy): Eukaryota > Viridiplantae > Streptophyta > Magnoliopsida > Apiales > Apiaceae > Apium > Apium graveolens. The sequence continues at coordinate 181,146,146 of NC_133649.1, read as the reverse complement.
GCATTTGCGAAGGTGGCGCTAATTCATAAGCCACCTTTCCAACTTGTCACAGTACTTCGAATGGTCCAATATACCTAGTGCTCAACTTCCCTTTCTTCCAAATCTGGTTAAACCTTTCTAAGAAGATATTTTTAATAAGACTTTGTCTCCAGGCTCGAATTGCACATCTTTTCGTTCCCGATTCACGTACTTCATTTTTCGATCTTGAGCAGCAATTAATCTGTTTCGAATCATTTCCACCTTTTCTTTCATCTGTTAATCTAGTTCTGGGCCAATTAACTTGCGCTCACCAACTTCATCCCAATATGAAGGGGATCTATATTTTCTTCCGAATAATGCTTCATAAGGCGGCATGCCAATGCTCGCGTGATAACTGTTGTTGTAGAAAAACTCAATCAATGGCAAATGTTCGTCCCAATTTCCTTTGAAATCTATTACACAGGTTCGCAACATATCCTCGATCGTCTGAATTGTCCTTTCACTTTGTCCGTCAGTTTGCGGATGATATGTCATACTCATTTTCAGCTTAGTTCCCAAATAATCATGAAATTGTCGCCAAAATCTCGAGTTAAACCTCGGGTCTCTATAATACGATAGATATTGGAACTCCGTGACGCATCACAATCTCATCCAAATACAGTTTGACCAACTTTTCTAACAAAAACCTTTCGTTTATCGACAAGAAATGTGCTGATTTCATCAATCGATCGATTACTACCCAAATCGCATCATAATTAGACTTGGTCTTTGGTAATCCTACCACTAACTCCATCACGATATGTTCCCATTTCCATTCTGGTAAGTCCAGTGGTTGAAGCAATCCACTTGGTCTCTGATATTCCGCTTTTACTCTTTGACACGTATAACACTTACTTATCCATTCCGCAATTTCCTTTTTCATGTTTGGCCACCAATAACTCTATTTTAAATCCTTGTACATTTTCGTACTTCCAGGGTGAATTGAAAATCTCGAGTTATGTGCTTCATGCAAAATCTCGTGCTTTAGCTCCACAATGTTAGGTATCCAAATACGTGAGTTAACACGATATATTCCTCTTTCATCCTTTTGAGCTTTGATTTACTCTTCTGACAAATTATCCTTCTCGCAGTTCATTACCTGCTCTTGACATCATCGAATCTTTTCCAAAATTTTAGGTTGAAATGACATCGCATACATTGCTTCACCTCCAAATTCTGGAGTTTGCACCTCTATTTCTATAATACCCTCCAAATCGGGGTATAGATTTGGGGGATTATTAATATTAACTACTCACTAATCTTGCACAAGCGGAATATAAATAAATAATTACCCCGAACTACAGCTACTCAAGATCTTTTAAGGTTAAGAGTTAAAAATAAGAACGACACACTAATTTTATTACAAACCAATTTTAAAATAATCTATCTGAAGAACTCTCTTTATTATAAAACTTTATTCTATCTACATTTCTCATCAAACAACTTTTATTCAAACCAACACTACTACTTCTCCTGTTACACCTGATCTGGTAGCTCAAAGCTCTCTTCTGGGATAGGGATGAATACTCTTGGTATAAGAAGGTCCCTCTGCTTGACTCGCTTTTTGATTATGCGGGTTCAGATGGGTTTCATTCTCTACCTTAACTGTAAAATAATAGGAATATAAAAAAAGGGATGAGCCAAAATTGCTCAACAAGCCTGCAACAATATATATCGTGTAAAGGTAAAGAATAAATGATCTGGTAATCTATTCCTGTAAAGAATATGAATTTGTCATTACTGGCGAATGCCAAATGAACAAGACTAAAAACAAGAACCAACATATGCACTATAACCTGCTGATCAGTCAGGATACAGTGCAGATCTATACCCAACTGCATAGACCCAATCAACATAAGGAGTACTCAGGCAACTATGGCCTATTAATTAAAGGTCTGGGTAAAACCCAGTCTGTATCGTAACGATCCAGTCCAAAGCTCAGCATCCGAAATAATCGGAATGTTTTCGATGTATCCCAACATCAGGATATATCAGAGTATATGTAACAAGGGTAAAAGTATTGGAATATGAATAGAGAATTCAATAAATTGGGAGAAATCAAGAATAGAAATGAACTAGAAACAAGAATCAATAATTATGTATGAAAAATATTTATTCAAGTGTACTGATATGGAAAGTGGGATATATTTCACTATTCTAAATTTAGAATAGGAGAAAAACTTGCCTTGCGCGTACTTAACCTGGTTCAACTCACCGCCTTATATCTCCAACTTGATCTGCCTTGTTGATACTGAAGCAATCATAGAAAGATGGTCATTTAGATAACTTACTACATACGCGTATCTCAAATTGATACCACGTAACCCTTTTAATCTACCCACACGTCTCTATCTGACTCGCATATATAAATATATAAAGTTATATAACACATAAGGTTCACATAATTATGTAAATCACCTAGCATATAAGGCACATAATTGATTTCAACCTCATAATTATTTTTATATTCGATACTAGACTCATACTTGTATTAACTAACCCTATTTGATTTTATTTATAATTTTTCAGGATTTATTTGACTCAATTCTACCTATATTAGGACTTAAAAGCAATTAACTATCACAAGATAACTCTCTTTCGGAAGAAATTATGACTTACAATTATTTTTATTGACTTCGTTTCATTTTTCTGAGTCTAGGGGTCTTCGTTTCACTCAAATCGGACTAATGGTTTAATTATTATGAATTAAACAAGATTTAATTAATTAATAGTTAATTATAAATAATTAATTATAATTAAATAATCCTTAATTATATTTTTAAATAAATATTTAATAATTATGATATTTTAAAATAATTAATCCTTAATTATTAGGACTAATTACAATTTATTATGATTATTCACAAATTATTATCACTTACTCGATTAGATTGATCATTTACAAATAAATAATTGATACAATTAACTGATACAATATTCATCGAATAAACAACTGTCGCTCGAATAATAATAATACTCAAACTTATCGTTCACTTACTCGTATAGATACGAGTTACTCTTATTATTTAACTAATTATCGAATCTTTAATCCTATTATTCAATTATTTTTATTCATATTTATTAATTAATTACTTAATTATTAAATAATAGATAACTAAATAAATAATTAGATAAATAACTAAATAATTAATTAAATAACTAAATTTGAATTTCCAAATTAATAAAATAATTTAGAAATTAATAATGATAATTTTTAGAATTTAAATCTAATTTTTATTAGATTTTTAGAATTTATAATTTAATTTTTTGATTTATAAAAATAAAAGTAATTAAGTAAAATTACATAAACAGGATTTAGGATTTTGAATTGAAGTTTAGAAGATCAAAACCGGGTTAACTAAACCCAACCGGGTCGGGTCCGGGTTGGCAAGAACACCCGCCGGTGTTCTTCACAGTCCCAGAAACCGGCGAGGTTCCGGCCACCAGAACTCGATTCTGGAGAGTCTAATTCCTGGGCCAAACAACACGATTCCAGCCTGATTTTGTTGTGAATCCATTCACCATCATCCCAGCTGCTCTTTCTGGCCATCCTCCTTCTGCACCCACGCATGTGTCGTCTTCTCCGGTTAAAATAGAGCAACGGCCGGTGAAAGTCCGGTGAGCTTGAGTTACAGTCGAAACGGAACCGTTCGGATCGATTCAACCTTCCATTCCATTCAAAATCAACCCAACAATTCACCCATATCCTTATCTAATCCTATCAATGCCTATAAGAGATTCTCCAGCCAAACTCAACAATTTTCCGGCTAAAACCTAAACTAACAGATTCGTGCATGAAAAATTGCAAATAAAATACCAAAATAAAGCTTATAGTTCATATAATCTAACCTTTATCAACACAATAACCTCAGGTTGATGTAAGTTCGGAAACGAAGTAAAATCAAAATAGTATAAACTTGAATATAAGAACTAACACTTAGAGCAATCGTTTGATCAAATAAATAGCACAAATCAACTGTAAAACAACACAGTAAACTATTACAAGCATCAATTTCAAACAATAACCCCAGGAATCAAAATGCCTAATTTATAATAGCTTCAATCTTCTGCAGTACCCTGCTAATCCCAAGAAACTTCTAACTTCCGTTGGGGTCTTCGGTCTTTCCCAATTTAGAATAGCTTCAATCTTTGCTGGATCCACTTGAATTCCTTCAATACTGATGATGTATCCTAGAAATTGCACTTCCTTCAACCAAAATTCATATTTCAAAAATTTTGCGTAGAGTTGTTCCTTTTGTAATGTCTCCAATATTGTTCTTAAGTGCGCTGCATGTTCTTCTTCCGTTTTCGAATAAATCAGGATGTCATTAATAAATACAATGAAAAACTTATTCAAATACTTCTTGAATTCTCGGTTCATCAAATCCATAAATGATGCGGGTGCATTAGTCAATCCAAATGCCATCACAAGAAATTCATAGTGTCCATAACTCGTTCTGAACGCAGTCTTTGGAATATCTTCACCCCTAATCTTTAACTGATGATAGCCTGATCGTAAGTCGATTTTCGAAAACCATGCCGTTCCTTTCAGTTGATCAAATAAGTCGTCAATGCGAGGCAAAGGATATTTATTCTTGATAGTTAACTTGTTCAACTCATAATAATCAATACATAGTCGCATGCTACCGTCCTTCTTTTTCACGAACAATACTGGTGCGCCCCATGGGGATACACTCGGCCTTATAATTCCTTTGTCGAGAAGATCCTGCAATTGCTTTGCTAATTCTTTCATTTCAACAGGTGCCATTCGATATGGAGCTTTTGAAATTGATTCAGTCCCTGGTGCCATATCAATAGTGAACTCGATTTCTCGATCCGGGGGTAGTCCTGGAAGCTCATCTGGAAAGATATCAGAAAACTCATAAACTACAGGAATATCTTCAATCTTCGGGCTCTCTTTTTCAATGTCCAGTACGTAGGCTAAATAAGGTTGACATCCTTGGCATAGCAATCGTTTCGTCTGCATTATGGTTAAGAATCTCTGCTTCTATTTTTCACCTTTGAATGTCACCATTGTATTTTCTTTGGTCTGTAATTTTACCTTCTTACTTGCGCAATCAATCTGAGCATTATTACTAGCTAGCCAATCCATTCTTAAAATAATATCAAATTCTCCTAACCTGAAAGATATCAAGTCAACTGAGAAATGACATCTTCCTATCTCAATATCACAAGCTGGACATAATCGATCTACCGTAACCTGATCATCATTTGCTAATTTTATGACTAGCACTTCATCTAACCACCGAACCTCACAATCAATCTTAGAAATAAAACTTTCAGAAATAAAAGATCTCGTAGCTCCTGAATCAATCAATACTTGAGCATTTACAGAATTCACAGGGAGCGTACATGCAACCACATTCGGAATCTGCACAACTTCCTTCATCGACATGTTGAAAGTCCTTGCCCTGGGCTGATTTTGTGGTAGCAGTGGTGGCAGAGGTAATGCCAAAACCCTTGGAATGCTAGCGGCCATTGCGACTCCTCTGCTGTCCTTGGCAATATGTCATTTTCTTCCGCAATGGAAACAAGTGACTTCTTCCTTTCCCATCATACATTCTCCAGAGTAGTGTCCCCTCTGCTTGCACTTGAAACATGTGACATTTGGCTTGTTGCAAATCCCAGTATGCTTTTTACCACATGTTCTGTAATCAGGTATAGGCGGTCGGATAAGTCTTTTTCTGATTTGGGGCTGAAAGTCGATTACCCGTCCTCTGGTTGCCCTGCTCTGGTCTCCTAAAGTTTACTTTTCCCCGGGCTTGAAATCCCGGTCTTTTATTGAAACGGTTCTGGGAATTTCCTGGTCCCTTCTCTTTCTGAGCTGCTTTACTCTCACCTTCAATGATCATGGCCTTCTGGACGATAGCTGTATAAGTCGTCAGCTCAAACACTGCTACCCTACTACGAATCTATGGCTACAGTCCCTGCTGAAATCTCTTAGCCCGCTTTTCATCCATATCTACTTGCTCAGGAACAAACCTTGCCAACTCAGTGAACTTAACTTCATAATCCGCGACCGATAAATTATCTTGCTTCAATTCCAGGAACTTAATTTCCATATGATTTTTCATGTAGCGGGGAAAATATTTCTCCAGGAAAAGATCAGTTAATCTATCCCAGGTCACCACACCTTCACCTTTCAAAGCTTTATTTGATTCCCTCCAGTAATTCGCTTCGCCTTTCAGAAAGTAGCTGGCAAAATCCGTCTTCTGTTCTTCCTCAACTTTAACCAACGTAAAAGCCTTTTCCATCTCCTTTAACCAAGTTCTCACCTTTGTAGGATCGGTGGAACCGGCAAATTCCGGAGGCTTTACCGACTGAAATTGCTTGAAAGTAACTACAGGTACTGCTGGTGGTACTTGATGTTCTGGATGAGCGACTTGCTGTAGCATCTGTTGTTGAAACTACTGTTGTTGCTGCTACATCTGTTGCTGCATCATCAGCATCTGCTGTTGCATAAGATGAAACATCTGATCCATATGATTGTTATCATTCTGGCCCCCGGTATTGCCGTTAGATGAGTCGGGTCTCGCTTTTCTTTTGGGTGCCATATTTCTGATAATAAAACAATTGGTTCTTTTAATAATAATTTATTAAACAGGTAATATAAAATAGAAATAATCTTTATAATATTAAAACAACATTAAAACAGTTGATATGGGGAAGAAAACAATTTATCAAATATCTAAAATAAGTGAGTAAAAACAGTGCAATGTTTAAATAAATCATTTTAAAATAATTTAAAATTTTGAAAACATAAAGGGTACAACATTATTGTAAATAAAAACAACATTTTTAAAATATGCAACGGTAAAACGATAAAATAAATGTAGATGCTTAAATGACTGGAAAAATAAGATAAAGAAAACATGAAAAAGTTCATCTTATATATATAGGTAGGACACCAACTGCAGGTGTCAATGCTTGATACAAAAGTCTATAATATATCAGTCGTCCTGCCACTACTATCAGTCAAAACTAGTAGCTACACACATACAAACTAGTCATACAATACTACGCTGCATCTATCTACATATAATACACAAGATAAAACATCCTTTTATCTGCTGAGATCAGAATCCAGGTGGCACACGACTCAGCTCCTCTTGCAAAACCTCTAATACTGCCTCTGTGAGTCTCATCGCCCTACGATATGCTACCTCTATACGTATGTCCTGCTGCCTCAAGTCAGTAAACTCCTGAGAACCAGTCCTATGGATCTGGCGTAGTCTCTCTCTCAAGATGTAATCTGGTCATAGTGCTCGAATTGGACCGTCCTCATGTGTCTCAAACAACCCAAGGATCTCCCTATACTGATCCTGCCATCTGACCCTCTCATCTCTCTCTGCCTGGTACCGCTGATATGACACCTGTGAGGCTCGTGAAGATCTGTACGAGAACCTCGAGAAGGCAATGGTAGTGGCTGATCTACAACCTCATCTACAAACTCTGGCTGTGGGAACTGGTATACCACGAGCACAGGGGCATAGATAGCTAGCGGTGCAGGAAATAAAACAGGCTGCTCCTGGGGTGCATATACAGGTGGCTCTAACTCTTGCTCCATCTGAGAAATCTCTGGAATCTCAAGCTTTGGCACAGGAACCTGCGGCTCTAAGTCCTCCCACTGTGGAATATCAACCATGTCGGGACCATCAAACATCGGAAACTCCAATGGTGGAAAATCAGGTACCTACGGCTTAAAATATGGAAAGTAATCAATGAAATCTGGTACCTCTGGGACATGAAACTGATCTGGTGCTGGACCTTGTGGTAGGGGTGGAGGTGGTGGTAATGAAGGAAATGCCTGCATCGGTACTGGTGCCAGTGTTGGTGCTGCTACTGGATCTGACTTAGTCCGCTCCACAAATGACAATGAAAAAGCCATCTAATATAATAATCATAATACAAAACAATCAAATCACAATCCTAGAACTTATAACTTCTAATCACATAAATAAACAACCCTAACCTTGTTACTTCTATCTCACATGATCTTCCTATCTTATCTTAACTCTAATGTTCTTGTTTTCAAGGGTCAAAACCTAAGCTCTGATGCCAACTATAACACCCTCCAAAATCCGGGGTATAAATTTGGGGCATTATTAGTATTAACTACTCACTAATCTTGCACAAGCAAAATATAAATAAAATAATTACCCCGAACTACAGCTAGTCAGGATCTTTAAAGGTTAAGAGTTGAAAACAAGAACGACACACTAATTTTAGTATAAACCAATTTAAAAATAATATGTCTCAAGAACTCTCTTTATTACAAAACTTTATTCTATCTACATTTCTCATCAAACAAATTTTATTCAAACCAACACTACTACTTCTCCTGTTACACCTGATCTGGTAGCTCAAAGCTCTCTTCTGGGATAGGGATGAAAACTCTTGGTATAAGAAGGTCCCGCTGCTTGACTCGCTTCTTGACTATGCGGGTTCAGATGGGTTTCATTCTCTACCTTAACTGTAAAATAATAGGAATAACAAAAAAAAGGGATGAGCCAAAATTGCTCAACAAGCCTGCAACAATATATATATAGTGTAAAGGTAAAGAATAAATGATCTGGTAATCTGTTCCTATAAAGAATATGAATTTGCCATTACTGGTGAGTGCCAAACAAACAAGACTGGAAACAAGAACCAATATATGCACTATAACCTGCTGATCAGTCAGGATACAGTACGGATCTATACCCAACTGCATTAACCCAACCAACATAAGGAGTACTAAGGAAACTATGGCCTATTAATTAAAGGTCTGGGTAAAACCCAGCCTATATCATAACCATCAAGTCAAAAGCTCAGCATCCGGAATAATCGGAATGCTTTCGATGTATCCCAACATCAGGATATATCAGAGTATATGTAACAAGGGTAAAAGTATTGGAATATGAATAGAGTATTTAATAAATTGGGAGAAATCAAGAATCGAAATGAACTAGAAACAAGAATCAATAATTATGTATGAACAAGCATTATTCAAGTGTACTGATATGGAAAGTGGGATATATTTCACTATTCTTAATTTAGAATAGGGGAAAAACTTGCCTTGCGCGTACTTAACCTGGTTCAACTCACCGCCTTCTATCTCCTGCTTGATCTGCCTTGTTAATACTGAAACAATCATAGAAAGATAGTCATTTAGATAACTTACTACATACGCGTATCTCAAATTGATACCACGTAACCCTATTAATCTACACATACGTCTCTATCTGACTCGCATATATAAATATATAAAGTTATATAACACATAAGGTTCACATAATCATGTAAATCACATAGCATATAAGGCACATAATTGATTTTAACCTCATAATTATTTTTAGATTCGATACTAGACTCATACTTGTATTAACTAACCCTATTTGATTTTATTTATAATTTTTCAGGATTTATTTGACTCAATTCTACCTATATTAGGACTTAAAAGCAATTAACTATCACAAGATAACTCTCTTTCGGAAGAAATTATGACTTACAATTATTTTTATTGACTTCGTTTCATTTTTCTGAGTCTAGGGGTCTTCGTTTCACTCAAATCGGACTAATGGTTTAATTATTATGAATTAAACAAGATTTAATTAATTAATAGTTAATTATAAATAATTAATTATAATTAAATAATCCTTAAATATATTTTTAAATAATTATTTAATAGATATTATATTTTAAAATAATTAATCCTTAATTATTAGGACTAATTACAATTTATTATGATTATTCACAAATTATTATCACTTACTCGATTAGATTGATCATTTACAAATAAATAATCGATACAATTAACTGATACGATATTCATCGAATAAACAGCTGTAGCTCGAATAATAATAATAATATTACTCAAACTTATCCTTCACTTACTCGTATAGATACGAATTACTCGTATTATTTAACTAATTATCGAATCCTTAATCGTATTAATTAATTACTTAATTATTAAATAATAGATAACTAAATAAATACTTAGATAAATAATTAAATAATTAATTAAATAACTAAATTCAAATTTCTAAATTAATAAAATAATTTAGAAATTAATTATGATAATTTTCAGAATTTAAATCTAATTTTTATTAGATTTTTAGAATTTACAATTTAATTTTCTGATTTATAAAAATAAAAATAATTAAGTAAAATTACAGAAACAGATTTTAGGATTTTGAATTGAAGTTTAGAAGATCAAAACCGGGTTAACTAAAACCCAACTGGGTCGGGTCCGGGTTGGCAAGAACACCCGCCGGTGTTCTTCACAGTTCCAGAAATCGGCGAGGTTCCGGCCACCAGAACTCGATTCTGGCGAGTCGAATTCCTGGGCCAAACAACACGATTCCAGCCTGATTTTGTTGCCAATCTATTCACCATCATCCCAGCTGCTCTTTCTGGCCATCCTCCTTCTGCACCCACCCCTGTGTCGTCTTCTCCGGTTAAAACAGAGCAACGGACGGTGAAAGTCCGGTGAGCTTAATTTACAGTTGAAACGGAACCGTTCGGATCGATTCAACCTTCCATTCCATTCAAAATCAACCCAGCAATTCACCCATATCCTTATCTAATCCTATCAATGCCTATAATAGATTCTCCGGCCAAACTCAACAATTTTCCGGCTAAAACCTAAACTAACAGATTCGTGCACGAAATATTGCAAATAAAATACCAAAATAATGCTTATATTTCATATAATCTAACCCTTATCAACACAGTAACCTTAGGTTCATGTAAGTTCAGAATTGAATTAAAATCAAAATAGTATAAACTTGAATATAAGAACTAACACTTAGAGCAATCGTTTGATCAAATAAATAGCATAAATCAACTGTAAACCAACACAGGAAACTATTACAAGCATCAATTTCAAACAATAACCCCAGGAATCAAAACGCCTAATTTCAGTTCATGAACCCTAAAAAAATGAATTGAAAATCGACTCAACAACACATCAAACTGATGATATGAATAAAAATTAGAGATCAAGAGCTTTATTTTGGTTACTCAAATGATCAAATCGGGTAACAGAATCACTTCCAAATCTGAGGTTTAATTTCTTGAATGTTCTTCACCCACACTCCTTTCTTATTTATTTTCTGATTTTTATTAAATATTAACTAATTAATTGGTAATAAAATAGGTACTTATATTACTGAAAATAATACCCCTAAATAAAATTAAGGGGCTAATTACACATCTAATAAAAATATTTGGCCCTAATTTTTATAATTTTTGGGTATTAATAATGAATTTTTTAAATATCCAATAAATACAAAATAAATGCTAAAAATTTCCAAAAATTATAAATATTACAAAAATGCAAAGAAAAATGATGTATGATAATTTCATGATCATATAAAAATAAAAATATGATTTTTGTGGGGCTTTTGGTCCCCGAAGGGGTCCGGCAAAGTCGTTTTTCACGAAAAAGGTAAATTTGTAAAACGTCTAGGGGTTCAGAATAGCGATATGGTATAGGTCGTTTTTAACAAAATAGGGCCAATGATTTTTTTTAAATACGGGCTTTTAAAACACTGTTTGAGATGTACGGGTTTTGATATAAAATATATAACTTACGATAAAACACTCAATAAATATCTGAATCACATTCGGATCAAAACAGACGACATGTAGCGCATAGCAATTAGGGTTTAACGACTCAACACATTTAGTCACATAATAATACACATAATTTATCTTTATTGTGATATAATACAAGCGTAATTTCTCAGTCGTTACAATTTCCATCTTTTCAAAATCCTTGATCAGTTCCTCCGATGAAGTTAACATATTCAATCTTTCCTTGCGACTTAAACCATCTGCTACCACATTCGCCTTTCCAGGATGATAATTTATTGCACAGTCATAATCTTTGATCAATTCTAACCATCTTCTTTGCCTCATATTCAATTCCTTTTGAGTGAAAATATACTTTAAACTCTTATGATCTGTATAGATCTCGCACTTTTCCCCGTACAAATAATGCCTCCAAATTTTAAGGGCAAACACAATTGCTGCCAATTCCAAATCATGCATGGGATACTTCTGTTCATGCGGCTTTAGTTGCCTTGACGCATACGCTATTACTTTCCCGTGTTGCATTAATACACAACCAAGTCCTTTATATGAAGCATCGCTGAACATCACAAATTCTCCTTTCTCATCTGGTAATACCAAGACTGGGGCGGTTACCAACCTCTTCTTCAATTCTTGAAAACTTTCTTCGCATTTATCCGTCCACACAAACTTCTCATTCTTCCTTGTCTACTTAGTCAATGGAACAGTAATCTTAGAGAAATCTTGCACAAACCTTCTATAGTATCCGGCTAATCCCAGAAAACTTTTGACTTCCGTAGGAGTCTTGGGTCTTTCCCAATTCATCACAGCTTCTATCTTGGATGGATCTACATTGATTCCTTCTTTATTTACTACATGTCCAAGAAATTGTACTTCCTTTAGCCAAAACTCACACTTCGAAAACTTGGCATATAACCTTTCTTTTCTCAATATTTCCAAGGAAATCCTCAAATGCTCCTTATGCTTTTCTTCCATCTTGGAATATATCAATATATCATCGATAAACACTATAACGAACTTATCCAAATATTGCTTGAACACTCTGTTCATAAGATCCATAAATGCAGCTAGCGCGATCGTCAAACCAAACGCCATTACCAAAAACTCGTAGTGTCCATAACTCGTTTGAAACGTCGTCTTGGGTATATCCTCCACTTTAATCTTTAGTTGATGATACCCAGATCTTAAATTAATCTTAGAGAAACACGTAGCTCCTTTTAACTGATCAAACAAGTCATCGATTCGCGGTAGAGGGTATTTATTCTTAATCGTTAACTTATTCAATTCGCGATAATCAATGTACAACCTCATGCTTCCATCTTTCTTCTTTACGAATAACACCGGTGCACCCCACGGGGATACACTCGGGCGTATCACTCCTTTATCTAATAATTCTTGCAACTGTGCTGCTAATTCTTTCATCTCTACCGGTGCCATACAATAGGGAGCCTTCGATACTGGTTCCGTTCCAGGAGCCAAATCAATTATAAACTCAATCTCTCTATCTGGAGGTAGTCCAGGTAATTCATCTGGAAATACATTGGGAAAATCTCTTACTACCAAAATATCTTCAATCCTTACGGATTCTCTCTCTATATCCTTGACATGAGCCAAATAAGCTTCGCATCCTTGACGTAACAATCTCCTCGTCTGAATAGCCGTTAGAAATTTCTTCTCTTGTCTTTTTCCCTTGAATATCACTTCGATACCATCCTTGGTCTTTAACTTCACATTCTTGCTTTTACACTCTATTTGTGCCTCGTGGTTTGACAACCAATCCATTCCTAATATAACATCGAATTCTCCTAACTTAAAAGGGATTAAGTCAGCAGAAAAGTGCCAACCTTCTATAACCACATCACAATCGGGACAAACCTTATTAACATTGACTTTCTCTTGATTTGCTACCTCTATAATCAAGTTGGGTTCAAGATGGTACGCAACACAATTTAGTTTATCAGGAATACTTTCAGAAAAAAAAGATCTAGTTGCTCCATAATCCATTAATACTTTTACTTCTACTGAGTTAACAACGAGCATACCTGCCACCACATCCACATCTTGCACAACATCTTTCATTGACATATTGAAGGTTCTAGCTCTAGGTTGAGCTGTTGGTGCTGGGAGAGGCGGCGGTCCAGTAATCCTAAGAACATTGGCCTTTTGAACAGGCTCCTTGCAGTTTCTGGCCATATGGCCCATCTTTCCACATTTGAAAAAGGTTAAATTAGGCTTCTTTGCTCCATTTGGGCACTCTGATGAGTAATGCCCTTTATGGTTACACTTAAAATAGGTTACATCCAATTTATTGCACTTTCCTGGATGTCTCTTCTTACAAACTTTACACTCTTAAATCTGGGGTCTATTATCCTTCATGGTTGTCCTGCCTTCTGGAAACGGTCCTTCTGAGCTCCGTTACGGGGTTTAAACTTCTGAAACTTTTGATTTTAACCTCCTCCATTCTTTCCAAACTTTCCTCTGAATTTTGAACTTCCTTACTCTTGCTCTGAGCTTTCAAACTTCCTTTTCCTACCTTCGCTTTCTTTTTTTGAAACTTCACGCTCTCCTTCCATTATCATTTCCTTTTGCACTAGGGCGGCATAGTTCTTGATCTCCAATAATGCCACTTGACTTCGAATCCATGGCCTAAGTCCATGCTGGAACTTTTTGGCCTTCTTTGCCTCCTCAGGTACAAATCTAGACAACTCTGAAAATTTTACTTCATATTCTGCTACCGACATATTTTCTTGTCAAAGGTCCAAAAACTTCATCTCCAACTGATCTTGCATATAACTTGGTAAATACATCTCCAGAAACATTTCAGTAAATTTCTCCCATGATAAATCCTTTCCTTCAAGCAAAGCCTTCGAAGATTCCCACCAGAAACTCGCCTCGTCTTTAAGGTAATAACTCGTATACTGAGCTTTCTTTCATCCTTAACTTCTGCTAATTCAAATGCTTTCTCTATTTCTCTTAACCATGACTAAGCTTTTATCGGGTCGGGAAATCCTAAGAACTCTGGGGGATGAACAGATTGAAAGTGTTTGAAGTTTCCAACTTTTGGGGCTACGGGTTGTTGCAAAAGTTGAGCAAGTCGGCTCATCATAGTGGTTTCTTGATTCATTTTTGGGTCTTGGATTTGGATTTCTTCTTCTTGGTGATCTGGTGAGTTGGCCATTCTTACAAACCTTATTGAGCAATTATTTAGCAATACGATAGCATGGCATTGATATATGTATAACAACATTTTATTACGAAATCACTTTTATGGGTTTTAAGCTTTACCCAATTTTGCACATGCAATCCTATTACTATATAATTTCTCATATCAGTGTTGTTTTCTCATGGCACAGGGTATGATTTTACGAAATTTTAAACACGGTTGTATGGAAATATGGTATATAAAACAGTTTATAAAGATTTTCAGGGTGCACAATAGTAAACAAGATATATGATTGATTCAACAAGCCAAAGGTACATAGATAGAAAGTCTGATTATGACAAGTTCTGGAATAAGGTACAATAATATAACAGGGTTAAACAGAGGAAAAACTTGAAAACATTTCCCTATCTACCCCTAACTTCTAACAACTACTACTACAAAGTTCTGGGATATAATACAACATAACAAATGAGAAAGGGATCCCAACATCCGACCAAGTATCCCAAAGCCTACCGGCGCTGAAAAACAACAACTACGGGCTTCCACCAAAAGTCCCGCCTGACCAACACTAACATCTAATCATCCAGAATTTCTTTCAACGCGACCAGCATCCGGCGAATGATCTTATGTAGCCTCCGGGCCTCAGCATCAGCATCACTAGTGGATGGTCCCTCATCCAATCTCCTCTGGGCAACCTGCTCCACCATCTCAATCCGGATTCTCCACTCATCATTCATAACTGAAGCGCTCTGTCTAGACTCTCGAGCTCGCCTATCCACCAAAGCTTCCAACTCAGGAATACGGGAAGCCTCGATCCTGGGCTAACTTGCCACCAACACTGACAGGCATAATCTTAGGCATCTCAAACTCTGGCTCAGGGACTGGGGTCTCTGATTCTAGCCTCAAGGGTGATATCTGCATAGGAATCTCACTACTCTCAGATGGATCCTCCTCTGGATCTGAACTAACATACACAGGCTCCTCTGAAGAGGGTGGAATGGGGTCCACTGGGGTACCGGTCAAACTAATCTCTGAATCGGAATCACTACCACTACTGGGATCGTGAGAGAAAACATAAAACAGCAACCAAGAAATAGCATTAGGGTTAAATAAATCTTCCAACTAACTCACACCCTAACTCTAGTCGCCACTTTAGCTTATATACACTTTCTTAGACTATACCTAATAGTCTAACTCAACTCTATATGAGTCGAACACTCTCGCGATATAGATATATTCCTAAAATACCTTTTTTTCCTAACTTTTCTCAGGGACTAGATCTTGTAGCTCTGATACCAACTTGTGATGCCCTCAATCTCGGGATTAGGAAATAAGGACCCCCACACCTTTAATTTAAGAATAAATAAACATAAACCCCGATTAACTACTAACAGGATTAAACAGGATAAAGTTTGAGACAAGATTACAACTACCAACCTTAATATATAAATTACAACCCAAAATAAAACCAAATTTACATAGTCGATTCCGACATGGAACCGACAGATAACCTATTGTATCTTTACAACTTCCTAGCTAAGCGCTTGCTCACACATAACTTGTACTACCTGCTCTGGCATCTGGAAGCCCTCAACACGGTAGGGACCACCAGGTACGCTCTTACGAGCAGTGCGCCTAAGCATAGCCATCCTCTTGCTTAACTGCCATGGTTAGATCAAAGCAAAACAAATCAGTATAAACCTCAACAAGTAACTATATAACAGTTCTACGATATGAAATCCACAATATACCATTACTATTTTCAGGGTATTCTACTTTAACATCTCTAGGTGGCAGATTTCTGTCTTTTGGGCTATGAAAGGGTTATGAAGAAAAAGCTTTGGGCTTTCAGGAAACAAGGCTCATGATAGGGTTGAAAGCCGACATTCATCACAAATCATTAACACGATCTCAAATGATCTTTCAAATGGATAGTGAGAATCTTGTTATCATTGGAAATCAATTATATGATTGATAATATTATCAGAATAAAAATCAGGGTTCACAAGCTGTAAGCTAATCAATATCACAATCAACTCTTTTCAAAACAGTATAAGCCATTTCATTTACAAAGAATCAATTACTGAATTAGGAATTCAATTCCTCTTTAAATAATTATGGAACCCTTGATTAGACTAATTAAACTTTCAGTTTATAATTATACGGGTGATCAGCGTGTACCAACCTCCATCTGGTCTTTAAGGTACCTATGGCTTAATTTCAGCCTCAAATCGGACTAGCCCCGCTAGCCTCTTATATGACTGGACTAGTCCCACTAGTCTCTTACGTCTCAATCCAATCCATCAGGAATTCATTTGGAAAACCTTGTGTTAGAAAAGAAAGGTTTACTAAATTCATTTTATCATTACCGAGAATATGAAATTATTCAGACTCTTGCAGGTCGAAAACTCATTCTTAGGTTCAGTTTCAAGAATTCAAAAAAAGTGAATAAACCAAAGATAAGCAAAGTTCAATGCTAAGGATCTTGATCACATGATAACAAGGTATTCAAGTTAGGGAATCAAAACTGTTTCAAGGATCATTAAGGGATAAGGTAACAAAGGAATGAAGGATCATTACACAAGGAGGTTCACAAAGGTTCTTATAGGGTTTACAAAAGTTCAAGGTACTAACAAGTGATCAGGATAAGAAAAGGTTACTAAAAGGTATGAACACTATTCTTATCAATAAAAGGTTCATAAGGACAATGACAGGGTATCTCAAGAATCAATAATAAGTGTACAAACACTATAAAAGTTCAATACTCTATCATGGCATGAACAATATCCTTTCTATATCAATTTGCACAAATAAGTAGAGTTACTTACCTGAATTCGCTTTCCTGTTTCACAAAGGTTGAACTACCGCCACCTAGTACACTTTTCCCTTTCCTAGCCTGAATGCCCTCACGCCCTGAATCTACAATCCAAAAATCAAAACCTTAATTACATTCCCACTTGACGTTCCCAGAATGCTTAACAATTCCCTTAATCGCCATACCCTAAGAGTATATATATACTCTATAATTACACAACATGTTTATAGCAAAGCCCGTATACTTTAACTAAATAGACTTCGAATCACGCATTACGATATAAATACGACATATAATATTTAATACTTATATTTCAAACTCTATACTTGAGTTATCATATCAATTATATAACCTCATAGCAAGATAACTCAATCCTTCCATTTTCAACACTTAATTCGAACCAAAACAAACAAATAAATCACATATCTCCTAGAATTTCACATGCAATCACTTAGCAAGGTAATGGAACCAAACAATCACTTTTATACCTATACTCCATTCGGCTATAACCAAAAAACACAGCCAAGTGTACTTAATTTCAATCACACATAATCAGACACAAATAAACCTCTTTTGGTAACATGCATATTACAAGAGTCACTTACGCAATCAAGCTTTATCCTTTTTAATCCAAAAACTGAATCATAATCACATTAAAAATCGAAAATCAACACCTTCTTTCAATTATCCAAAATTCGAACACAAGCACCATCCAACATTGACATGCAACCAAGTTCTCCTTTCAATTATCACTAGAAACTAATACAATTAGCATATAAACTCACAAAATCAACTTAATTCTCTTTTTAACCATAAGACCCATTCGGGTTTTTCAAGAAAACGCACATACAAAGATCAATTTTGACATGCAAAGTTTTAAATCATAATTTCAACTTGTTTTAAACCTTAACTTAGACATTCAACTCATTTTCTTTACAAATCAAACTAAAATTATTCGATTATACTCAAATCTTACATGCAATTATCAATTCATTTCTTTAAACCAATAACCATTCTAATTTCCCACTACTATCCTAAAACAATAATCCACAATCATTTTAATCAACAATAATCAACTCAATAACTTCCGAAATCAAAAACCCATTCAGTTTTTTTAAGAAATCACCACATGCAAACACCGAAAATAAGTTTTATGAATACTAGAGCTCAGTTATAACATCATCACTCACCACCGGTTCACCGGAGTTCATCACCGGTGGAGGTGGCTTCACGGTGGTGCCCTCATTCGAGGATGTCCAACCACAAAACCCCCGATTTACTTTCAAAAACATAGCAACACACGCATGCAAGGCTTAATCTTCACAGAAATTTACATAAATTGCAAGCAATCACTCGAAGGAAGCAAAGACTACACACACGGCTCAAAACTGAGCCCAACTCACATACATACACCCGCATGCAAGTACAAATACATACATGCAAATTATTTAAAAGTATATATCTAGGATGAACATGAAGTTTCATGAATTATTCTATAGAAATCAATGAGAGAAGGGGGTTATACCGAGAGAAAAGAAGAGAGAGAGCTTCGAGAGTTTGAGAGAGAAAAGAGAGAGATGAGAGAGTGTGAAACCGGGTGAGGAAAAAGAAAAGGGGAGAGGAGGGAGGTTATATATAGTGAATAGCCAAAGGTATAAAAGTCTTTTACGCACTAGCTTCTACGATTTTCCTCTTTACTACATTACTTAAATTCCAATTCTAAAAACGAATTTGATTAATGAACAACCCTCTCGGAAAAGATGGGAATGCAAAGAATAATAATTTTAAAACGTAGATCTCGAAATTAGCTTTTCAGCCATATTTTAAAATATTTTTGAGCGAATGGCTGATTTAATACGGATTTTACAAGATTATGCTGAAAATATCATTTTAATTCCATAAAATCATTTTAAAATGCAACGATCACGAAATAAATCCGTATATCATTTTTAGAAAGTCTCTAGGACTATTTTGAAGATAACAAAACAAATTTCACGCCTTGACCTTACTCGAATAATTTTATAAAAATGTAATAAGGTTCAATAAACCTTATTTTAAATGAAATAAATCCCCTTAAATCCTTTTAAACATCAACAGATCACGTAATCATGCATACAGACAAGCAAGCACATATATTCACACATCACAACTCATATCTGATCATAAAATTTCTCTTATTATTATTCCTCTTTTGGCATAACGGGTTGCGTTTTGCTTGACGGCCCGACGCTAAGCGTTTCAATTACGCTTCATAATTATCTTTACCAACCGAAACATCACTAGAACATAATACTCACTTAAACATTCCATTTCGCATAACAACACTTAGTTCATATTTAGACACTTTAATCCCTTTTTTTTGGATGGGTTCCGTTCTACCTGACGGCCCGACAATAAAGCTTAACCCCTAATCCGACTCATCAAACTGGAACGCATCATCTTATGCTCCCGGTTAATAATATACAATAAGGAAAATTAACAAAATCATTTAATCCCTTTATTAAATCACATAATTTATAATTATAGCACAAAAAAATCATACTTTATTCACTTAATTATATCGCGAAATTCCCAGTCGTTACAATCATAGTCTATACCATGAATTTGTTTGAAACCTTTTGCCACTATTCGCACCTTATAGGTCTGTACTTTACCATACATGTCAGTTTTCTTCTTGAAAACCCACTTGCACCCTATAGGTTTTACCCCTTCGAGTGGATCAACTAAAGTCAATACTTTATTTTAATACATGGGTTTCATCACGGATTTCATGGCATCCAGCCATCTCTCGGAGCCTGGACTGTTCATAGCATCTTGGCAGGTTTGAGGCTTATCCTTATCTATAAGCATCACATCACCATCTTGAGTCAAAAAAATCCATAATTTATCCTGGACTCATGGTGAATCTTACTAGATTTACGAATAACTTGGATTTCCTAAACATGATTACTTTCAACATTTTGATGTACATCCTGATCTTATTCCAACTCTGGTTCAATGTTATCATGTGGTTCTCGATCTTTATCGAGATGTATTATCCTCCCACTGATTTTCTTAGAAAGTAGTTCTCCCTCAAAAAAATACAGCGTTCCGAGCAACAAACACTTTGTTCTCGAAAGGATTATAAAACTATACCCTAGTCTCACTTGGATATCCCACAAAATAGCATCTATCTAATTTTGGTCCAAGATTGTCAGAGGCTAAATGTTTTACAAACGCTTCACGTCCCCAAATTTTCATAAATGACATGCTATGACATTCATCACTCTATATCGCATACGGAGTATTTTGAACCGCTTTAGTCAGAACTTGGTGGTTAACTGTATATGCAGCCTTTTCTAGAGTATAACCCTAGAAACTGAATGGAAGATCCGCTTGACTCATCATCGATCGCACTATATCCAACAAGGTACGATTTCTCCTCTCAGAATCCTTATTCGATTGAGGTGTTCCAGAAGAAGTAAGTTATGATACACTATCACACTCCATCAAGAAACTCTTGAAATTGAGGTTTAAGTATTCTCTTCCACAATCTGATCGTAAAACTTTTATACTTTTCCCTTGTTTTTTTCTACTTCATCCTTATATTCTTTGAACATTTCAAAAGAATCGGATTTGTTCTTCATGAGAACCACATA
Organism: Apium graveolens; assembly: GCF_009905375.1. Classification (NCBI taxonomy): domain Eukaryota; kingdom Viridiplantae; phylum Streptophyta; class Magnoliopsida; order Apiales; family Apiaceae; genus Apium; species Apium graveolens. Next base: position 181,124,914 of record NC_133649.1, on the reverse strand, counting down.
TCCATATCTACTGAAATCATCAGTAAATGTTATGAAGTAGTATAAGCCCTCACTTGTCATCATACACATTCGACCACATACATCATTATGTATAAGTCATAATCTTTCGGTGGCCCTTTCACCTGATCAGGTAAAAGAAGCTTTAGTCATTTTTCCTATGAGACAAAGTTCGCATCTTCCGTATGATTCAAAATCAAACTTATCAAAGTATTCATCTATATGTAACTCAGAAATACGTTTCTCATTAATATGGCTTAACGACAATGCTAGAGGCAATGTTTGATTTGAGTCAACTTAGAACATATAAATTGTTAAATAATTATGCAACATTATAAGTCTTATCATTGAAATAGAATAAACAACTATTGTTTGTATAATTAAAATGAAAACCTTTCTTGTCCTGACAAGAAATTGACTTAATGTATCCGCTAAAGGTATGAACGTAATAATAATTTATCAAGTTCTCAATCTCGCCTTATGGGCAAAATTAGGTATCGAGTTCCTTCAACTAGAGCAACAACCTTTGCTCTAATTCTAACCCTATACCTGAAGCTTGATAATTGCTAGTCTTCTTCTTTAGATCTTCCAAATAAGCTCGAAAATTTAACTTCTATTCATCCAGTTATTTCCACAGAAATGACAATCATCTCCTTTAGCAACACCACTATTAGGCTTCAAAAGCCCTTTGGGACTGGATTTTGGTTTGGCATCGAATAAGATCAAATCTTCACCTTGTATGTCCACTTTCCTTTCCCATTTGCATTCCATGTGTACATCATCAATATGGACGTAATTCATGCCTTTACCGTGTTATTTTCAGTAGTTTTATACATGCTTAACAACTCAGTGAGTGTTCTGTCTATCTCATTCCTTTTATTTTTAAAAACTGAGAATATAAGTTGTTCAAAGATCATTTGATCAAATCAAGCTGAGTCTCTAGACCATTCTTGAAACCCAAAATATCAAGGTACATATGCCTATCACCTTTAGAACATGTGGTCCAACCGGATATGATTCTCCCATTAATGCAAAAGTATGGTGCCTTATTATTGTCAAATCTTTCTGATGAGCCTATCCTTCAAACATCTTTTAAAGGTGCTCAATCATATCATAAGCATCATTATGCTCTTATTGCTTCTAAAGCTCAACACTCATAATTACAAGCATGAGACATGAAACATCAGTTGCATAATTAATTTGCTTCAGGTAAGCATTTTGTTCTGCACATGTTTCATTCTCAGCTAGAAGAAATAAGGGAGGGGTTTGAGTGACATCCTTGAACCCGAGGACACTCCTCAAGTTCCCATGTCAATCGAGGAAATTATTTCATGTCAGCTTGTCCTTCTCAAGGACTATTACTTAGAGAAGTTATTTGTGTTATTTGTCATTTGATATCTACAATATTAAATTGCATAAAATTACTTAGTCTACAGATGATCATTAAATTATGTTCAATTGATTATTCATATATATATATTCACAATATATATCTCCCACTATTTTTATCAAATCAATAGCCCTAACTATTAATTCGGAAAAAATATCTTTTATATCCTTTCTAGTGAGCCAAGATCCATACTTTACCACGCGTTATGTGACGCCCTCCAAACCCGGGTCAGAAGTTTGGGGTCCACATCACATACACCATATATGAACCTGTATTAGAAATATTATTTATAATGACCCTGCTTCACGAAACCACGGATCACAACAGGTTAAAGTATGAAAATAAGCCATAACCTTAATTTATTACATCATACCGAATCCCTACTGAATTAACTTACAATTGATAATAAAGTTTTTGTTACAATCGTACTATCTTTCCACTGCATGAAGCTCCTCCTAACTCGATTTACTTCAAACTGGAACCTTAGCCCGCACTTTGGACTGAGGCATTTCTTTATCATCCATATCCTTTTTAACTGTAAAATATATAAAAGAATTGCAAGGGTGAGCTAACTAGCTCAGCAAGTCATAATAGTGATAACTGAGGTCAAACAATGATCAAATGAGATGATTCAAAGGAATCAAGTTTCTTTTTAACTAATCATTAGAATTGGATATTCATTTTAAGTTTTAAAACCAAGGTTAGGCTGCTGATCAGTCACGCACTAACCCCGAGCAAAGCACACCGCACTGCTCTAATTACTGGATCCAAGGCACACATTGGCCTAACTTGACCATTGGTATGGTCTGACTACGAATTTGGTCCACATATATAAAAACTATCCAATCCTAAGGCAGTTCAATATGATAAACAATATAATTCAATAAAACAAGATCATAATCAATAATGATTAAACATTTGAATAAAATGTAAGGGAACTCATGGATATCACAAGGGTATATCAGGGTATGTAAAAGAAACGGTTTTCAATCTGTAAAAGAATCAGGTATTAAACAAATAGTGATTTTTCGAGGTATAGTTCTTTGATGTTATAAAGAATGGTTGGAGTATAAAAGTTTCTGTGTTTTCAAACCATTTTCTTCTGGTGTTTGGTAGTTAAACATTTGGGAAATAGTATCATATTTGTGTGGTTTGGTGTCTGAGGATCAACAAAGGATGGTTTACAAAGAACAAGGCTTACGGCTCAAGATCAAGAAAATCAGGGATTCAAGGGTAAATAGTTTAATGCACTTGCAATGTAAACAAGAGTTATTTTGAATAATAGCGACATGTTATGAAACAGTTCAAAAACATTGGTAATATATCTTGAAGAAAAGTTCAAAAATACTTGCCTTACAAGGCTTTACAACTATTACTGATCAACTCTGAGCCGACTCTACTGCTCAGGTTCTAACGTCCAACCACTAGCTTCCATTGGATTCGACTCCGACACTCGGGTCTTTCTGTTGAAACTCTATTGAGCTCGTCAACTGACCACTATGATATCTTTAGTCCATCGTCCACTTTCAGGTTCCCGACTATAACCTACAGGGTCGAAATACCCTATATTAGACGTCTAGGTATGCTTGACATATCCTCGATACTAATTCTTACCCAACGATATTCAAACTCGACTCGTAATTATATGGATTATTATAATATAACAACACACCCAACAGTCAGGGTTTACATTCTCGAGAAATTGGTTCGGTGTTCGTTTTCAGAAAATACATAAACTCTTTATTTTACGAAATCAGGATTATCGATTTGGTAAAATATTTTATCACATCGTACAATCAAGTTTCGTATAAAACATACACACACACACATATATATATATATAGTCACTCAACATCCCCATAATGATCGGATACGTTCTTGTATTTACGTAGTTCAGTTTTCCGGAAATTGGGCAGCACTTCCTTTATTTATCGGACTAACCCGTCGAACAATTCGACGTCAAATCAACAACACAATCCAATTTACAAGTCCCAATTACCAACTCAAGCCAACAACAACAATCGCAACCCAATAATCCAATTATCTTCTTACTTCGATATAACATAAAGTTTTCGTTCCAAAATTAATTTCACGTACTAAATATTATTTTAAAAATTTTAGGACTCAGATTACATCATCATGGTCCACCGTCGGCTCACCGAAGCTCATTGCCGAGGGCGGAAAAATTTCGCGGGTACCCGATAAATTCCCGGGTTTCCAACACGAAATTTCGGCGATTGATTATTAAAAATTTCCGCTCGCAATTATTCATATAACGAATATATTCAAAACAATTCCCTGCGAAGTAATAGCAGTAAAGAAATTAAATCCAAAAACAACCGAATTAGTACTTGATATAATATTACAGCGAACCACAGTCACCACACCCACACAACACGCGCGTCACGCGCGACACACGCACACGAACGCACAAACCCAGCACACACTACACACACAGTAACGCACACACTTGCATATACACAACCATGTATGTATATATAAAACGAACCAAGCTAATAATCGAATGAAGAAGGGAAGATCAGCCGGGGTAGTAACCGGAAACAGGTTAGCCGGAAAAAGCACCGGAAAAGGAGAAGAAAAGAATGGAAATAAGGAACGGGGAAGAGAAGATACAGAGGGAGAGGAAAGAGATTTTAGAGATTAAGCCAAGAGAGAAATTGATAATAGAGAAAGATAGGAACTGAGATGGAAAAAAATTGATACAGGGGTTTTATTCCTGTGTTTATTATTTTGTTTATTCACCCTCAAATTGCCACGTATCTGCAAAAAGGAGGAGAGTGTACCACGTGTCCACTTTTCCAATTGGGAACCCGATATTGTATCTCCTTTAATCTTTTAACGGAACAACTTACTAATGAAAATTACTCCAAATGACCCCAAAATATTCTTAAAATTTTATAAATATCCCGAAACTAATAAAATAAAGTTTTAATAATTTTTTAAAGCATTTTAAAACATAACTCGTACCCGCATTTAACAGTTAACGATTTGTGCTTCACTTAAAATAAATTCAGAAAATTACGAAAATAGTCTTGAAATTTTACAAATATCCTGAAGTTAATAAAGACATAAATTTCCTAATTTTTAAGCAAATTCTGAAATGTAATTTATACCCGCTTTTAGCAATTAAACGAATCGACGCGCGGGTAAGATTAATCCCAAAAATTACCAAAATAATTTTAAAATTCTCGAAATATTCCAAACTTAAATGACTATGAGTTTCATAATTTTTTAAGAATTCTGGAATTAAATACAGATTTTACAATTAAAAGCATTCATAAAATCATTTAAAGATAAATAATTAATAAAATATTGATTTCTCAATTTTATAAAATCCTAAAAATAATTATTGTAGTTATAAAATCATAAAATCAATTTTAGAAACATTCCCAATATTTATGCAAATACATTTGCACTAAATCCACTTTTAAAAGTGAAAATAATTCAATACGATCCCATAATTAATCGCGCGGACAACCCGGTACACCATAAATCGAATATGGATAATAATCAAACAACACATAGTGGTCAAAATCAACACACATATTTTATTTATTTAATAATTTCCATAATGACATAATTAAATAATTCAAAAATACACAAGTCGTTATATCCTTCCCCCCTTAAAAAGATTCTGTCCTCCGAATCTGGTCTAACTAAACGAGTGAGGATATTAGTCAAGCATATCTGACTCTAGCTTCCAGGTAAACTCCTTTACTCGAGGATTTTTAAACGTACTTACTATGGATATACTCTCATTTCCAAAAACTCGCCTTTAACGATCAAGAATTCGGACCGATCACTATATGCAGAATAAACTGGGATAAGGGCCCATTGGTTCTTAACCAATCGCTTAATTTGAATCAAATACTTTTCGCTTTAACATTGACAGGCCATACATTATATGTACACACTGTTGTGACGGTCACAACAACTCATGAACAACTTTACCTATTTTTATCAATACCTCAAATGGTTCATTAATTTTAGGACTTAACCTGTCCCTTCTACTTAGACTTATCCAGTTTCTTACAAGATGACACTTTTACTAACACTACTGGTCCTATTTCTATATTCATATTCTCTCTCGATACAATTTCGCCTTCTTTCTTTATCTACTCCAAGCTGCTTCAATCAATATCACTACGCTCTCGGTGTGCCGATTTAACTTAGAATTCGATAGCTTTCTTTCTCCTACTTTATCTCAATAAGAATGGGGACTTACACTTGCGTTTACATGAAGCTTAATAAAATGGCATTCTAAAGCTGACATCGTTGATAAATGATCATTCCAGTGTTTTTTTAAAACTCATCCTCTCCACATATCTAACATTTCCTGAAACACTTTAGTACTTGGACTCTCCGCTTAAGGATAATAGGCGGTGCTCATTTTTAACTTGGTTTCCAAATATTTAAACATCTTTTACTCTTTTTCATTAGTTAAGGCTGAAAAGTAATCTCATATATTCACGTATTATCATCTTTAAGTATTTGAACTTCAGATTCCACTCTTTCCAATTCGTCTATTAACTCCTCGGTGGTCTTAATTACATCCAATCTTTTCTGTCAGCATAAGGCATCTGCCACCATACGGCTTTGCTTAGGTAGTTGTTAATGGATTAATTCAGAATCTTTTGTTAACCTTAGTCAAAATTTCATTCTTGAAAACTCAACGTATAGTTGCTTTCCTTCTGATCTTTGGTGAAAAATTCTTAGGCATCCCACGCAGGCTTTCTTATTCCTTGAGTAGCTGTGGATGTTATCAATAAATACAATTTGCTCATCTAAATACTCCTTATACACCATGATCCTTAATTCCTGATAGCCACCTAATACACTTGTCATTTCACATAATATCATCAGAGCTTGCAGTTCTCATAACTCATTCTAACCATAATCTCTGATATATTCTCAGGTCGGATCTTAAGTTAATCCTCGTGATATAACACACTTCTTAGATTAAGCCTTATAGGTAATCAATCCTCATAGGGGTTACTTATTCTTATTCATTGTTTTATTGAACTCCCGCTAATCAGTACATAATCTCATAATTTCATTTATTTTCTTCAACAATATCACTGATACATTTTACGATTCGCTTGTTGTAAAACCACTTCTTGGTCTGCCTTGTTCATTAGGCTTCCGATACTTCGCCTTAATTCTTTGGCATCTCTTCAATAACTTAAATACTTAATATTGTGAATTCCCTGTGAGATCTCATTTCTTAATTCTTCTACTTGACATCTTATCTTTCCCTTCACAACTTCAACTGAAAGGTTACACTATCCATCTTTCTTCCTTTTGGATTATAAACTTTAGCTTCCAATTCCAACTTTCAGAATTCTATAGTTAATTCCTCTGGTATAGTTTCTATGTCCGTTATTACTTTCCTCTATCTTTGCTTTTCCTCGTGAACACATACTTCAACCTCTTATGGCCCGTATAGATCTTACACCTTTCTCCATACATATAATATTTCTCAAAACGAATATTATTACTGTTAATCCCAAATTATGGGTAGGATACTTCTGCTCATAAGGTTTCGGTTGTCTGGATGCATATACAATAACTCTATTGTGCTGCATCAACACACATCCTATTTCCTAATGAGAAGCATCACTATACACTACCAAACCTCCTTGATGCTTTTAAGTTGATAAAACAGGTACTGGAACCATTCTTTCAATTGGCTCCACAAAACTTTCCCTTCATCCTTCTCTTCTTCACAAACTTCTTACTTTTCCTGGTTAGCTTCGTCCAAGATATTGCAACTTTCACGAAATCTTGCACAAATTTCCAATAGTAACCGACCCATGATAAAACTTCTTACTTTTGTTGGCGTTTCTGGTCTCTTTTATTCATAATAATTTTAACTTCTGCTGAATCTGTTTTGATCTTCTTTACATGGACTATTTATGCTGAGAACTATATTTCATACAACTTCTTTCTTCTCCAACTTCCCAGTCATCATTAAATGTTTTGCATGGTCCTCCATTGACTTTAAGTATCACAACTATAGCTTACTCGGATATTCCTTAAAGGTGCTGTCCATCCAGTTCAAATATTACTGGTATATTGGTTAATCCAATTGACGATATGAGAACAGTACTTAGTTCTGAAAATTATCTTTGATATATCCATAGGTTTAATCTTCAGTTGGTGAAATACCAAGTCTTAAATCAATCTCATAAAAATACTTTGCTTCTTTCAGTTTGATCAAACAAATCATTGGGTCGAGGTAACAGATACTTTCTTTTGATAGTAAACTTGTTGAGCTTTCGCTAATTGATGCATAATCACGTACTTCCATTTTTCTTATTAACATTTAATACCGGTGCACCTTATGGGGTACACTAGGTCTAATCGCTTCTTCTTCTAGCATTTCTTGCATTTACTTTGCTAACTCTTTCACTTTAACTGGCGCCATTCTGTGCGGGGCTTTCGACACTGGCTTCATTTCAGGTGCTAAGTTAGTCACGAGCTCAATTTCTATATTCGAAGGAAATGTTGGTAACTCATCCAAAACATATCTTGAAACTCCTTAATCACTATAAAATCTTCAAACTTTGTTTGCTTCCAACTTTTATGTATTCCATAATCACCATAATGCTCATATCTTGATCACCGTAATCATCATTAACACATTCGTTACCTTCTTTCATCTTCTGAACCTCCCCACCTTCTCATTTGGCGTTCTCAGAATTATCTTTCATTACGATGGTCTATCTGGACATCACGCTTTAATAGTTAATCCCTTCCTTAGAATAATATCAAATCCTCTTATCTTCCATGATATCAATTCTTCACAACTTATTGCCAGCAATCTCAATTTCACCATTGGTACTCACTTGTTCAACAATTTCACGTTCTTAACTTGTTAGTCCTTTGATCCTAATCTTATCAATTCAACAGGGTAATTTATCTTATCAACAAAACCTTGAGAGATAAACAATTAAGTTTCTCTCACATCCTTTAATTATTTAACGCATAAGGTATTCACCCTAATCATCCATGTCATCACGTACGTAATATGAATAACATATTTCACAAGAAAATCGCAATTTCTCGTTCTCGGAAATGTATTCCTTATTGGAGTAGATTTCCCTGACTCTTAGTGGATTCTTCATTGGGGCTAGTGATTTGTAATCCTCGTCATGTGCCCGTGTTTCCTTTCCATGCATAAGAGGTAGATGGAACTTTGTCCGCTTGATTAAGGATATGTTGATTTCTGCTTGAAAACCTCTTGCAAAGAACGACAGTACAACGAAGCAACTAGAAGGATTCACAATTCAACAAAATTGAAAGTTGAAAAGGAAGAATAAACAAGAATTTGAATATGAATGAGACAACCACATTGGTACTTAAGATGGCCAGTCTTTCATACCATATGGCATACAGCACATGATTAGGTAGCGTCCCACCCGACTCTTCGTCATTCTGACAAAGTGTCTCACCATAACACTGTTTGTCCCAATCAGAAAGCAAAACTTGAGGGAAGCAAATAAATTTGAAAGGAATGGAATATCCTCCTTTTCGATATTATAGAAAGAGTTTATTTGAGAAAAGAAGTTCATACATTTTTAAGAATTGAGAAGGAATATATGCTGTAATATTGAAGACAAGAATGATACCGTTGGTTACCATCCATATTTCATTTGTATTCATCTTCCGAGCTTGTTCGATCACATCCCAACTGCATCATATAGAAACTTTAGAGGGTACACTGAAATGCTTTTGCAAATTAAGCATTATGGTAAATTCCTACTTGTCGCGTCTTGCGTCTTTAATATTGCACCCACACGGATAGTACTTCAACAACTCAATCATAATGGTGTTCCTTACCAGGTAACTTCAAGATTCCTCTTTTAATTTAGAATAACCACGTACTATTCGACATAACGATCCTTTTGTTAATAATATTCTGCTTTTAGAGAGGTCTGGAAATCTTTCTAATCTTCGTTGATCACGCTCCGGCTTCTTGTTAAATCAATAAATTCTTCGAACTCTGATAGTCCTAGTAATTGAATGTATAGTTACTCCGTACGCTGATTATGTTGTAAATTTTATCAAACAATACTTGCACTTACTGTTAGAAATAATCAACTTCTTCATAATCAGAGGTTACTTCGTTCTCGAAATTAGTAATACTAAGTCTAAAACAGCATCCTTCTAAGTAATCCAGGCTTTCCAACTCAAGTAGTAATTTGACAACCAATATTTAAAATCATTTTATTCGAAAAGGCTTTTAGAAATTTGTAAAGAAAAATCTTTTTCGAAAACTTGTTTTAAACAAATTTGGAAAATCACAAACCTGGTTGTCTTTACTATATGAGTTAGTTATTATCCTTCCGACCTATAACAAGATACCAAACTCATGGAACGATCATATAAAGGTCCATTCACTTCAATCTACCTTTTCTCCTTCATCGTGTCCATTTACCTACCTTAATCGACGAAACTTCAATTGTTGTCGCACATTATCTTATTCGTAGTTTCACATCAAAGCTCCCATACTGGTGATACTCTCGACATTAGCGTTGCAGTAGTTAAGTAGAACAGGCTATCCAATAGTCCACAAGTCTATTTTATAAAACAAAGTTTACTCGTATCACATCACATTACTACTTTACATATCACATTTATCATAGTATCATCATTTAATTTTTACCAAAAATTCCAGATTTATACCTTTCTCTCTAACTCTTTCAAATTCATCTAATTCATCCCATAATTATTCACGGGTGGCTTAGTCACTAATGACTTCTTTTAACCCGATAACAGCTATCCTCTGAAACACTCAAATCTTTTCTCTAAACTTCTTCTCACCTTTATTTATCTCTCAAGCGCTCCCCATTTACTATAACTTTCGAATCCATCCTCGTAGATACAATTGCTTCATAGGACAAGTTCTAAACTGGGGGTATAGAACAGGATATAGGGTAAACTGAAGAGAGACACTCGTAATTGAATGTTCAGTAAAACAAAAATCAACAAATGAAGATTCTTAAATAGATAGTCTCGTATCCAGAGGGGAAAAATTAGCGTAGAATAGCTTGAAGAAGTGCAACCGTTATAACAAAAGGTAATACCATTAATACTGGTGGAGGAACAAGGTACAAATCCAATTTGAAAGAAGATGATGATCCTCAAACAAAAAGCTCCAAACGATCAAATGATACCGGGAAATCAAGATCCGCCATTGCCGTTGTCTAGAAATCACGTCGCAAGCTAAGAATCCCGAATCGCAACACGAACCGTGCCAGAGACCTACTATATAGTCGCACTCATCCTCACGACTTCTTATCTTTCTATTTCCTATTCCTAATCCTAACCCTCTACCCAATCCCGATAATCTAGGCTTGTTTCAGTGACTTATAACCTGTAGCTCCGATACCAACCTGTGACGCCCTCCAAACCCGGGTCAGAAGTTTGGGCTCCACAGCACATACACCATATATGAACCTATATTAGAAATATTATTTATAATGACCCTGCTTCATGAAACCACGGATCGTAACAAGTTAAAGTATGAAAACAAGCCACAACCTTAATTTATTACATCATACCGAATCCCTACTAAATTAACTTACAATTGATAATAAAGTTTTTGTTACAATCGTACTATCTCTCCACTGTATGAAGCTCCTGCTAACTCGATTTACTTCAAACTGGAACCTTAGCCCGCACTTTGGACTGAGGCATTTCTTTATCATCCATATCCTTTTTAACTGTAAAATATATAAAAGAATCGCAAGGGTGAGCTAACTAGCTCAGCAAGTCATAATAGTGATAACTGAGGTCAAACAATGATCAAATGAGATGATTCAAAGGAATCAAGTTTCTTTTTAACTAATCATTAGAATTGGATATTCATTTTAAGTTTTAAAACCAAGGTTAGGCTGCTGATCAGTCACGCACTAACCCCGAGCAAAGCATACCGCACTGCTCTAATTACTGGATCCAAGGCACACATTGGCCTAACTTGACCATTGGTATGGTCTGACCACGAATCTGGTCCACATATATAAAAACTATCCAATCCTAAGGCAGTTCAATATGATAAACGATATAATTCAATAAAACAAGATCATAATCAATAATGATTAAACATTTGAATAAAACATAAGGGAACTCATGGATATCACAAGGGTATATCAGGGTATGTAAAAGAAACGGTTTTCAATCTGTAAAAGAATCAGGTATTAAACAAATAGTGATTTTTCGAGGTATAGTTCTTTGATGTTATAAAGAATGGTTGGAGTATAAAAGTTTCTGTGTTTTCAAACCATTTTCTTCTGGTGTTTGGTAGTTAAACATTTGGGAAATAGTATCATATTTATGTGGTTTGGTGTCTGAGGATCAACAAAGGATGGTTTACAAAGAACAAGGCTTACGGCTCAAGATCAAGAAAATCAGGGATTCAAGGGTAAATAGTTTAATGCACTTGCAATGTAAACAAGAGTTATTTTGAATAATAGCGACATGTTATGAAATAGTTCGAAAATATTGGTAATATATCTTGAAGAAAAGTTCAAAAATACTTGCCTTACAAGGCTTTACAACTATTACTGATCAACTCTGAGCCGACTCTGCTGCTCAGGTTCTAACTTCCAACCACTAGCTTCCATTGGATTCGACTCCGACACTCGGGTCTTTCTGTTGAAACTCTATTGAGCTTTTCAACTGACCACTATGATATCTTTAGTCCATCATCCACTTTCAGGTTCCCGACTATAACCTACAGGGTCGAAATACCCTATAAATATTATTTTAAAAATTTTAGGACTCAGTTTACATCATCATGGTCCACCGTCGGCTCACCGAAGCTCATTGCCGAGGGCGGCAAAATTTCGCGGGTACCCGATAAATTCCCGGGTTTCCAACACGAAATTTCGCTGATTGATTATTAAAAATTTCCGCTCGCAATTATTCATATCACGAATATATTCAAAACAATTCCCTGCGAAGTAATAGCAGTAAAGAAATTAAATCAGAAAACAACCGAATTAGTACTTGATACAATATTACAGCGAACCATAGTCACCACACCCACACAACATGCGCGTCACGCGCGACACACGCACACGAACGCACAAACCCAGCACACACTACACACACAGTAACGCACACACTTGCATATACACAACCATATATGTATATATAAAACGAACCAAGCTAATAATCGAAGGAAGAAAGGAAGATCAGCCGGGGTAGTAACCGGAAACAGGTTAGCCGGAAAAAGCACCGGAAAAGGAGAAGAAAAGAACGGAAATAAGGAACGAGGAAGAGAAGATACAGAGGGAGAGGAGAGAGATTTTAGAGATTAAGCCAAGAGAGAAATTGATAATAGAGAAAGATAGGAACTGAGATGGAAAAAATTGATACAGGGGTTTTATTCCTGTGTTTATTATTTTGTTTATTCACCCTCAAATTTCCACGTATCTGCAAAAAGGAGGAGAGTGTACCACGTGTCCACTTTTCCAATTGGGAACCCGATATTGTATCGCCTTTAATCTTTTAACGGAACAACTTACTAATGAAAATTTCTCCAAATGAGCCCAAAATATTCTTAAAATTTTATAAATATCCCCAAACTAATAAAATAAAGTTTTAATAATTTTTTAAAGCATTTTTAAAACATAACTCGTACCCGCATTTAACAATTAACGATTCGAGCTGCACTTTAAACAAATTCAGAAAATTACGAAAATAGTCTTGAAATGCAAATTTATACCCGCTTTTAGCAATTAAACGAATCGACGCGCGGGTAAGATTAATCCCAAAAATTACCAAAATAATTTTAAAATTCTCGAAATATTCCAAACTTAAATGACTATGAGTTTCATAATTTTTGAAGAATTCTGGAATTAAATACAGATTTTACAATTAAAAGCATTCAGAAAATCATTTAAAGATAAATAATTAATAAAATATTGATTTCTCAATTTTATAAAATCCTAAAAATAATTATTGTAATTATAAAATCATAAAATCAATTTTAGAAATATTCCCAATATTTATGCAAATACATTTGCACTAAATCCACTTTTAAAAGTGAAAATAATTCAATACGATCCCATAATTAATCACGCGGACAACCCGGTACACCGTAAATCGAATATGGATAATAATCAAATAACACATAGTGGTCAAAATCAACACACATATTTTATTTATTTAATAATTTCTATAATGACATAATTAAATAATTCAAAAATACACAAGTCGTTATACGTTAGGTCAGCTTTGGCTTTTCTCCTAAAATATGATTATTTAGGTAGACAAAATTTGTCAATTATATCAACTATATAACTCTTGGATAATTTGGTGGAATAACATTTGTTCATATTTATCTAATAAATCTCGCCAAACTCTATGCCTCTAAGTTCACAATCCTATTGTGATAACTTAGTTAAGTCAAACCCAATAGTCAAAAAGTATCAATATACTTCAACACATCTCCCACGATAGATAAGAGTACTTCGCTTTGGCGAACCCACTCCTGGTCGATCTAGGGGTTAACGCATTGTACTCATTGGAAGGCATCTGATCAACTTAATATTAACTTTAGGGTTTTGTTAATTTTAAAACGACCATGATCCCATCATAAAGAGAATCCCAATTTTTCCTTGAATAATACTTCAAATCAATATCCGTCAATGGTTTGATTTCTAGGTAGTGAGGGAGTCACAACGGTCTCGCTTAAAACCCACAACCTTACAAGTTCAATGAACTCGCTTTTGACAAAATCACCCCATGTCAGAAACAAAGAAAATTTGTATTTTATTCTCTGTTTCATAAACACGAGAATCTCATAATCATTTGTTCATTTTAAAATCTTGAATCGTTACAGATTTTATCTTGTTTAGTAAGCATGGCATGGGTGTCATATCTAATACATACATCCTTAATCTAATTAAACATGCATCTTTATAAACTACTCTACACATACATTCATCATATGCGCATATATATATATAAAGTGCAACAAATAAATGTGGTTGGTTATGACCTTATCCTATGTGATCTTTATCAAGCTAATGACAAAGATCTAGGTCAATCTAAGGTGGAAAATAAATACAGGCTAACTATTACATGTCTTCTTTCTTGTATTGCTTCCTTGGATGGCCTCCATGGAATTATGTTTCATCATTAGCTAAAGTGGAATAGTATTGCGAGGCGTTCCTTTGATCTTTCTCAAAAAGGTAGGTTAATGGGATTACCCTTGATCTTCAAATCTTCATGTCTTCATGTACATTACAAGAATGAAATATGAAAACGAATCTAATGAAGTTACAAGAAGAACTCGAGTTACATTCGAGATTTAATAATTACAAGATTAAGCGACATGCAAGCTGTATTTGAAAAACCAAAACCATTAACCTAAGGTCATAAGCCATAACCATCCACCATGCTCAATTAACACAAAATAACATGCTAAAACACATAATCTGATCTTAACATATCATACCCATCATGATCTAATGATAAAAACCAAATATTGAAAAAATCAGAAAATTTGAAATTAATAATAAGAACAAACCCGCTACATCCGATTCAGAATCGTATCAAATACGATTCTTATAATAAGAACAAACATAAAACATGTATATATCAGTATATATACATATTATATAATCATCATATGAATATACGACTCTCATTAATATCATATATTCAAAACATATATATACATACGCATATATAAACATAACAACATGTAAAATATACATAATCGTATACATAACAGTCATGGAATATTGTATACATGTTATCATCATAAAACCAGTAAACATATAAACGAATTAAACACTTTTCACAAGTAGCTCTAATGCCATTGTTGGGTTTCAAGCACATAAACACAACGGAAACAGTAATTAAAAACGTAAAAAATCAGAATTTTCGAAACCCACCACAGGATCCATGTGAAAAGCATATATTTAATTTGTAGATCAGATTGTTTACCTTAAGAATCTTTACCAATTAGTTGACTAATGGAGATCCAAAGCTTGTTCAATCACCACGCATCCTGCTCTCGCGATCTACGCTCTATCGGTATCGACATGAATGCTTGAACTCAAGGATTGAATGTGTACTAGCACAAACTCGTTTCATCTTGCTCTCTCCATCTTCTCCCTTGGTGGCTAGGGGTTTTTTAGTAAAAGTCTTTTTGCACCCCAAAAATAAGCCACACAAGAGATATTATATAGAGAGTAGAAAAACGAATTATAACTCTTAACTAATTACGAGTTATTATTAATTCCAAATTCTTTTTGTATTATAATTAAGTCTCATTTAATAATTTAACAAATAAATTTCATAATTAATATTAGTAAATCCGAATATCAATATTTATTTAAGTAATTAAGTCATACTTAATTAATATTACACATAATTCGAATTACTTTAATATAATTTAAATCTAATTTAAATTAAATAATCCTTCAAGCATTCTTAGTGTGTGACCCTATAGGTTATTATTACGTTGGCAACAAATTTTAAATCTAATTTAAAATCGTAAACAATGAGCGGCATCTAGTAATACATCATTGCTACCCAAGTAATAATAAATGAATCGGCGATCGATTAAACCTTTTGTGAATAATGTACAATATAATATAATCCCTTTAACCAAATATTATAGATTCAACTAGAGGCATGTTATGTGTCATCCTCATCATAGTATAATCTTGGTTTCCTTGATCAATGAGTAGACTATCATATCAAATCAACATTTGAGTGTGGTCACGTATATCATAGTCTAGCTCACACAAGAGGCCAATAATATCATTCCTAAAATAGGAGGGATAAATCCCATCTAGATCATTTATATTTCTCATACGATTCATAATATACCCAATGTCCACTTTTATCATTACCCGATCAAGGATAACTTTTAATAGAATCAATGTATATTAATTCTTGTATAGAAATATAATGACTTCAGGTCTAAGGACCATTACATCATTATCACTGTGAGAATTACTTATGACATAACAGACATGTAGAATCTCACATCGGGTATGTTCAGCACCATGTACATATACATATGCCCGTGTCTTTGACTTTAGTATTACTAGACCTATGATCAATGAGATGTGATCATCAGTCAACAAACACACTAGTCTTAATGCATTATTATTGTCCCTTAATAATAATACTCGACTAGGAACCTTTAGGAATATTGATACTATTCTCATAATCTCATTTCTAAGTCACATACTTAGAGATATAGAATTGCATATCATATTCCAAGGACATTTATTAATCTAACATTTATATCGCAGTAAATTAAGAATTAATAAATTATAAAGGGAATAATCGATAGAACATAAACATTAATAATCCTAATATCTTAAACTAAAACATCTTAGTGTTGTCTCTAGCGCACAAATGCTAACAATCATGTCTTTGTTTGCTCCTCATTTCTCCTCTCCTTTTACTTTCACCATCCTTCTTTTCATCATCATTCCTCTCTCCACCCTTGCTTCCAGCTGCCTTAGTGGATTGACTTGGATTTGAGCCAGAAGGTTTTTGACCATCTTTCTTCTGCTCATCATCATCCAAATTATCCCTGTTGATTTGAGTTTTGGGAAAGTTGGCTTCAGCATCCCTTAGATATTTCCCCAACAACTTAATCATCTATTCATCTTCAAAAGTCTTATTCTTCTTTACTTTTAACTCAGTTTCCATATTCATAATAAGCTTCTTGTTGGCCATGACATATTTTTTAGGGATTTGGAAGTGTTTGAAGTGTTTAGTGGTAGGACAGATGTATGCCACTCTCTTGCTTGGCTGTAGGTATGCTTCAGGAAAAGCAACCACTTGAGCACTTTTCAGTTCAACTAGAAACAGAGTGTCTTCATGGATCACCACTCTGACTTTATTTATCAGAATGTCCAACTCACATGCCCTCTTGAGATAAGATAATTGAGGGACACCTGCATACACCTATCTACCCTAGAGTCATTTATATTGACCATTATCCTCTTCTCCTGAAAATTGTCTTTAGTCACCAATATCACCCTTAAGGAATTTATTATCATGTCCAAGGCCTTTTTGTATGTGAAGAGGTTATTGTTGAGAGAAGCCCTCAGAGCCTTGAGCAATTCATCAAATTCCCTGCTCAGACTTGGTCCTTCAGCAACCCTAATGAGCCTCTCCATACCAATATCTACTTCTTGAACTAAGCTCTTTTCAACATCTTGGACATTTTGAGTAGATTATCTTGATCTTGCTAGCCTAGCCTTTATCTCCCCCTTAGTCTTGTTGGCAGGCATGAGAAGGGGAGTAGGAATTTCAGGCCTCACAGCTTCAGGAAGTGCAGGCAATGGAATATTAAGTTTACCCATGATGGCTCCCAAAGCAACTGAATTTTGCATTTGTAGGTGCTTGTGGGAGTCCACCAAGGTTTGAATGTCAGCCTGTTGACTCTTCACTAGAGTGGTAAGAGCTTGCACCTGAGCTGTGAGATTGTCATTAGAGGTTTGCAGAGTGGAGACTTGTCTTTGAAGTTCTTGAACTTGAAGATTGGTTGATGTTGAGGCAGGTGGATGTAAGCTTGAGGAAGTAGAGGGTCCAAATGTGTCTAGGACAACTTGCTTGATACCTTCCATAAGCAGTGCAGAAGGCTAATATCTTGATTGGTGGAGCTGGTCCAGGTTAATCTTGGCATCAATTGAGTGAGTGATTTGCTGTTGGAGCACTGTATGAAGAGAGATGAAGGATTGTTTGAGATTTTTGACTTCCTTTTCAATGGTAGTAAGATCCATCCTTGACATTTGATCAGCAAAATACTTGAACTTGGAGGTGATCTGTACTTGAGATGGTATAATCTCATCCATTTTCTCCTTCACCAGCTTCCTTATTTTGTCTTCATGACCAGTCAACTTGAGTTCTAGAGCTTTACCAAATAGGTGAAAAGCCTTGAGTTGAGCTTTGTAGATCTCAGTTACTGCATCATAGACATCCTGTGGAGTCAAGGCCTTGACATTGCTTCCCAGAATAGTGATATATTCTTCCCTAGACCTGGACAAGACTTGATCCATCTCCAATACAAAATCCTCAGACAGCAATGCATCTACATTACCATCTTGTTATGCATCATTGATAATTTTGTCCTTTTGTTTCTCAATTTCTTTATTGTATATAAGAATAATAGCCTGATAATCTTTATTACTCATGTTAGAATGTGAGTCGATACTGTGAGATATTTGCCAATCCATAAATTTGCTCAACAAGAAGATCATCTACAGATGTAGATTGAGAGCCAGATTTTTGCAGCCATTGAGAGAGAAGGTGTGGTTGTTGAGGTTGTGAGGATTGAGGGTTGGTGTGAGGGAGTAGAACCACCTGTGACTGAAGTCACAGTTTGACTCACAGATTGCTCTGTGTTTATGACAGAATGTTGTCCTCCACTTGTAGTGGGAACCTACAATTGAATTGGAGGACATTTGACTGGGTTACTGTCATGTACACCTAGTCCCAAACCCTTGTGCTTCTTGCAAAGCACTATCAAATAAATGTGATAAACTTGCCTCCCCATAGAAGGATCATTGGCAATTTTACTCCTAGCATCAACTGCTAATGCAATTTCTGCTAGGGTTTTGAGGTAAGTTGTTCCTACAAGAGGAACCTCCAATTGAATTAGAGAGGATTTAGATAGCACCCCCTCAGGAGTACTACCCTCAAAACTAACATTCTGTGAAGACTGATTTGCATATGAAGGTGCATTTGTGACATCCATGGGGTCTTCAGTAAAAACTGATGAATCCCTCATGGTTTTTATGGTATCATCAAGGTCTACCCCAGCTAGTAGCCTCTTACCATCTGATTGAAGTGTCTGGGTCGTGAACAAGGTTTCTTGAACCAGGTCACTGGATTTAGCTTGCACTTGAGAATTAGATTCAAGTGTTGTAGGTGGAGAATAAATTTATGAGATTAGAAGTTATTGTTCAAAAGTGAGTGTTGGCAGCTCCCCCTGAATGGATGAGGGAGCTTCAAAAGATGTGCCCTCACTGTGTGTGCCATCCTTATTTCTTCTACCATACACTTGGATTTGATCAAGTGTACGTTGTGCAGACTCTATACATGATGCATTGTGGTGAATGCTTTTTTCAATAGACACACCCTGTTGAGAGGATGTATCTAGAGTCTCTTTAATCCCTATATTTACAACTGCATTCTTTTGGGATGACACAGAGGTGGTTTGAGTGGTCAGCTCAGATTTCTTACTCTTCTTTGTTCTCTTGACCAAGGGTGACTTAGCTTCTATTTAATCTTCACCACTCTTATTCATAACTGTAAAGGTTACCTCCTTTCTCTTCCTTTTACTTACCTCATCCTTTTGAGAAGATGAGGTGGTTGGTTTCTTAGCTGCTAATGGTTTTGAAGAAACAGGCTCAACATGGGTAGGTTCGTGTGGGTGTGCCTGTGTTTGTGCTTCCACAGGCTCAGGAACCATTGTTGCACTAGGTTGACTTGCACTAGTTCGCATGTCTGGCATGGAAAAAGGGTAAGTCTTAAATCTTTCAATTATGAAAGGTGTTAACTTAAGACTTACCGGAACCTTATTCTTAGTAAGAAGTGATCCAAATAGAATTTTAGATACTTGCTTACAGTTGCCAATTAGTGACCTATTTACTCCTTCTAGCATATGGATGTGATTAACTTTATAGTTTAAAGCTGACATAATAAATCTAGGTAAAAAAATTTCCTTACCTCTTGATTCCAATGGAATTCTTAGCCTGGTGCTCAATTCCTCCAGTATGTAGTGTCCTACATTGATCTGTTTGTTGGTGGCCATTGAGTAGACCAGCTTCTGGACAACACTTGATATGTGGTCACACCCTGACTTCCTGCAGGTGAAAGCCCTTATCACTGAATCAAACAGGAATGATCACTCTCTCCTCAAGTGCTTCTTGTTCATGCTTGACAGATTGATCTTTTCAGAATAATTGATGAAGTCCATGAATTAATACAGCTCATCCTGAGTTGGAGCCTCCATTAGCTTGTTAGTAGGGATTCCTAATGCCATATTGACATCATCCTCAAGGATCTCCATATGTTTCCCTTTTATTGTGCAGTTTATCACAATTATTGCAGCCTAATTCTCATGCACAACTGTCCTTATTGTTGCTATGTTCCAAAAACCCCTAACACATCCAAGTACAAAACATGATTATCAGTAAGAGCTCCTACAAAGTAGTTCTCAGATAGGAACTTGACAAAACATTGAAAAATTTCAGGTGCTTGGTTTGCATCCAGAAATGCAAGGAAGTTAGTCTCCTTGGGGATGAAGGGTACAATATTGTTGGTTGCCATAGATATGAGTATGAAGTTTAGTGGGTAAAAGAAATTAGTGAGAAATGAGTGAAAACGAGAGAGAAATGGGTTTTGGATTGAAAAGCTAGGTCACTTGAGATCTCGAAAGTTGTAAGTATGTATATGTATCGAGATGTCTGGGTATTTATAGTAAAAGCGAATGACTTGTCGAGAACTCAAAAATAGACGTTTGGAATTAGTCAATCGAGAAGTCACTTTAAGAAATGAAAAGCATATCGATATGTCATTTTATTTATTCTTTTAGAGAACTAAAAATAAGCTTATCGAGATGTCAAATAAATACCCAGTTTGTCCAAAATGGACTGAATTTGATTAAAATATTTATTTGAATAAATTCAAAATAAAATCAGAATAATTTTGCCAAAAGTATTTGACTAAAATAATTTATGAAATTAAATTATTTCAAGTTCTGAGTTATTAATAAGTCTAAAAAGATACTTTTAGAGAACTTTGTAAGTTTACACTACTAGAGAACTCTACAACGACTTATCGATAAGTCATAATAATGCTTATCGAGAAGTCACTCGAGAAGTCAATAAATTGACTTATCGAGAACTCACTCGAGAAGTCTTAAAATGACTTGTCGATAAGGAGAACTCAGTTCTCTATATACTTTTGATCAATTTAAGTCTGCCTTGTGTTAATTTTACATATTAAATATGTAAATGAACAACTTACAGCTTACTTAGAATTCAAAAAATTCCAAGTTAAATTTTTGTTTTTGAAAAATAAATATGCAGAGATTTCTGAAATATTTATAATTCATATTTCAGTTAATTTCTAATTAAATCAAATTAATTTTGATTTACTAGAAATTAATCTGCTGCAACACATTAGCTGAGTTCTTGCCTCAGGATGAAGAATTAAGCATTCCAATTTCACTTACAAGTCTAGTGAAAGTTGCTTCATCCAAAGGTTTAGTAAAAATTTCAGCTAATTGTTTTTCTGTTGGAACTAAAATAAGCTCACTGGTACCATTTGTAGCATGTTCTCTAATAAAATGGTACCTTACATCAATGTGCTTTGTTCTAGAATGATTAACTAGATTAGCTACTATAGATATAACACTAGTATTGTCACACATGATAGGAATTTTGTGTAACAATAGGCCATAATCCATTAGCTGATTTCTAATCCAAAGTACTTGAGTACAACAATTTCCTGGAGCTATGTATTCAGCCTTTGCTGTAGAAGTTGATACATATTGTTGTTTCTTACTATACCAGGATACAAGTCTTTGTCCAAGAAATTAACAGCTTCCACTAATACTCTTTCTGTGAACCCTGCATCCAGCAAAATCTTCATCTGTGTAGCCAACAGCTTCAAAACCAGTTCCCTAAGGATACCATAATCCCAAGTTTGGAGTCCCCTTCAAGTATCTGAAAATCCTCTTTACACCCATCAAATGTGATTTTTTTGGATTGGCTTGAAATCTTGCACATAGACATGTTATAAACATGATGTCTGGTCTACTTGCAGTTAAGTAAAGCAATGATACAATCATTCCTCTATAGCTTGAAATATCTACACTCTTGCCTTTTATTATTGTAGACATAGGTGTAGAAGTAGGTGAACAATCAACCATACCAAACTTTTTCAATAAATCCTTGACATACCTAGTTTGGCTGATGAAGATCCCATCACTTCTTTGACTATCTTGAAGTCTAAGTAAGTAACTTAAATCCCCCATCATACTCATTTCATATTCACTCTGCATAAGCTTAGAAAATCTCTGGAAAAGCTTCTCATTTATAGAACCAAAGATAATGTCATCCACATAGATCTGAACTAGGATCATATCTTCACCATGTTTCTTGTAGAAGAGAGTCTTGTCTATAGTACCTCTAGTAAAACCATGTTTAAGTAGGAATTCTGACAATGTATCATACCAATCTCTAGGTGCCTGCTTTAGTCCATATAGAGCCTTGAGTAACTTGTACACAAAATCTGGAAATTCTGGATCTTCAAAGCAGGTGGCTGTTGAACATAAACCTCTGCTTCCAGCTCACCATTTAGGAAGGCACTCTTGACATCCATTTGATACACTTTGAAACTTGAGTGTGTAGCAAATGCTAGAAAAAATTTATTGCTTCAAGTCTTGCAACTGGAGCAAAAGTTTCATCATAATCAATTCCTTCTTCCTGTAAGTAGCCTTTAGCAACCAACCTTGCCTTGTTCCTGGTAACTATACCATTTTCATCCATCTTGTTCCTGAACACCCATTTTATTCCAATTATACTTCTGTTCTTTGGTGCAGGAACTAACTTCCAAACTTTATTTCCTTTAAACTGATTCAGCTCTTCCTGTATGGCAGATATCCAATCAGGATCCATTAGAGCTTCTTCAGTTTTCTTAGGCTCTACTTGAGATATAAAGCATGCATGTAGGAACTCATTAGAAGTTGCACTTCTATTTCTCACACCAGTATTAGGATCACCAATAATTGCTTCTCTAGTGTGACTTCTATCCCACTTTCTTGTGTGAGTCTATTGACTTTTGCCTTCATCATTTTCTTCATCATTGGAATGACTTGTAGATCCTTCTTCTCTTTCTCCCCCTGAGTTTGTGCTATCAAATTCAGGTGTTTAAGATGAGCTTCCATTTACATGATTTTCCTGTTCAGTAGTTTCTTTATTCAACATCTGTTGTATATTGACTTCATCTACACCATCGGAATCACTATCAATATTGAGGTTTTCAAATGCAAGGGCTTCAGCTTCATTTTCATCAAGGCATTCCAATCCTGGACACTTGTCATCATCAAAAGTCATATCTGTGCTTTCCATAATCTTCATTGATCAATCACATAGACCTTGTAGGCAGTCTTCTCCAATGAATATTCTAGAAAAATTGCTTCAAAAACCTTTGAGTCAAATTTTCCCACATATTCAGAGTTATCTTTTAAAATGTAACACTTGCTTTCAAACACATGAAGATGCTTTACAGTATACTTTCTCTTAGAAATGATTGAGTAAGGTGATTTTCCATGGGCCTTGTTATAAAAAATATCTATTTTGAGTATAGCATGCAGTGTTAACAGCTTCCTCCCAGAAACTTGTTGGCAACTTGGCATCTTGCAACATTTTTCTAGCACCTTCAACTAATGTTATGTTCTTTTTTTCAGTTACTTTATTTTGTTAAAGTGTTCTAGAAGCTGAGAATTCTTGAACAATGTCTTTTCTTTTGCAGAATTCACTCAATGTTGCATTCCTGAATTCTGTTCCCTTATCACTTCTCAATCTTTTTACACAATTATGATCTTCAGCCTGTTTTTTTATCTTCTTGATGTGCTCAATTATGATGTGTGGAGTCTCATCTTTAGAGTGCATAAATTCTACCCAAGTGTATCTTGAGAAATCATCCACCATCACAAGTGCATATTTATTCCTTAAAATTGATAAGACATTTACTGGCCCAAACAAGTCAATAAGCTGCAATGGTGCACTTATAGAACTCACAGTTTTTGACTTGTGACTTGATCTTTTCATTTTTCCTTTCTAACAAGCTTCACAGACTTCAACTTGAGCAAACTCCAGATTATGCATGTCTCTTACTAACTCCTTTTTGACCAAGGTGTTAATTGCCTTGAAATTTAAGTGAGACAACTTTTTATGCCATAGCTTGCTTTGTTCTTTTATTTCTTGGTGTAGAAGCAACAAATACCACCCTTATTTGTCGAGTCTAAGTCTGCAACAAACAAGCTTCCTTTTCTTGATCCTTGCAGAGCAACTTCACCAGTTTTCTTGCTGATAAAAGTGCTTTCTTCTTTGTTGAATAAAACTTCAAAACCTTTGTCTGCAAATTGGCTAACACTGAGAAAATTCACTTCAAGACCAGCTACCAGTGCTACATCATCAATGACAACTTTTCCAGAAACAATCTTGCCATATCCCATTGTGAACCTTTGTTGTCTCCAAAGGTCACCAAAGTGCCAGCTTTCTCCTCAAATTATGATAGCAGGGCCTTATCACATGTCATATGTCTGGAACACCCACTGTCTATGATCCATATGACCTTCTTCATTTTTCCCTTCACACAATGAGTTTTAAGTGTGTTTAGCAACCCAAGAAGTGTTGGGCACTTTCTTCTTGTTAACTGATTTAGTAGAAGTAGAATGAGTTGTTTCAGATAAAATAGAATTCATTGACTGTTGTGCTTTTTCCCTATCTGCTGTAGACCCAAATTTTGTTTCTTTAAGGTCTACTCTCAGCTTGTGACAACTTTTCATCACTTTCAAGTTGCAAGGGATGCAATCAAACTTGTCACAAAATGAGTAGCGATCATTTGCATCTGCTTCATTGTATTTGCAGGCTCCTTCAGCTGGCTTTCTAATAACCTTTTTACAAAGGTGAGTTAAGTGATTCACAGAGCCATATTTTTCATATTTCTTTCTTGGAGCATCTGCAACACAAGAAAAATTATTGCTTTTGTTTATCCCAATTTTCCCATTTCTATTTTTCTTCTTCTTTCTTGCATCTTCAGTTTTAATTTCTTTGACAGGTGTCTTGGAACCTTGGTTATCCATGAGCTTCTTTTCATCTTTAAAAGATTGAGTTACTTCTGCATCTTTCTTCTCATTGTCTTCATCAACAATTTCTTGCTTGATAATCAACTCTTCTTCACTGAAGTTAACTTCACATGCCTTGAATATAGGTGAATCAACCTTTTTCAGGATTCTTGAAACATTTTCATTTTATGTTGCTTTCCCATTGTCACCTATATTTTTCTTCTTGCTGTTCAAGGCATCATAATCAAGACCAATAGCAATATTTGCACATGACTTATTTTTCTCATGGTATTGTCCAACTAACTTAGATGCATTCTTGAAGGACTTCAATTTAACTTCATTCTTTTCAAGCTTCTCCCTTAACACTGCTTCAATCTCACATGCACACTTGAGCTTGTTCTTTAGATATGCATTCTCTTATCTTACAGTTTCAAGCTCTACCAACAACAATTCAACTTCTTGTTTCTCATTTTCAAGCTTCTCATTTATCTTTGTCAGTCTGCTAACTTCTTCATTAACAGCAACCATATTTTATATAAATATGAAACATTTATGTCCTCATCTACTCTACAGTTTCTTTATATTGACTCACATTTAAATCAATAGTGGTGAGAGTTGGTACCTGTGATTTTGATGAGGATGACTCTCCTTGCTCCAAGCCCATTAGTGTATAATTTCCAACTTCCTCATCTTCAGACGTGTACTTCCCTTTTCCTTTCCAGTTGCTGTCTTTGTTGAATAATTATCCTTTACCCTTGAAGAATCTTGCCTTCTTTACTCTAATGTTAGAGAACTTGCTTTCCAGATAAGCCATTGACTGATCAAGCTCATCAAGTTCATCCAGGGTGTAGAACTCATCTTCTTCCAATTCCAGAATGACTTGTTCCTGTGAATCATTGGTTCCTTGCTCACTTGTTCAGGAAACTGGAGTCTGGGATCTTGGTTCATCATTAGAGGTCTGGCTTATATTGACAATTAGAGCACTTAAACCATCTACAACATGCCCTTTGACGAGCTCTTAATGATTTTTTTGAATCAATTCTAATTCATATGTTTTTAAGATTCCATAAAGAACTTCCAGAGTTATTCTGCTCAAGTCTCTCCCTTCTCTGATTGCTGAAATTTTCTGTTCCAAATGATCAGGGAGTGTAAGCAAAAATTCCAAGTTCACTTCTTCAGCTTTATAGTATTTTGCATGGAGCTGCAAGTCATTTATCAGCTTATTAAACCTTTCAAACATATCAATGATACTTTCTTTTGGATTAGCCATGAAACCCTCATATTGTGAAATCAGTATCCTTCTTTGATTAGATCTAACTTCCTCAGTTCCTTCACAGAGTATTTCAATATTTTCCCAGATCTTCTTAGCAGTGTCACAGTTGAAAATGTTGTTGTGCATTACATTGTCAAGTGACTCTATCAATATCAGCTGCAAAATACTATCCAGGGAAACTTTCTCTTTCTCAGGCTCAGTTTACTCAGAAGGATCTTTTAGAGCATAATGAGCTAGAATGATCATATCACCATCTGTAGATTCCTCAACTCTAACCATAGGAGTGAAAGGCCCATTTTTGAGAATCTAAATGTAGAGTGGATTGGCCATCCTGATAAACATCAATATTTTTTTCCAAATAGTGTAGTTAGATTTGTCAAAAGTAGGAATTTTGATGCTACTGATTTTCTGTGTATTCATTCTTTCATGATCTTAAATCTGTTTACTTTCAGATTTTGCTCTGATACCACTTGTTAGGTAATGAATTACACACAGAGGGGGGGGGGGTGAATGTGTTTTTGTGTTTTTATGCTTTTCTTGAAGTATTTATGTATTGGACAAAGTAAATGTAAATCTTGCAGTGATATTATGTGTTAATACTGAAATTAAACAAGCAACAAAAGTGAACACAGATCTTTCAAAACTCACTTAATTTTATATTAAAATTAAGAATGTTTTGCTACAAAATTTCTAGGCTCTTTGTTAATAAAGAGCTTAGCTTCTTCCTTGAGAGAAATACAAGATTTTCGTGATCTAAATTGTTACAACTAACAAAGGACCAGTGTTAACTTTATATCATACTTAACTACTGGATTACACAGTGTATAATAAGAGATGCTATTCACTTTAGTAAACTGTCACTTATCATTTCCATTTTAGGAAAAGTGTATCTTCCATTTCTGGATTAGCATATCTTTGCATACTTTGTTAATCTTGATCTTCCTTTGTCAGTTAATCTTCACCCTTGATCTTGCACACTCTTCAAGATGCTTTTTGTAGACTTGTCTATCCAACTGGTTGGATTGGTTGTTGATTGTTAATCTTGGATATTGAATTGGTCTGCACTTTGTACTTTGATATTTTATCTCAAGATCTCCAGTTAGGTATATAGAGATCTTGGATCTCGATAAGTATATTGACTTATCGAGATCTCTAATACTCCATAGTTGATTTGACTTGTAGAGGTCTCTGAGTTCTCTATAAGAGAATTTGGCTTATCGAGATCTCTCATATTCATATCTTCACTTTGACTTATCGATATCTCTGAGTTCTTTAGTGACTTATTGACTTGTCGATAACTCAGAGTTCTCTAGTTAAATTTGACTTGTCGATAACTCAGAGTTCTCTAGTGAATTTTGGCTTGTCGATGTCTCTGAGTTCTCTAGTGAAATTTGACTTATCGATAACTCAGAGTTCTCTAATGAATGTTGACTTGTCGATAACTCTGACTTCTCTAGTGAAGAATTGACTTGTCGATATCTCTAATTTTTCTAATAGCTTTCCTGAGTTCTCTATAAGTCATTTTGGAGTTCTCAAATGACTTCTCTATAACACTAAATCTATGACTTGTAGAGATCTTGACTTAAAACATTTTTCCCAAAACAGATATATTCAACTCCAAGCTTCTTCATAATTCTTCTGAGGCATGATCTTCTTGATCTTCTTCCAGATAAAATTCTTAGGCTTGATAATGTTTAAAGAAAAAGACTCCAGTCTGCTCTTTTGACATTTTTACAGACTTTAAACGTTACAATATAAAATGTAAACTAAGATTAGAATACAACTTACTTAGGGTTGTCAATTTGACTTAGTCTTGTTAAAGTACAGGCATGTGTTTCACAACAAGTCCTAAATGCTAGTTTTAATTATTATATGAGTAGTTATTATCATACGGGTAGACGATAAGGGTTACATGGATTCGAATTGATGTACAATTAAGGTACAAGTCAATTGAATTGGTATCTTTCCTTTATAGATACGAATAAGGAAGTACAAGCCGGAGTTAAGTAGTAGTAGTGGATTGGGAATAGAACGCATATTAGGAACGTTTTCTCCCCTATTCTAAATTCAGAATAGTAAACTACTATGTTTATTCCTATATCTGATACAAATTCTTGATACACTGAATATATAATCTTTATTCAAGTTCATTGAGATTCAATTACTTTTCTTTTGATAATTCCTTTACAATAGTTCTGATTATTCTAGAATATTCGAATACCTCTATTCATATTCCAATAGATTACACACTATCTACACATTATCTATACCTAGATGCAAATCTTGATGCTGGGATAATATCGAAGCATACTGATTATTCCATATGATTATCTTATGGAGTGGATGGTTATGAATAGGTTCAGGGATGGACTAGACCCTTTAATATGAGGTCAAAATGGGCCTGGGTACCCGATATGATGGTGGGTCTATACAGATGGGTATAGATCCGCACTGTATCTTGACTGATCAGCAGGTTATAGTGCATATGTTGATTCTTTACTTCTTACAGAAATAGCAGATATATATGGAATCTGATTACTCATTTCTTATTAGGTTCACTTGTTTTTGTTATTCCCAATCAATGCAACATTACAGAATGGGGGGTAGAATGTAATTCTGGCATCTTGTTATTCCCATTCTGCTTATGGTTTTGGGACTGATGCTTCATTTCCTGTAGCAGCTCACATAGGGATATGTGGAACTTTCTCAATGCAGTCCACATATGCTTCATCTTGAGATAGGAGATGCAGGTGCATCTTCACCTTCTAGTGGTGATAGTTGTCTTTGTCCAGAAATGGAATCTTTACTCCAACATCTTTTCTGTTCATCTTGTTAATTGTTGTGATATTTAAACTCTTTGTTCTTCAAGAGCTTGCTCTGATACCAATTGTTATTCCCAATCAATGCAACAAGAATTACAGAGGGGGGTTGAATGTAATTCTGGCTTCTTTTTCTGATTTTTAAGAATGTTCTTACCTAATATATAACTGTGTTTGATTTTGCAATAAGTGCGGAATGAAAGTAAAATAGAAATAAAAACACAAAGCAATAAAACATAAGACTTTAAAACTTTATGGTAGATTTGAACTTATCCACCATAGATATATATATATATATAAAGATGAGAACTCTATGATGCTTGAATAGCACACAGCTGCTTACAAGTGAACTTACATAAATTACAAAGAGATGCTTAACATATACATCTTTATCTATCTCTCTGAAAATAATGCTTGCCCAGTTAGTTTGCTCTACTTTTTACACTTGGTTTATATACTACCAAGTTACATGATAAAAAGATAAACAAGTAAAACAAAGATTATTTCTAGTCTAATTCCATGCTACTTCATTACTCTATCCAGCATCTTTGAATATCTTCATAATTGCATGGAAATGGTAATGCTTCTTTGTTCTCTAAATCCTGCAATTAGGCTGTCACATTCCATTTGCAAACACCCAACATATGTGATTGTGTTATCACTGTCAACTGCTATTTTGAATATGATCATCCGTCAGGACTATGTTGGTCATCTGTCGGGAGCCTTGTTGATTATCTATCGGGAGCCTTTGTAGATCATCCGTCGGGAGCCTTTCTGCCACTTGACTCTATTTCACTTATACAGAATAACAAGATAACTTATATTTACAATTAGCCAACCTATTCTGCATATCAATCTAGTAGTCAACATGACTTAAAAAATCCTACAGCATCTACTAATACAATGTTGTTTGTAGGCATGTGCTACAAGACTTATTATTACATAAGCTAAACTATTGATGGATGTTCAGTTGTCATCCGTCGGGACTATAAAGTTCATCCGTCGGGACTATTATAGAACATCCGTCGAGAGCTACAAAAACACTAAGTTAAATCCACTAAGGTGTTTTGTTCAACTTATCATCAAGTTCACAACATATTCCTAACAATCTCCCCCAATTTTTGTCTACTGGAATTGTAGCCATAAATAAAAAGAAACTTAATGATAACAAAACACCCTAAATGTACAGATTGAGTAATGGTAGATAAAACTAGTAAGTGCTACAGTTTATTTGTAATTTGACAAAAGTAAAGTGTAGAAAGAATTCTCACAATCATTTTCAAGGTGCTCATCTACTCTGAGTAGATGTGATCTATTTTCTTGATTGTCCTGATTTCTTGCCAAGCTTCTTGTTGTTTTTTCTATTTGATTTTGGAGTTGTCTGTGAATTCAAGTTCTTCAACGTTTGATAGATCTAGCTTTTATTGTATTTCCAATAGAGTCTCATTGTTTGAGATGCTCAATTGGTCATCCAGTCTGAAGAATCTTCCAACACCTTTTTCATCCATGAATTCCATCAGCCAATAAGACCTTAAATGCACTCTATTTCCTGTGAAGGGAATTAAATGAGTCCTTGGGAGTGCATTTGAGGCTTTGCTGCTCCTTAGTTCTTCTATCTTCTTTAGAATCATTCTTTTGGCAGTCACATTGAATCCAAAATTTTCTTGAATGATGAGAAGATCTTTACCAAAACAGAACAACTTTCTTGAATAATCATGTGAAGGGGCCATATGATCTCTTTCCTACCCTTGTATTTAAACACCAGTCTTTCAGGGAGATTCCTGTGAGCATCATTTTTCTCTCACTTCTTCTAGTTCATCCATGTAGAGATTTATATCTGAAAACTCCTTGATGTCAATAATATATAGAAGATCTCTCTTGTGACAGTTGGTTTAGTTTTGGTTATGGTTTTGGTTTTGAGTTTCACAGGTTTGACCTTCTTGATTGATCTTGTCTTTGTCTTCTTTAACTTGTTGAAGATTAGTAAATTAAGCTCCGGAAGAGGCAAACTATCGCAGTTTATAAGCTCATCCTTGGGAACTATTGGCTCACCATGAAAGTTCTTTGTAGGATCCATCTTAAATTCATCCTGCACCACTGAGGGCTTGAATGTTTGAGTTGTAGATGTAGATGTAGACTAGTTGGGAATGTAATCTTCTATCTGATTATCATTGAAGTCCAATCTTCTTTTGGGAAGGATTTTGTATCTGAACTTCCTTTTCGGTTCAGGTTCCTTGTGCATTTTCTGATCCTGATCTTCAGCTACCACAGGTTGTTTCTCAAAAATCTTAGTTGCAGTTTTCACAGCTTGAAGCTTGGTTACTATAGCAGCTTGCTTTTTCTTCTGTTTTAGTTTCTTAGCATCTAAAGGAACTTGCTTCTTTTCTTTCTTGATTTTTTCCTTTTCTTCCTTCTTAGCTGTAAGGAACATGGTGTGAACTTGATGATAAATTAAACAAAACACCTTAGTAGATTTAACTTAGTGTATTTTGTAGCACTCGACGGATGTTCAAATATAGTCCTGACTGATGATTTAATATAGTCCCAACAGATGACAATTTGACATCCACCGGGTGAGTAGCTTATGTAACAAATAAGTATTGTAGCACATTTTTGCAAACAAATTTGTGTAGATTCTGTAGGAGCATATGAGTCATGTTGACTACTAGTGGTTATGCAGAATAGGTTGATTAATTGAAAATATAAGATGTCTTGTAATTCTGTATAAGTCAAATGGAGTCAAGTGACAAATAGCTACCCGACGGATGATCAACAAAGCTACCCGACGGATGACAAGTATGTACCCGACGGATGATCAAATTAAAATATCTGTTGATAGTGACAACACAGTCACATGCGTTGGGTGTTTGCAAAAGGAATGTGGCAGCCTGTTAAGCAGGAATTTGAGAACAAAGAAGCATTACCATTTCCATGCTATTACGAAGATATTCAAAGATGCTGGAATAGAGTAGTGAAGTAGCATGAAGTTAGACTAGATATGTTTTGTTTTATTATCTTGTCTTATTGTCATGTAAACTTCGTGATATATAAACCAAGTGTAGATAGTATAACATTCAACTAAGCAAACACATTTTTAAGAGAGATAGAAAAAGCTGTACTTGTCAAGAATTTCTCTGTAGTTTGTTTGTTCTACTTGTAAGCAGTTGTGAGCTATTCAAGCTTCTTAGGGTTCTCATTCGATATATATATATATATATATATAAATCTAGTGGATACTTTCAAATCCACCAGAAATTTTTAAAAGCCTGTGTTTTTAGTACTTTGTGTTTTGATTTATATAACTACTTCATTCCACAATCTGCAAATCAAACACATATATATTTGTCGAGTTTAAACTGTTACTTTGGTTTCAGGAAAGAGAAGAAGTCCATAAATATATTGTTCAATGGAGTTGATAGTGATATGTTTGATAACATCATTGACTGCAAAACAGCCAAAGAGGTTTGGGACACAATCCAGATTTTTGTGATGGTACTGAGCAAGTAAGGGAGAATAAGATGCAGCTACTAATTCAGCAATATGAGCAGTTCCACTATGAAGAAAGTGAGTCTCTCACTGACATTTTTAGTAGATTTCAAAAGCTACTAAATGCTCTGAAGTTGCATGGAAGAGTCTATCAAACAAAAGACTCTAACCTCAAGTTCCTTAGATCTCTTCCAAAAGAGTGGAAGCCAATGACAGTCTCATTGATAAATTCTCAGGATTACAGGGTGTTAACCTTGGAGAGACTGTATGGCATCCTAAAAACTTATGAGCTTGAAATAGAGCAAGATGAGAGGATGGAGAAAGAAAGGAAAAAAGGAGGGTCCATAGCACTAGTTGTTGAGTTAGAGAAGGAGAAAGAGATGAAGGTAGAAGCTGTTGAGTCTACATCAAAGGTCTGTGAAAGCAAGGGTAAAGGGTTGGTAGCTGAAAATGAAGATAACTTGAGCCAAGATGACATGGATGATATTGATGAACATCTAGCATTCCTATCCAGAAGATTTTCCAAGCTCAAATTCAAAAAGAATTTTGGAGCAGTCAAGCCAAATAGAAACATGGTGGATAAATCCAAATTCAAATATTTCAAATGTGGCTTGGCAGGGCATTTTGTAAGTGAATGTAAAAAGTCAGATTCTAGCAAGAAGAAGTTTGAGCCTGTTGATTATAAACAGAAATACTTTGAGTTGCTCAAACAAAAGGAAAGGGCTTTCATCACACAGGAGAATGACTGGGCTGCAGATGGTTTGGATGAAGATGAAGAAACAAACTATATCAATCTAGCCCTGATGGCTAAGTTTGATGAAACAGAAACAGGTTCTTCAAGGAATCAGGTAATCACCACTAACCAAACATATTTATCTAAAGATGTGTGTAATGATGCCATAAATGACATGGCCACAGTATTATATCACTTACGTGTTACACTTAAGTCCCTCGCTAAGGAAAATGCTAAAATTAAAGAAAACAATTTGTTTTAAGTGAGAGGAATAATGTGCTAGAGTCTCAGTTTATTGAATTTGAAAAATTGAGAATTGAATGTAAGATTGCTAAGGATGAATTAACTGAGTCCTTGAAGAAAGAAGAGATTTTAAAGAAGCAGCTTGAATGAGAATATGAAGTGATTAAAGCATGGAAATCATCCAGAGATGTCCATGCTCAAATCACTAAAGTTCAAGGTATTGAGTCATTTTGTGATGCAGCCTGGAAGAAGAGTAAAGAGAAGCTTGAATCCAATTTGGTTGAAGGATTATTGACAGATGTGGACTCGACGGATGATGAAAACCATCCATCGGATAATTAAAAGGATTATATATCGAGTGACAAAGATCCACATCCGTCGGCTGTGATTAAACCTGTGAGCAAAGCTAAGCTTGCCAAGCTGAATGAGAAATATAGATCAGTTTCCAAAAACTTTGTTCCAGGAGAATCAAGTCAAGTGAAGAAGGAGAAGAAAGTTAATGTTGGTCATCTTTCCATCAAGCAATTGAATGACAGATTAGAAAAGATTGAGGATAAAGCAGAAGCTAAAAAGAAAAACAATAGAAATGGGAAAGTAGGAATTAACAAGCATAACAACTACACACCTGATAAATATGCACCAAAAAAATCTATGTTAAGTGTGGTAGTGTTAATCACCTGTCTGTTAATTGCAAACTTGCCATGCCTACTCCTATCTCTGTACCTCCCTCTTTTCCCAACATGACTGCTATGCCTACCATGCCTATGAATGCTATGTCTACTCAGAATATGAATGCACAATTTGCTAATGTGCCATTTGCACCTAATCCTTATTATGCTGCATTTAGTATGCCACATATGCCATTTAGCATGCCTTACAGGAATAACATGTTTGCAAATAGCATGCCTTTTCCTGTTAATCAATATGTGCATGATAATTCTGTTTTAATGACTGGTTTCAAAGGTCAAACTCAAATAACTGAGGATGAATCAGAAATTCCCAAGTCAAATGAGATCAAACCTAAGAAACCAAAGAAGAAAGATAATAAAGAAACCTGGGTACCAAAATCAACTTGATTTGATTTTGATGTGTGCAGGGAAACAGAAAAAATCCTTGGTATCTGGACAATGGTTGCTCAAGGCACATGACTGGAGATTCTACCCTGCTCACTGTGTTCAAGGAAAGAGCTGGCCCAAGTATTACTTTTGGAGATGACAACAAAGGTTATGCTGTGGGATATGGCTTGATTTCAAAAGAATATGTCATCATTGAAGAGGTTGCCCTAGTGGATGGTATCAAGCATAATTTGTTGAGTATCAGCCAGCTTTGTGATAAGGGCAATTCAGTAACCTTCAATTCAGAAGCCTGTGTTGTGACAAACAAAAGGAGCAACAAAGTGGTTCTCACTGGAGTGAGAAAAGGAAATGTGTATCTAGATGACTTCAACTCATCTAATGCAGAATATGTCACTTGTCTTCTCAGTAAAGCAAGTCAAGATGAATGTTGGCTATGGCACAAGAAGCTGTCCCATCTAAACTTCAAGACCATGAATGAACTTGTCAAGAAAGAACTAGTTAGAGGTATTCCGCAAGTGTAGTTTACTAAGGATGGATTGTGTGTTTCCTACCAAAAAGGAAAGAAGATCAAAGCATCATTCAGAAAGAAGCTTGATTCAACAACTGAAGAACCTTTGCAATTGTTACACATGGATTTATTTGGACCAGTCAATGTGTTGTCCATCTCAAGGAAAAGATTTTGCCTAGTAATTGTGGATGATTTCTCAAAGTTCTCTTGGACATATTTCCTAAAGTATAAAGATGAAGCTAGTGAAATCATCATCAATCACATAAGGCAAGTCAACAATCATCCTGATTTTAAAGTAAGAAGAATTAGGAGTGACAATGGAATTGAGTTCAAGAATTCTGTGATGAGATCATTTTGTGAAGAGAATGGGATTATGCATGAGTTTTCTGCAGCAAGAACTCCACAACAAAATGAGTAGTGGAAAGAAAGAACAGATCTCTTATTGAAGCTGCAAGAACAATGCTTGAAGAATCAAAGTTACCAACATATTTTTGGGCTGAAGCTGTGAATACTGTCTGCTACACTCAGAATATTTCCTTGGTTAATCAAGCAAAGTGTATGACACCCTACCAATTGTTCAAGAATAGGAATCCAACTCTAAATTTTCTTCATGTCTTTGGATGTAAATGTTATATCTTGAGGAATCAAACTGATCAACATGGAAAGTTTGATGCTAAAGCAGATGAAGGAATTTTTGTTGGATATGCTGTGGGAAAGGCATATAGGGTCTTTAATCTAAGAACCAACATTGTTATGGAATCAATACATGTTGTGTTTGATGACAAAAAGATTGAAGGACTGCAAGATGGAGATTTCCATGAAAGCCTCAAGTTTGATAATGTGGAGATGGTCAGTGATGATAGTGATGATTAAAGTGATCAAGAAATAGTGAATAAGGATAATGCAGAAAAATCTACAACTAATGAAGCACACAATTCAACATCTGTCGAGTTACAAAATGCGTCATTTGGTCGGGAGACAATCTGCCTTATCCGTCGGGAGACAATCAGCTTCATCCGTCGGGACACAAAGTGCATCATCCGTCGGAACATTAAGAGAAGCTGAAAGTCAGAATAGATCACCTACATAAAGTTTCCCTTTCTCAAATCAAAGATTCACAAACTCAGGGGGAGTTTCTTATAATCAAAACTCAGTCACACATTAAGATAATAATGAGGCCTCTTCATCTAGAGCCAATCTACCTCAACAAAGAAAATGGACTAAAGATCACCCTTTTAAGCTCATCATTGGTGATGCATCTTCTAGAGTTTAAACAAGGAGAGCAACTCAAGAAGAATGTCTATATAGCAGCTTTCTATCTAAGGAAGAACCAAAGAAGGTAGAAGAAGCTTTGTTGGATCCTGATTGGATTTTAGCTATGCAGGATGAGCTAAACCAATTTGAATGGAACAAGGTATGGAAGCTGGTACCCAAACCTAAAGGAAAGAATCCAATTGATACCAAGTGGGTATTCAGAAACAAGATGGATGAAAATGGCATAGTGGTCAGGAACAAAGCTAGATTGGTTGCTAAGGGCTACTGTCAATAAAAAGGAATAGATTTTCATGAAACCTTTCCTCCTGTTGCAATACTAGAAGCCATCAGAATCTTCTTAACATCTGCAGCCCATGCCAATTTCAAGGTCTATCAAATGGATGTCAAAAGTGCTTTTCTGAATGGAGATTTGGAGGAGGAAGTCTATGTTAGTCAGCCTCTTGGTTTTGACGACCCATATTTTCTAGAATGTGTCTACTATCTTTTGAAGGCACTTTATGGACTAAAGCAAGCACCTAGAGCCTGGTATGAAACTTTATCAAAGTTTCTTTTTGAAAATCACTTCATAAGAGGTGTTGTTGATAAAACTTTATTCTATAGAAATGTTAATGGCTCTAGTATACTTGTTCAAATTTATGTAGATGATATTATATTTGGCTCTACAGATGAAAAACTTTGTAAGAAGTTTTCCAAATTGATGCAAAGTAAGTATGAAATGAGCATGATAGGAGAACTAACTTACTTTCTTGGTTTACAAGTTAAGCAAGTTAGTGATGGAATATTCATTAGTCAAACTAAATACATTCATGATCTTTTAAAGAAGTTTGACCTAATGGATTGCACATCTGCAAAAACTCTCATGACCACTGCAACTAAGCTTGAATTAAACACTACTGAAAAGTCTGTGGATATTTCAAGCTATAGGGCATGGTTGGCTCACTTCTGTACTTAACAGCTGGTAGGCCAGATATAATGTTTGTGACTTGTTTTGTGCTAAATTTCAGGCTGATCCTAGAGAATCTCACTTAGTAGCTATTAAGAGAATTTTCAGATATCTCAAGGGAACACCAAAACTTGGCATTTGGTACCCTCGAGATTCTGGTTTTGATCTAACTGGTTATTCAGATGCAGATTATGCAGGTTATAAAATAGATAGAAAAAGCACAACAAGAACTTGTCAATTTCTAGGGAACAAGCTTGTGTCATGGTTCAGTAAAAAGTAAAAATCAGTTTCTACTTCTACAGCCGAAGCTGAATATATTGCTACTGGTAGTTGCTGTGCACAGATTTTGTGGATGAAAAACCAATTGTTGGACTATGGTTTACAAGTGGATAGAATTCCCATTTTCTGTGATAACACAAGTATAATTGCCATCACTGAAAATCCAGTGCAATATTCAAGAACAAAGCACATAGACATCAAGTACCACTTCATTAGGGAGCATGTGATGAATGGTACTGTGGAACTTCATTTCGTTCCAAGTGAAAAGCAGCTTGCAGACATATTTACCAATCCACTTCATGAATTCACCTTTTCAAGGTTGGTAAGTGAGTTAGGTATGCTTAATTATTCTTGAATTATTTCAAATATTTTTGCAAGTTTTAACGGAGCCAGAAACTTAATTGATTTTTCTGTTTTGGATGAATTTTGGCTAAGTCAAAATTTACATCCCGACGGATGCTCATTATCCATCGAGTTCGATCATCCGTCAGAATATTATTTTTTAATTAAAAACAATTATTTTCTGGAATATTTTATAACTCGACAGATAATTGATTTATCCTCATCCGTCGAATTGTCTCAATCTTAGCCGTCGGAATTCTAGACATTATCCATCGAGTATACTTAGAGTTTGTAAGCACAACACGACAGATAACTGAAAGAATTTTTACAGTTTATTTATTTTCAAATGGCTATTTTGGGCAATTTTAATTGGTTACTTTATTTTACTTTATTACTTTTGTCAGTTTATTTCTAAAATAGTATAAAAGCAGAATTCATTTTTATTCTATTCTTTTATCAATCTCAAGAATCAATTGCTCTAACTTCTTTCTTCCTCAAAAGCAAATACTCTCTCTGCAAATTTCAAATCTCTAACAATGGCACCAGTA
Organism: Apium graveolens; assembly: GCF_009905375.1. Lineage (NCBI taxonomy): Eukaryota > Viridiplantae > Streptophyta > Magnoliopsida > Apiales > Apiaceae > Apium > Apium graveolens. Next base: position 181,086,130 of record NC_133649.1, on the reverse strand, counting down.
GTCAAAATCATGTCTCAAACTGGATTTATCTATGAAAAGAACAACTTTACAGCCCTTGTGAACAAGGAGATTCAACACTCTGGAGATTTTCACAAAATGATGGATTTTGTGAAAGGTTGTAAACTCAACTATGCGATGCTGGAATCTCCCACAATCTTCTGTGAGGTTGTAGAGGAGATATGGAAAACTGTCGTGTACAACTCAACTGACAAGACCATAACTTTCACTCTCAAAGGTAAGCAGTTTTGCATTTATAGTGACATTATCAAAGCTTGCTTTAGAATTCCAGATAACACTGTTACTGTACCACACACAGACACTGATATAGTTAACATGCTAAATTCCATGGGTTATGCACTCACTACCTCGAAGTTAAGTGAAATTAGGAGATTAGGTCTTAGAAAAGAATGGAGCTTCTTATATGATGTGGTAACTAAGGTATTTTCTGGTAAAATTAACAACTTTGATTATGTTAACATTTCCATGCTTAACATGCTTTATATGCTAGTTACTGATAAGTACTTTAACTTTAGTGACTTAATCATATTTTAGTTAGGTTTTAAGTTAGGAGAACTCAATAAGAGAGGTAAAAGTGTCTATTATGCTAGATTCTTTATGATGCTTGCTAACCATCTTATTGAGGACATTGCAATTGAGAACCCAACCAACAAGTTGAGTTGTTGGGTTCAAGAGAGAAGAATTATTGCAGATCTTAATAGAGCTAATCACCACAAAGAGGTGCCCCTCTTCTATTTTCCAGTCATGGAGGGACCTCAGGTAAGTAAGGTAAGTACCACTGTCTTCACTCTTCCAACCTCACAAATTTCTTTGCCTACTAGTGTAGTTATGGCATCTGTGTCAATGACCCAACAAATTCCTACCCAAGCTACCAAACCAATAATTTCAAAATCCAAAGCTAAGAAAGCCCCCTCTGTTTTCTCTCAAAAGAAGCCAGTTGCAAAATCTACTAAACACAAATAGGGGAATGTGAAGGTGAGTAAGTAAGGTGAGGGACAGGGTGAAAATTAAAGAAACCCTAAGGATAAGGCTGGTGAGATGAGTGTACCCAAGCCTAGCCACATCACAGTTTCCCAATAAACTGTGGTTGTTAATAAGGAAATAAGCTCAATTCTAGTTTCATCCTCCCAAAAGGATGTTACTATTGAAACAAGCTCCCAACCAGGAGCACATATCAAGAGGGCTAGGGACACAAGTTCACCACAAATTTATGCTAGAAAGAAAAGATTAAAAACCCTTGGGGATGCACAGGGAACACACACAGTGCAAACTAGAGCTAAAGAACCAGTCACTGCACCATCTCAAAGTCAGATTGATGTGGCTCCAATAAATGTGGAGTCACAGCCAAAATCCTTAATAATTGAAGCACCTGAAATACCAAATTCACCCACACACTCACTGGATATTGACATGATCAATACATCACTTCCAAATTCTCTATCTTTAACTCTTGTGGAGAAGCCAAAAATCCAAGCAAGTGGGCATTATCTTTTAGATGATTTTTTGGCTCACTTGCCATTTCTTTCTGAGTCTGTTGAGACATCTGTGTCTAAATTTTCATCAATCTGCGCAGAGTCTACAATAGTCTCCACTCCAAACTCATTCATTTCTTCTATCCCAATGGATATTCATCATCCGTCGAGTAGTGATTGTATCCCAACGGATAATCCTAGCAGCACTCATCCGTCGGATAGCCATACTACTGTCCCGATGGATATTCATCATCCGTTGGGAGTCTCTGCACAACTTCAAATTTCTTTAATTATCACAAATGCAGAAGACTTAGTGGTAGTGCAATCACTCTTAGGACTGAGGGAAGGGAGTGAACTGAGTGAGAGGCTGGGTTGCTCCCAGGAAAAAGGAGAGAATATGAGTGAATAAATGCAGTCTATTTCTTCAGGACTGGAAAAAGTGAGTGAGAGGAGTCCCACCTTAGATGGTGAAGGTGAGGGTGTGAGGTGGGAAGCCAAGGGGAGCCCTTGATGCAAAAACAGAGAGATTATGAGAGAAATGCAGGTACTGGAGAGATAAGGATGAACACCATTGCTAGTGAGTCAATGAATGTCAATGATGCAGAAAGGAAAAGACTATTTCAGCAAGAATATCAAGTTGTCATAGATTCTATTTCCCTAGATGCTGAGACATTTACTCATCCTGTTACACCTTACCAAACATTAGCTGTACAGGGCAATGAGGAGGCTGAAAGAATTCTTAATTTGGTGCATACTACTCAATCTCTACAAAGAGCAAATAATGTAATCACTGCTATGCTTTCAACTACTGGCAGTGATTTTAAACTTGCTGAAGACTCATTTGGGGATGCTGGTGGGAATGATGAGGAAGACAGCATGAGCATAGGGGGAGATGCAGATGTTCCTTCCTAGATGCTAACAAAAGAATGTTCCTACTCACATCTCCAATCAACACTATTCAAACTGATTCATGACACCCAAACAACCAGTCAAGCATCTACAAATGCCAGCACAAAGAGGCTACTAACAGTACATCTTGAAGCACTCCAGCTGTATAAGATACAAGCTCTCCAATATAGTCAAAGTGTGGATGAATATCAAGTAGGAAGTCTCTGAAGTAAAACAGGATTTCATAGAAAGGTTGGATGCTAGACTTCCTGGAACCACCATGACTGAGATAAGCTCAAAAGCTAAGGAAGGAGGCTGATCTCAATAGAAAGGTTGAGTCCATGGGCTCTAGATTATCTGATGTGGAGAAGTTAATGGCCAAGATACTTGTTAATTAAGAAACTCAGACTGCTCTGCTCCAACAGTTGGTGGCTGCTCAACTCCCTTCCACTCTCCAACCTGATGCTAACAAAAAGGGGAGAAAGGTTCATCTAGTGAGGGGGAGAAATAGCTCAACATCCAAGTCAGCAAAGTAATTGTGGCAACAATTGCTTTCACAAAGCCACCAGCCATGGACAATATTGACATCATAAATCTGGCAGCAGCAAAACTGGAAACAAATGACAAACTGCTAAAGATTGATATAACAGCAGTTAAGAGGGAGTTAAAAGAGAAATGGAGGAAAATAGATGCATAAATTCAACAGAAATTTGGACCAATTTAGAAACCAGACAAAGTCTTCAATCATCACTCTCAAGTCAAGCACATCTCTGTGAATGAAATGAGTTTGAAATATCTGGAAAAGGGTCAAACATCTTGCATCAAATCTCCAAAAGCAAAGCTGATCATGAAGCCTAAAAGAAACTACTCAAAGTTTTCAGACAAAAATCCTATAAATATTGTGTATGAAACACCTAGGCCAGATGAGAAAAAGCTGTTGGCTAGGTCAATTGTATTTTTCAAGGATCCAGCTGATTCGGAACTTAAAAGAAGAATTGCCAAGATTTACAGAAATGGTAAAGAAATCTATGTGGTGGTTGGACACCCTTAGTTTGTAGAAGCTAAAAGGGAAAGAAGGAAATAATCAGGCAAGAAAAGAAGCAAGCTGCCTTAGATGCTAAGAATCTCAAATAAAAGAAAGAGCAAGCTGCTATCTTGGCCAACCTTCAAGCTATAAAGACTACAACTGAGATTTATGCACAACTATCTGTAATTGCTGAACCTCAAGATCAAAAAGTGCAAGATGAACCATAATAGAAAAGAAGATTCAGATACGAGCTCCACTCCAAAAGAAAATTGGATTTCAGTGATGGAAATGGAAGACTACATTCCCAAAAAGTCTACAACTTCAACTCATACATCAAGACCCTCAATGGTATTTAAAGAATTCAAGGTGGTGAATCGAACAAGGAATATTCATGGTAAGCCCATAATTCCAAAGGATGAACCAGTAAACTGGGATAGTTTGCCAATTCCTGAACTAAACTTTCCAATCTTCAATAAGCCAAAGAAGACAAAGACTAGAGCAAGCAAGAAAGTGAAGCCTGTGACTCTCAGATCCAAGACCTTAACCAAATCTCAATCCACAGTCAACAAGGGAGATTTGTTATACATCTGTGACATCAGGGAGTTTTCTGACATAAACCTCTACTTAGATGAATTGGAAGAAGTAAGAGGGATTGATGCTCACAGACATCTTCCTGAAAGGCTGGTGTTTAAATATAAGGGAGGAAAAGAGATAATATAGCCAATCTGTTCTAATAAAGATCTACTCATCTTTCAAAAAGAACTTTAGATATAATGTGACTACAAGGAGATTAGTTCTAAAGAAGATTGAGGAGCTGGGGAGTAATAAAGCTAAAGATGCACTACCAAAAACTCTTTCAATTCCCTTCACAGGAAAGAGAGTACACTTGAGGCCTTATTGGCTGATGAAATTCAAGGATGAAAAGGAAGTAAGAAGATTCTTAGATTGGAGGACCAGTTGAGTATCTCTAGCAATGAGACTCTACTAGAAATGCAAGAAATGCTAGATCTCTTAGTTATTGATGAACTTGAGTTCCACAGACAACTCCAAAATCAAATAGAAGAGAACAATAGGAGGCTTGGGAAGAAATCCAGACAATCAAGGAAATAGACTTATCTGCTTAGACTAGAGGAACACCTTGATAATGATTGTGAGCAACTTCTTTGTATACTTTATTTTGTTCAATTTTTAGTAAATATTGCAACACTTATCAGTTTTATCTACTACCTTTCAATCTGTATCATTAGGGTGTTTTGGTATCATCAAGTTTCTCTTAATTTATGGCTACAATTCCAGTAGACATAAATTGGGGGAGATTGTTAGGAACATGTTGTGAACTTGATGATAAATTAAACAAAACACCTTAGTAGATTTAACTTAGTGTATTTTGTAGCACTCGACAGATGTTCAAATATAGTCCTAACGGATGATTTAATATATTCCCGACGGATGACAATTTGACATCCACCGGGTGAGTAGCTTATGTAACAAATAAGTATTGTAGCACATTTCTGTAAACAAATTTATGTAGATTCTGTAGGAGCATATGAGTCATGTTGACTACTAGTGGATATGAAGAATAGGTTGATTAATTATAAATATAAGATGTCTTGTAATTCTGTATAAGTGAAATGGGGTCAAGTGATAAATAGCTACCCGACGGATGATCAACAAAGCTACCCGACGGATGACAAGTATGTACCCGACGGATGATCATATTCAAATATCTGTTGACAGTGACAACACAGTCACATGCGTTGGGTGTTTGTAAAAGGAATGTGGCAGCCCGTTAAGCAGGAATTTGAGAACAAAGAAGCATTACCATTTCCATGCTATTATGAAGATATTCAAAGATGCTGGAATATAGTAGTGAAGTAGCATGGAGTTAGACTAGATATGTTTTGTTTTATTATCTTGTCTTATTGTCATATAAACTTGGTGATATATAAACCAAGTGTAGCTAGTAGAACATTCAACTAAGCAAACACATGTTTAATATAGATAGAAAAAGCTGTACTTGTCAAGAATTTCTCTATAGTTTGTTTGTTCTACTTGTAAGCAGCTGTGAGTTATTCAAGCTTCACAGGGTTCTCATTCGATATATATATATATATATATATATATATATATATATATATATATATATATATCTGGTGGATACTTTCAAATCCACCAGAAAGTTTTAAAAGCCTGTGTTTTTATTACTTTGTATTTTGATTTATATAACTACTTCATTCCGCAATCTGCAAATCAAACACTTATATATATTTGTCGAGTTAGAACTGTTTTTAAAATCTTGAAAAAATAGCCATAATTACATCCAATTCCCCTTCTGTAATTCTTGTTGTATTGTTAGGGAATAACATTAGCTTCTGCAAACTGAGGGTGTCCAGCCACCACACATATTTATTTCCTATTCTCGTAGATCTTAGCAATTCTTCTCTTTAGCACAAAGTCAGTTGGATCTTTGTAGAATGTAATGGACCTTGCCAACAGCTTCTTCTTATCTGACCTTGGAGTCTCAAACATAAGGTCCAAGGGATTCTTGTCAGATGACTTTGGATTATTTCTTTTGGGCTTCAAAACCAAGTTTTTGGAGATTTTATACATAAAGGTTGGCCCTTTTCCAAATTACCCAGTCTCATTTCATTTGTAGAAATTTGTCTCAATTGAGAGTAGTGAGAAAAGACCTTGTCTTTCTTATCAATTGGACCAAACTTCTTTACTATCTCTTCATCAATTTTCTTCCATTTTTCATCCAGTTCCTTCTCAACTGCTGCAACATCAAGCTTCTTGAATTTTTCATTTGATTCAAATTTAGCAGTTGCTATCTGGATCAGATCAATGATGTCCAAGACTGGTGGCTTAGGAAAAGTAATTTTCGGCACAATTACTTGACTGACTTGTATGTTTAGCAGATTCTCCGCCCTCACTTGTTGGCTTCTCTTGGCTAACTGGAACTAATTGAGTCTTTCTCCCCCTTTTTGTTAACATCAAGTTAAGTAGAGGTAGAAGTCTATGCAGCCACTAGCTTTTGAAGCAACTGAGTTTGTTGAGCTTGATGTAAATGGATTGCAGTGATGGAAGCTTCCAAGATTTTGAGTCTTGTGTCCAAGGAGTCCACTTTGTTGTCCAGATTAGAGTTTTTCCTTAGTTGTTTGTTGATGTCAAGCATGTTTGTGTTGGAAAATTTAGCATCCAGTCTCTCAGAAACATCCTTCTTGACTTGATCAATTTCTGTTTTAACTATAATGACATCCAGATTGTGTTGAAGAGATTGAATTTGGTGTAGTTGAAGAGAATTGAGATGTGCTTGAAAAAGCTTCTTGGTGTTGGCATTGGTTGTAGCTTGAAGAGCTATCTAAGTTTCTTGAATGATATGAAAGAGGGTAGACTTGAAATATTGCTCATCACATTCTTTGGAAAATGCCCATGATGGCATGCTAGATCGTGAGCTAGGGCCTGCTTCTCCCACTATGTCCATTGAGTCTCCTTCATCATCATCTTCATCCCTAAATTAATCCTCAGACCCACCAGTTCCATAATCCAAGTCATCACCAGCTATGGGTGGTATGACTGAGATGGCATCTTTGGCTCTTTGCATGGAGGCAGCTGTATGCACCAAATTGAGTATTCTTTCAGCAGCCACATTATCCTGTCCAGCTAGAACTTGATAAGCTGAAAGAGGGTGAGTAAATGCCTCAGCTTCATAAAAAACAGAATCTAAGACAACTTGATATTCTTTCTAAATTAGTTGTTTCTTTTCAGCCTCATTGACATCCATTAACTCACTTACAATGGGCTCTTCCCATACATCAGTACCTGCTTTTCTCTCATTATCTCTCTTTTCTTTCACCAAGGGCTCCCCTTGGCTCACCACCCTCACCTTCACCTGTTAGGTCACACAACACTGTAGAAGGGGGTTGAATACAGTGTTTATACAATCAAATCGATTTAACACAAGTCTGTAACAAAGATCAAGTATATTGAATAAACTCTGTTACAATAAGAACTATTGTTCTCTCTCAGTGATGAACAAATATCACTAAGAGCTGCTAGGTTACAATGTATAATCTTCTCGATAATAATAACACATATAGTGTAAACCCTAAGTCTGTGTTTGTATAGTACACAGTTACAAGATAACTTCTAATTTATATGGAATATAATTCTATCTCCTAAAATATATCAATCAGATATCTAATACAAGTCTTCTAGTCTTCCAGTCTTCTAACTCTTTTCATGCATATCTTCTTTTGTTTTAGTCTCGATCTTCTCCTGTAAATCAGCTTCCTTCCTTATCTATAAGTCTTCCCGCACTTAAGTTCTGATATGACCTTAAGTTCTGATATTAAGTTCTGACTTCCCGTAAGTCCTGATATGTCATGTTTGTTAAGATCTGAAAACTAAACATGAATCATATTAGACATGACATCTCAAATATATCTAACAATCTCCCCCAACTTGTAAATTATGCAAAATATACAAGTTAATAGATTTGATGATGTCAAAAAAACTTAAGTAAAAATGCAATAAGAGTTTAACTAGATAAATAACTATAACTTACAGTCTTTGTAGCTTTTACCAATCTCACTGAGTCAATCTAAATCCATAATGATTCTTGACAAAACTTGATATGAGCTTTTCTTCTTTACTCCCCAGGACTTGAGACATTGTAGCTTTAACTTGCTTCATCTCTTCATCTTGACTCCCAATCTGATAGATTGCAGTCCTTAAAGCAGAGATATGGTTTCTTTATAAACCATCATTCAGTCTTATTACCCTAGGATGAGAAGAATCTTCATTATAGCACAGACATTTCTCATTCAGTAACACTTCAAGCTTAGCAGAATTCTTCTTCATTGGAATCTCACTTACATCATCTTCAACAATATTAGGAATGAATTCTGTAACTCTTGAACCAGAAATTCTTGCTTTATCTCTGATGGTCTTCAATATGAAGTTTGACCATCTCCTGGTAATATCAGACTTTACCTCTAAAAGGTAATGAAAGAATTGAAGTTCTTTCAATGATTTGTTCAGCACATCTGATTTTGACATATGATATGTCCTTCCATCTTTAAGAAATAGAATCAGATTTTTCTTGACATTATGCTTGTCATGAGCATCCAGTACCACTTGAACAGAGATAACCTTATCAAGGTGTTTCTGTGTAACATCTTCAAGAGATCTATCAGTCAGCATAAATGGATCTCTAGTAGCAACTTCAACTTATGTTTTAATCTTAGCTTCATCAGAACCTAGTCCAGCCCTGTCTCTTGGTTCTCTAGCATTTAACCCAATAGTCATGAAAGTAGACAGCAATTGGCTTTTCTTTGGATCTGATGGTTTGACATTTTTCCACAAAAGTTTCTTTTTATAAGCTACTTCCATTTTGTCTAAATCAACTTGAGCAATGTCAGAGGTTGATGTCTTGATGATTTTATCAGAACTTGCTGTTTCTGTTATAGCTTGCAGTTCTTCACTCTGATCAACTTGAACCTTGTCAGAGGTTGTCTTGAATTCTTCAGTAATCTTCTTTCTTTGCAGAGTTTGAACATCTTCATCTTCAGCAAGAGTATCATCAGTAACTTGAACCATTTTGCACACTGGTTTCATCAGAACTTGAGGAATTTTCATCTCCAATGGCTTGGTTGGTTCATCAACTTTTCCCTTTCCTTTATCTTTGGGATCAATCTTAGATTGTGATCTTGTCTTGGGCTTTTATGCCTCAGTATGTGACTTCTCCTTGATCACAATGCCTTTTACCTTAGGCCTTGGAGGTTTCTTTGCAACAGAAGCTTTTGGCTTTAGATTTATCTTTTCAGCTTTAAATCTAGCTTCTTCCTCCTTGCGATTTTCCAAATCCATTCCTGGATTATGCTTCAGAAATAATCTTCTAGCAATTTCCTCATCAAGTGTCTGAATCTTGGGATCCTTGTAGTATATAGTAGTCTGCTTTCCCTTGAGCTTCAGAGTTTGCATGAACTTTTGAGAATCTTGACTTCCACCTTGTATCAGAACATCAGGCTTTGTCATCATACTTTGCTCATCTGAACTTGATATCAGTTTCAGTACTTGCTATCAGATTTTGAGTTTGAGCAGCTTCAGAACTTGTCTCCTTTTGAGTAGAGAATTTGCTTGCTTCAGTAATTAGTTTCCTTGAAGAAACCTTGCTGCTTTGCCCTTTATTTTGAACTTGACCTCTACCCTTGCTAGGGTTTCCCTGGTCATCAGCTTCACCATCTTTCTTCTTCAACATTTGACCATTAGAACATTTGGACTTAACTATCTTCTCCCCCTTTTAGGCATCATCCGATAATAGGAGTGAGAGTAGAAGTTCCACTAAATATTGAATATCATTCAATTGAGCCTGTTGAGAAGCTTGATTTGCCAGAACCTCAGAGATTCGGGCCTGTTGCTTCTCTTGAGCTTTCTCAATTGCTTCTACTTTCTCAAGTGTAACTCAGGATATGTCGATTCAAATTCAACATTTGTTTGTCAAATCATCACAAATTATTAGTAACCACAATTTTAATCAAAACATTCATCAAGAAATACAGTTCAAGTAGATGAAGTAAAAATTAATAGGCTTCAATGAGAACATTCACATGCACATATTGCGAGATAAACAAAGACTAAATCTTGCAATCAAAAAAAATTTCATTAAAATATCAAAAGAGTAAATTTTATGAAATTTGTAGATTACATGCAAAAGATTACAAGATAATCCTAGTCTAAGATGGTGAACATTAACAGCCTTGGTCTAAGAAGGAACGTTATCGATTAGTTCCTCTTGCTGCTGACAACTAGCACTGCAAGACGGATGATCCGTTCTTGCTGAAGAAGAGCCTCTCTCCGATATTCTTCCAAGCGATCAAGATGGAGTTGATAGTCCATCTCAAAGAACAAGAGATTTTTCCGAACCTCTTGTGGAACCAAGTTCCATATCTCATCAGGAATGGCAGTGACGTGCCATTCCTGTTCCCAGTCACCACAACTGAACTCGACGTTGAAGTTTTCATAGTTCATAAATATGTTTACAAGAACCATTTTTATGAAGGAGGAAAATAGTGAGAATTAAAAGAGAGAATGATTTAGTGTGAGAATAGAAGATGATATGTATGAGATGAAATGTCGGTTAAATAGCCAATGGAATATCAAGGGACTAGAGGACTGATTAATGATTAAGTGTAGAGTTAACTTAATGAGCGTCTCCCTAGACTGTTGTTAATGATTTAGGCAATATGTGAACATTCAATAGTTAAAGCAGGAGTTAATGGGCATGGGAAATAAGTAATAATTACTGTGCACATGCAGTTTTTCAAGACAAACACGTTTACCACTAACCCAAATGATTATGACTATTTTTATCCTCACCTAATTATATTCTGATTAAATATGACCGTTACAGTATTTACCACAAAAAAGTAAAGTAAAGAATAATGCCACGTAAGCATTAGAGTTTCCATCAGGATTTAATATCAGAACTTGACTATTACCAGATTTTAACAGTCATCAAAACATGGCTTCTGTACTCAAAAAGTGAATGTTTGTATCTGTGATTCTTCATACAAATACTGACTTGTTTCTTCGGAGTTTAATCATCAGAACTTCCATCAAAACTTATCCTCAGAATTTATATATATGACACTTAACTGTTTATCTGAAATAACTTGATCACCACAATAATTTTCATCATTCATATGGAGTGAGAATGTGTGCATTTGCAAAATATCATATAAAGATTAAAGTCCGATATACTTCAGTTCATCTTAGAAATAAGGCATAACTAAGAAAAGTGCTTAAAATCTGTCATTAATAATGAAGTCTACTATAGGATAAATTTGTGCATGAGTCCACCTCAACTGTTTGTGCTCATTTTATGCATCTTTTAGAATTCCTTTTCACAGTGGCTTCTCAGTGTAAATGAGTCACAACTGCTATCAGAATTTATACTATTATCAGAGTATTTCTCCAGTAATCAGAGAATGTGAAAAGTCACCAAGAAAATTTTATTTGCATTTCTAATGCATATTACTTGATACCAGCAATGCACTTGGGTCTTCCCTTCCACATATTTACTCTAGATCTCAAAGGAGTACCTGACTTTAATTTTCTTTTCTTTTCTTCAGATAAGTGAGGCTTATCAGCATTTAGGTTATCCTTAAGATTTATTGACATCATAATTTGACAGATAAGAGGCAAGAATCTAGTTTGTGACTGAGTAATAAGATACACAAAGTAAATTTGACTAAGCTCAAAATCAGAATTTGCTTGTGTTAATGAATTTCCACATAAACAACTAATTCAGATGGGATTTCTAGTATGTTAAAGACTACTAGGTCAGCATCTAGCACAGTAATCCTCATTGGATTGAATAGTCACAGAACATTCAATCACTATCAGAGTATATAGATCCACATCATATAACAATCAGCATTTACTGTATTTTAATTTAAGCACCGATTACATGAAGATAAGACAATCTGTAAATACTGATCATAAAGTCTGATGCATGAGAATAAAAACTAAGCAGATTTAGAGAAAGAACCTGAAACCATTCCAAGTTCATTTACTAGTCTTGTAAAAGTAGCTTCACATAGTGGTTGTGTGAAGATATCTGCTAGTTGTTGATCTGTTGGAACAAAATGCAATTCCACTAGTACCTTCCATCACATGTTCTCTTATGAAATGGTACCTTATGCTGATGTGCTTTGTCATTGAGTGTTGAACTGGATTACCTATCATAACAATAGCACTTTGATTATCACAGTAAATAGGTATTTTAGAAAATTCTAACCCATATTCCAGTAACCGATTCTTCATCCAAAGAATCTGTGCACAACAGCTTCCTGCAGCAATATATTGTGCTTTTGCAGTTGATGTGGAAATTGATTTATGTTTCTTGCTAAATCAAGAAACCAATCTGCCTCCAATAAATTGGCGGCTTCCACTTGTGCTTTTCCTGTCTATTTTGCATCTTGCAAAATCTGCATCTGAGTAACCTATTAGCTTAAAATCTGATTCCCTAGGATACCACAATCCTAGATCAGTTGTACCCTTGAGGTACTTGAAAATTCTTTTCACAACTATTAGATGAGGTTCTCTTGGATCAGCCTGAAATCTTGCACAAAAATAGATAGCATACATGATATTAGGTCTAATTGCAATTAAATAGAGTAAAGAGCCAATCATTCCTCTGTAGTTAGTAATATCTACTAATGAACCAGTATCTATATCTAACTTGGTTGCAGTGGCCATGGGAGTGGATGCAGTTGAACTGTCTTGCATTCCAAATTTCTTGAGTAAATTTCTGGTGTACTTGGATTGACAGATAAAAGTAACTTCTTCATTTTACTTGACTTGAAGTCCCAGAAAATAACTAAGTTCTCCCATCATACTCATTTGATATCTTGACTGCATTAGCTTTGCAAACCTTTCACAGAGTTTGGCATTTATAGAATCAAATATGATATCATCAACATATATCTGTACCAAACGTAAGTCCTTTCCATGGTTGAGGTAGAACATTGTTTTGTTAATTGTACCTCTATGAAATTCACTTTCCAAAAGGAATTGAGCTAAAGTCTCATACCATGCTCTAGAAGATTGCTTAAGGCCATAAAGTGCTTTGTCAATCCTGTAGACATGATTTGGAAATTTTGAATGTACAAACCCTGGAGGTTGTTCAACATACACCTCTTCTTCCAATTCTCCATTTAGAAAAGCACTGTTTACATCCATTTGAAAAACTTTAAACTTTTTGTGAGCAGCATAAGCCAAAAAGATTCTTATGGCTTCTAATCTAGCAAGTGGTGTAAATGTTTCATCATAATCAATACCTTCCTATTGAGAGTAGCCTTTAGCAACCAGCCTTGCTTTGTTCCTTATAATTATGCCATCACTAGTCTGTTTTGTTTCTGAACACCCACTTTATGTCAACAACTGATCTGTTCTTTGGTCTTGGCACTAGGATCCAGACTTTATTTCGTTCAAATTCATTTAACTCTTCCTGCATTGCTTGCACCCAATCAGCATCTTGAAGAGCTTCTTCCACTTTTTTTGGTTCAGTCTGAGATAGAAAAGAATGATAGAGACATTCATTTAATGTTGCAGGTTCTAGTTCTGACACCTGCTTCAGGATCTCCAATTATTAAGTCAGGTGTATGTGATTTGGTCCACTTCCTTGCAGATGAAAGTTGATTTCTAGAACTGGATCCTCCCCCATGATCCATGCTATCTCCATCAGCATTTTCTGATGCTCCCCCTATAGTTATGCTCTCTGAGACTTCAAAATTTGAGTTAGATCCTTCAGGATTTGAAGAATCAGAGTTTCCAGAAATATCAGAATTTGGCTCATCAGAACTTGATGAATCAGAACTTGAAGAGCCATTGACAGGTTCTGATGCTTCTTGAGAGTCTTGAGTTATGGTAGGATCTTCAGCTTGCTCCCCCTGGACAGGTGCATTTTCCTTTGGAGTTGTTACCACAGTTTCAATGACATCAGAACTTAACCCGTCAGAACTTACAGGATCAGAGTTTAAGTCAATCAGAATTTACAGAATCGGAATTTAAATCTTCATTTTCAAATCTCAGTTGATCATGATCATTAAAATCTTCAAGTCCAGTAATGTAATATCCGGGACATGACGTGTAATTATTTTTATCAATAAATGATCATTATGTGACTATTATGTGATTTTTGGTGAATTATTCTATGATTGGTGATATTATTTGAATGTTCATATGTGGTAAAGTCTAGGTATATTAATTTTATTATGTCCAGAATAAAATATAGATAATTAAGGTATTTTCTGGTAATTTTTGGAGTATTATATGATTTTATATTGGTTTATGAATTTATTAACTATTTTCTGAATATTTACAAAATTATTTTATAAAGCGGGGAATCGTCCAACCTCAACCGTTTTTACGTTTTTACAACCCGAAACTCTTCCGAAAACTCCTTTCTAACCTAATCTGGTAATTCTGGACACTTTCCATGTTTTGACTTTTTCGATCCGGATTACGGTTTGACCCGTGCGCGGCCCGGCGCGATATTTTCGATACGCTAACCCTTTTCGATAACATTATCTCCGTACAATCGTTTTATAAAAGCCCGGTTTTTTATAATTATCCGAAATAGGATGACGTTTATCCAAAACAGGATAGTGCTTATCCAAAACATGATAGTGTTGTTAGGTCACACACACTGTAAAGGGGGTGAATACAGTGTAAAGTACAATCAAATCGAACTTTAATATCTCAAGTAACAGAAAACAAACTTTATTGAAACAATAAACTCTGTTACAGTATGGAACTATTACCTCTCAGTGATAAACAAATATCATGAGAGCTGCTAGGGTTACAATGAATAATCTTCTCTAATATGATAACACTTATAGTGTAAACCCTATGTCTGTGTTTATATACTACACATACAAGATAATCGCTAATTGATATGGAATATAATTCTGCTTTCTAAAATATATCAATCAGATATCTTTTCTTCCAAGTATTCTATTCTTCATAGAATTCCTTCTTTATGCATATCTCTTCTTATGTTTATCTCGATCTTCTTTCCTTTAATCAGCTACTTTCCTTATCTGAACATCCTTCAGCACTTAAGTTCTGATATCCATCTTCTGATGATTATCTCCTGATAATATAAGTATTGATATCCTTAAGTCCTGACTTTCAGTAAGTACTGATTTATCTTGTTTAAGTAAGATTTGAAAACTAAACATAAATCATATTAACCATGACATTATCAAATATATCTAACAATCTCCCCCAACTTGTAAATTAGCATAATATACAAGTTTAACAGATATTTGATGATGTCAAAAACATTAAGTACAAATGCATGAGAATTAGACTAGATAACTACAACTTACAGTCCTTAAACCTTTATCAATATTTAACTTCTGATAACAGCTTCAGTCTGTACAAATATCAGAATTTAATCAGTTGTAGATCTTGACTTGGCTTCATCTTCTGATCTCTCTGATGTCAGGAGTTGTTCTGAGATAGTTCTTCAACAAACATCTCTCAGCATATCTAAGTTCATCAATCATCCTCCTTTTAGCATCTTTAAGCTCTACATTATCTTCACCAATTTGAAAGATTACAGCCCTGAGATCATTAATCTTTGCTTTTCTTATATCCTGATCCAGTCTGATCAAATAAGCTTTATCAGACTCAAGATTGAATTCCACAACCCTGTAACCCAGAAAGGTAGTTATAATCTTAGCAGTATTGGGATTCATTTCAACTATATCACCCTTGTGATCTCTGTACTTTGGAACATATGTGCTGTCAGACTTAACAGAATAAAGCCTTTTCTGTTTCTGAATCTGATCCTTCAAATAGTTTGCAGCACTTCCTGTCAATCTGTCATCCACTTGAAGTAAGAATAGTACATGCTCCAATTCTTCAAAATACTTCAATGGAATGGCATTTTACCTTATATGATAAACCCTACCATCTGTCATGAAGTACAACAAGATGTGTTCTTTCAAGTAGGTATGGTAAACCATTTGTACAGAATCCAGTTGATTCAATCTCTCAGGAGTTGCTCCAATACCTGGTTCACTCAAGGAAGTTGGATCATTGGTAGTGTTCTATATTCTTCTTTCATCAGCACTTCCCAATCCAGTTTTATCTCTTGCTTCCTTTCCAGTAACTACTCTTGCTTCAAAACCACTTGCAGTAGTCTTCAAAGGTTGAGTCTGTTTTGCTTTAGTGAATCCTGGTAGGAGTGTCTTTGGTCTATCTTCTGATATCAAGTTAACTTGAGCTATATCAGAGGTTACTTGCTTCTTTGGAATATCAGAACTTACTGTCTCTTGACTCTGAACAACTTGAGCCATGTCAGAGGTTGTTTTAAGAACTACTCTTGAAGTCAGAGCAAGATCATCCTTTTTATCAGTGATTTCTTCATTCTCAGGAGGCACATAAACCTTGATAGGTTCACCAACCTTTTCTTTACCCTTGGATCTTGGATCTATCTGTGGTTGTGATTTAACCAATGTTGCTTCAGTATTTGTCCTTTCTTTTATCACAATGCCTTTGAGTTTTGGAAGTGTCTTTTTACCAGAAGCTTCAGATTTAGATGTGACTTTTTCTGATTTAAGTCTAGCTTCTTCTTCCATTAAACTCTCCAAGTCCATTCCTGGATTTTCCTGAAGAAATAACTGTCTTGACATTTCTTCATCAAGATCTAAAAGTTCATCAGAACTTATCCTTTTACCAGTAGCAGAACTAATTCTTTTTCCAGTATCAGAACTTGTCCTATGACTTGTGATTTCAGCTTTTCTTGATGAGAAACCTCTACTTTGACTATGACCTCTACCCATTCCAAAGTTTCCTTGATCATCCTTTTCATCATCCTTCCCTTTCAGTGTCTTGTCAGTCTTGTATTTGGACTTAATTACTTTCTCCCCCTTTTTGGCATCAGCAGGTAGTAGAAGAGAGACAAGCAATTCCACTGAGGCTTGGATTTCAGTAAGTTGAGATTGCTGAGAAGCTTGATTTTGCAGAATATCATCAATCTGAGCTTGTTGTTTCTCTTGAGTCTTCTCAATATAAGCAATCATGTCAAAGGTAGGTTAGAAGAACTTTTTCATGTCAATTTTCTGAATTTGGTCCTGTTTGATGAATTCTTCCTGAATCTTGTGTAGCTCTGCATGAGTAGTTGAATGGAGACCTTGTAGATGTTTAGTACTCAATACAGTGACTCTAAGCTGGGTTTTGAAATCATCAGAATTTAACATTTCATCAGCTTTTGTCAAGTGCTCAGCCAGATGCTTTGCAGATGGAACACATGAAACTGAGTTCCATTCCTTAGTCCACTCCTGTCCTGCAGGAGTTTCACTCCAAGGCACTGATGCTTCTCTGGTAACAAACTTCTTAACAAGTTCAGATTTAAGAACAATTTGTTGAGGGGCATGTCCTGAAGGACCTGTTTCATCAGCATCTGCATTTGGAGCAGCATCACCAGTATCTCCAACATTTGCAGCATCTGAACTTACAGAATCAGTATCTTCTGATAAAACAACAGTGTGAGTAGCAATGGAGGCTTCACCATCCTCTAATTGCTGATCTGGTTCCAAGTTCTGATCAGCAGCCATATCCTAATGCTCACCTATATTCTGATCATCAGCATCTAGATGCAAAAAAGGTGTAGTAGATAATTCTGGAGTTTGAGCAGCATCAGAAATAGGTGTTGTTGATGGATTAGTTGCTGTTGGAGCTTCTAAGCAAAGGACTTCAGGCACAACCGAGGTCTGGATCTTTATATCAGCACTTGTGCCTATATTAACAGGAGATACAGACTTTTGAACAGGAGACACAGATGGTGTGTTGGCCTTTTCAGTAACAGCTTCCTGAGATGGAGTTGATGGAGAAGTAGTGACTTTAGCAGATTCCTTTTCTTGTGAGATCAGAGATTCCTGATCTCCTTCCTTAGCTGCTGCTTCTTTATCATCTGAAACTGGCCTTTTTACCCTCTGTTTCTTGTATCTTTTTTAAGATATGGATTCCTTGGGAGTTTCAGCAACAGTCATTCTTCTAAGCCTTTTGAGAAGCTTAGATCCCCCAATTTCAGAATCCTTCTGAGAAGAAACTTTCTCAGCTTTTTTAACAACAGGTTCTGATGTAGAAACCTGTTCCTCACTGTCTGACTCATCTCTCAAAGAAATCCTCCTTCTCTTTTGAGGTGTTTGAGGAACAGTCTTTGTCCTCTTAGGCTTGGAAGATGAAGGCTTCACAGTAGGTGCTGAGGATGAGGGTTGAACTGTCTGTGAAGTGGAGGGATAGGATTTGATATATTGCCTGAGGGTTGGTTGAGTAGTATGAGTGGTATGTTCTGATGGTTGTTGTGGTGTTTGGGAGGTGGTTGTTGGTTGAACATCAGGATAAACAGATCTATAGGAATCAGGATCAGCATTTACTAAGATCTGTTTTACAGACTGAGGAATCTGTAAAGGTCTAATCACTTGTTTCTTAGTGTCAACATTTACCAGGTCATTAAAGTAACGTTTTGCAACTTTGAAAGTTGGAGTTAAGGTACTGGTTAGTCGAGGTTCATCAGTACAAAAAGTATATATAAGTTGACAGAATCTAGCAAAGTAGACAACATTCCTATCCCCTGTCATCCTATCCCCAATAAAACCTATTATAGCAGTTGCAAAATCAAAATGAGTTTGGTTTATAATGGCATACCCGATGTGCTGACTAATTATGGGATGGCATCAAAATTCGAACACTTGTTCCCAAAAGCTTTAGTGATGCAGTCGAAGAAGAAGCTCCATTCCCTTCTGATATGAGCCTGTTTCAACTGCCCAAGCTTTGCCAAACTCTGTTCATACCCCAAATTGGCCATTAACTCCTGAAGAGCTGATTCCTCTGGAATTGAAAAAGTACATCCTTCTGGGAGATGTAGAGCCTTGCGTATTGTACCAGGAGTGACTGCATATGGAGAATCACCCACTTCGAAAACAATACTAGGAGTACCATTTTGACCACCATTATCAAAGTTTCCAGTCCTCCAAAGTGTCAGAACTTGTTGGCTTGAGAAGACTGAAGGTTGGGTCAATGCATACCCGATTTCACTGTGTGCAAGAAGATCTTGCACAAAATGCAATTCAGACGGAGCTTCAGCATTATCAAGAATTGCAGCATAGTTGTTTGGAACAAATTTAGCTCCATCAATGATTAAATCCTTAGGTGCCATGAAATTGAATCGAGATTTATAAGTGCCTGTTAGGTGTTTGATAGAATGTCTATATGAAAACTAACGTTAGAAGAAGAAAGAGAGTAAAAGCAAATAGAGAGAAAAAGTATGAAAGGAAATAAAAGATTAAAAAATCCTCTCTCTGTCTTTGTAATAACCCCAAAATTTTCAACTTTTTGTAACCCTTGTGAATAGTGTTTTAGCTGAATGAGAAAACTTTTCATGCCACACTATATAGGGGTTCTGTTATGGATATTCTGGGATATTATTAGTACTCTATGTAGTATATAAGTGTATGTAAAGATCGTCAGAATCCAATTCCGAACACTTTGGTTTTTCCCGGAAATCCACAAGATACGGAGAGAATTGAGTATAAGGTAACAGGATGAACAGGATTTAAATTAAAGGATTATAATAGAGGATCATAAAAAGGAATATAATGTATTGAGAAAGGTTAAAGGAACCTAAGTAATAAGATCCCGGGTATGATCCTTCAAACGATAAACGAGAACGAAAGTTAATGCGAACCGTATAACAGATCAGCGGTCCATTAGGCAAACGATTAGGAAGTTAATCAAAGGGATTAGTGGGAATGATGTCATCCAACCAATAGAAAGGGGACAAGGAGGGAAAGATGACATCACCACATGACACAAGCATGACATGGGAAGGAAGGAGGTGTGGTGGCTTTTTAACCACACAAATTCAAGGGCAAGAAGGTAATTGACTAAATCAAACACAAAAACAAATCAACCAAGCCAAGCAAATTCATTCTTGATCAAAATCAAAAAGAAACCAAGGCCTTGTTCATCTTTGCTCTCGGCTTTTCACTATTCATAAGGCAAGAAAATTTCAAAATTCAAGATCCAAGCTTCCTAAATTGGTGAGTAAATTCCCTAATCATCTTCATGCTTAGTTAGGGCTATATCATGAGTTTAAGCCATTAATTCCTTCTCAATCTTCTTCATTTAATCAAAGAAGAAGACTATGAATAGTGTTTTCAAGTTTTTAACTTGAAGTTTTTCTTGTTTTCCTTGAAGATCCAAGCTTTCCTAAGACTTCTCAAAGCTTCTTAAGGCTTCCTAGCTCCTCCCACCACTTCAAGGAAGGTATACCATCTCCAAACCCTAGATTCCTATATATTATAAGATGATTTTGATTAGTAGGATGATATTGTAGCTTGTTGTTGTGATTAGAGTTTGGGATTTGAAGTGGTAGTGAAATGGAATGGTAAATGTTGTGGTTTTGATTAAAAGAACTTAAGTATGATTAAAGTTAAGCTTAGGCATAAGTATGAATAATTAAATTGAATTGGTTGGGATTGTTATGATGTGATAAGGATGGATGTTGGTTGTATGTTGGATTTGAGGTTGATTTGGAATGGTTTTGAATGGTTTAAGATATTGTAAATCGCGTAAACATAGCCGTCGTAACGTCCGATTTTCTTTAGACTGTTTTTGTGCATAATATTAGGACCCGAGAACCCCCTGCTAGATTATGACCATTGCCATTTCTAGATAGCTCATGTTACGAGCTTCGTTTTGATATGTATTCGTTCGATTCCGATGCACGGTTTAGGAGAAACGACCGTTCAAGTAACGGCGTTTCGCGAACGAAACTTTTCCCCTCGCCTTACTTTGAAACATAGGTTAAAGACCAAAAAGGGTTAATTAATGTATGAAACATTTATGGTAAGTGTGTTAGGCAGTTGGTAAGACACTCGCGAAGGAATCGCTTTAAAACTCGTAAAGGTTAAATTATTAAAAATGGTGGAGCCGAGGGTACCCGAGTGACTTAAGCGAATCAGTGAGCGCAAAACAAGCGTTAGAGTCTAAGTTAGTTAAAGTATAGACTTACAAGTGATTTTGGTTTAATTCCAACTTACTTGTTGTTTATAGGTTACCAGACTCGTCCCGAGCCTTTTATCACCCCAAGTCGCTCAGGCAAGTTTTCTACCCGTTATACTGTTGTTGTGATGAATATATGTATATGCATTATCTTGCGATAGATGCATGTTGGTTAATTAGCAAATGTTGCGATATATTGAAGCATGCTGATATAGTATATATATGCATGCCTGTTTCGTATTCTTGCCAAATATATCTGTTGGTTCAGTTGATAATACCTATGCTAGAGAATAGCAGTAATTTGCATATACCCTTAGTATAGGGACCCAAAGGTGAAAATATTTCTAAAACCGGGAGTCGAGGATCCCGGGTAGATTTTATATATATATATATTTATATATATATATATGGTTATAGTTTTCAAAACTATTAATCGAATAAGGTTTATTCGATAACTTTATTTTATTAATGAATATTATCTTGAATATTCATTCGAGGACTTATGACTCCTTTATATTATTTATTGAATATTACTTGGATATTCATTTGAGGATGTATGACTCCTTTATTTATTTAATGAATATTATTTATAATATTCATTCGAGGTATTATGACTCCGCTTATTACTGAAATATATTCTTTATTTTATTAAAGAATAAGGTGTTAATAATCAAACTTATTTTCGATTATTCAAATAAAGATAATACTTTCATATAAGTGTATCTTTGGTTATTTAATACTCGTTTCAAGTATAAGTTTTAAAACTTCTACTTCAATTATTTTTATAAAGATTATTCTTTATGGGAATATTATTTAAATAATAATATTCAGATATTTTCTAATATATCGGGACTGCTTTATTTCATTAAATCAGCTTTACTCCAAACATTCTTAAAATGTTTTCGAGTCTTCAAAATGATTTTAAAAGTTAGAGCGGATCCCAAAACTCGTTTTCCGATTTAAGATCTTCCTTTCGAAGGAGACTTGAATATTCGCTCAAAAATCTTGGGGATCCGGCTCTGTGGTGTATTTTATATTCGCAACATGGTTGCTGTTTTGAGAAAACAATTTGATTACTTGCCCAATGTTCGGGAAGTAAGTCCATCTGATTGAGTCGGCATAAGCGACAGGCCGGGGTACGGTCTATAAAGTGTAAGTGGCTGGGTGGCAGTCCATCAACGCGTGAGTGGCCGGGTAACGGTCTAGCGCGAGGTCCTAATGCGGCCAGGGTGATGACCGGTGAGGAATTCATCCATCTACAGTAGAAAAGGTTACTTATTGGTATCTTTGCCTGATCAGCAAGATATCTGGTTTATGCCAAAATTCTTTCCTTTCCAAAATTCATTGGATGTTTCAAACTCTGTTCATACTTTACATAACAGAGGTTCCAGGAAATGTTTAAGAGATATATATGTGGATATATATATATATCGGGACTAAATAAAGTATCTCGTAACTTTATTTCATTCAATAATATTTCAAAGATTGAATCTATTCAAGTCTTAACTTGTGGTCTCATCTATAGTATGTTTGTTTTTTTAAAAGCTTATAATACTTTGAACGGTGGTAGTTCAAGTAGCTTTATAAATGATATAAGTGTAGTGAAGTATTGGTAACTTCATTCCTTATTTTTACTTATATCTAGTA
The DNA here is from genome assembly GCF_009905375.1 of Apium graveolens. Lineage (NCBI taxonomy): Eukaryota > Viridiplantae > Streptophyta > Magnoliopsida > Apiales > Apiaceae > Apium > Apium graveolens. The sequence goes on along the minus strand of NC_133649.1, from coordinate 181,063,492 downwards.
AGTAATTATCTTACGCATGATAAAGATTCTAGTAAGTATCCATTTAGATACTTATATTATTGTTATCACTATGTATTATCTTGCGAGCTGTAAGGCTCACTCTTGCTTTATTTCTTCATCACACAACAACAGTTAGGAGAGATGGCCAGACTCCAGCAGACCCAGCGCAAGCGCGTGGGAAGCGTCCCGCGTCTTCCCGATGATGTTGTAGCTGCTATAGCTGCAGAGGTAGATCTAATGTAGTTCAGACCATCTACTTTTGAGAATCAAATTATGTATAATTATAACTTGTGGCAGATAATGGCAATTAACTATAAATTTATCAAGTAATCATTTTGGGTTGTAATAACTGTTAAATGGTGGATTCAAAGACTTGTACTTATTTCAATTTCATCTCTGAGACTATAAAGGGTTGTGGTGTGTGTTAGTGTGGGGTCACAGCATAAGGTTATTATTATTAATTAAGTGAAGTGATATTGTGGAAAGAAAGACCGTGACGACCCGGATCCCCGACCCCGGATCTGGGGGTGTTACAGTCTTACTTATACTTTTGAAAAAAAATGTAACCGTTGGACACCTGTCAGACATGCAGTAAAAACGAATAGTTAATGGGCACGAGAAAACAGTAATCATTACTTACCCACTTGCAGTTTTTTAAGGAAAAACCGTTCCACTTACCCAGTTATTCCATTAATCAAGGTGAATCAGTTTTAATTCAAAATTGAAACTGTTCCCACTTATTTAATTATTTTTCACTGCAACATCAATATTCTGAAAAAAAATTCGAGTGAAAATGACCATAATAAATCAGATGAGCAAGTACTGATAAAGTAAAATCAGAACTTAAGTTAAAACAGAATTTATATGGTCATCAGAATATGAATATGTATCAGGATTTATCAATGCATTACAACATATCTCAGAGACAAGATCTTGAAACAAAAACAAATTTCATTAATATATCAAGAGAATACATTCATGAAATTTAAAGTACATCAGAACTTGTTACAAGATTGCCCTAAGCTGCTAAACCTAACGTCAACAGCCTTTGTCCTAGCTCAAGAAGCAGGGCAAGGATGATGATGAAGAAAAACAGGAAGAAGAAAATAAATCATTTCTTCTTCCTATTCTCGATAAACAGAATAGCGAGTCGAATGATTCGCTCTTGCCGGCGGAGAGCTTCCCGCCTTTCCTCCTCCAATCACTCCAGATGGCGATGGTAGTCCATGTAGAAGAACAGGAGGTGGGTGAGTACCTCCTGGGGAACGGAGTCCCATATCTCATCAGGAATGGCAGTAACGTGCCATTCCTGCTGCCAATCGGCACAGCTCAGCTCCATGTTGAATGTTTCGTAGTTCAAAACATATTGTAATTGACCATGGTGTTTTTGATATAAAGATTATGAAGGTGAGTTTGTGATAAAAGATTTGATGGGAAGGCTGATGTGAAGTGGTTGCTTATATAGGCAAGAGAATGCCAGGAGACGCAAAGAAATTTAATGCTGACAGGTAGAATTAATTCTACCTCGTCTCCCCAGACTTGGAAAAAGAAAAACATTCATTGGAAAGGGAAAATATGGTTTAATGCGCACAAGAAACAAGTAAAAGTTGACTGTTCATGTACGAGTACCACTATCCCTAAATATAGTGACTATTAATCTTCCACTTCAACATATTCTGGTTTAAACTGAGACTGTTTTCAAATTTTATCCACAAATAAGTTAAGTAAAGAATCAGACTTTAATATCAGAACTTAGACTTATATCAGAACTTAACGGTCATCAGAACATAATTTCTTAACTCGAAAAATGAATGCCTATCTTAGTAAGTCCTCACACAAATTCTGATTTATATTCTTCAGAACTTAATCATCAGAACATGCAATCAGAACTTGTCCTCAGAATTTGTGCAATGTGACACAATGACTGTTCATCTAAAATAACATAGATCACCACAGTGATTTTTATCATTCATGTGGAGTGTTTAGTGTGTGCATTAAGCTAAATATCAGACAAGGAGTAAAGTCTAATTCACTTCAGTACATCTTAGAAATAAGGCATAACTAAAATTTTACTAAAAACCTGTCATTATTCTGAAACCTTCTATTGAATGAATTCATGCCTGAGTCCACCTCAACTATTTTGTGCTAATTTTATGCATCTTTTTAAATTCCAGTTTACAGTGGCTTCTCAGTGTAAGTGAGTCACGACTGCTTATCAGAATTTATGCTATTATCAGAGTATTTCTCCAGTAATCATAGAGTGTGAAAAGTCACCAAGAAAATATTTTGCTTTTCTGATGCATATTTACTTAATACCAGCAATGCACTTGGGTGATTCCTTCCACATTTGTACTCTAGATCTCAAAGGAGTACCTGAATTTTAATCCTTGATTCTTTTTCTTTTTCTTTTGATAAGTGAGATTTATCAGCATTTAGTACATTCAACAGATTTACAAGCATCAGAACTTAACAGATGAGAAGCAATATTCTAGTTTGTGACTTAGGAATAAGATAGACAAAGTAAACTCAACTAAGCTCAATTATCAGAATTTGCTTGTGTCAATAGATTTCCACAGAAATAATTACTTCTTACATGGGATCCCTTGTTTATTGAAGACTACGAGGTCAGCATCTAGCACAATTATCCTCAGAGGATTGAATAGTTACACAAACAGACATATCATTTTTAGAGTTTAGAAACATATATCAGACAACAGTCAGTACTTAAGCACATTTTTCAATTAAGCACAGAATACACAAGGAGAGTAAATTCTGTAACTACTGATCATAAAGTCTGATGCATCAGAACAAAACTAAGCAGATTTAGAGAAAGAACCTGAAACCATTCCAAGTTCATTTACCAATCTTGTAAAAGTAGCTTCACACAATGGTTTTGTGAAGATATCTACTAGTTGTTGATCCGTTGGAACAAAGTGCAATTCCACTGTACCTTCATCCACATGCTCCCTGATGAAGTGGTACCTGATGCTGATGTGCTTTATCATAGAGTGTTGAACTGGATTATCTGTCATAGCAATAGCACTTTGATTATCACAGTAAATAGGGATTTTGAAATATGTTAACCCATAGTCCAGTAACTGGTTCTTCATCCAAAGAATCTGTGCACAACAGCTTCCTGCAGCAATATACTCTGCTTCTGCAGTTGATGTGAAAATTGACTTTTGTTTCTTGCTAAACCAAGAAACCAATCTGCCTCCAAGAAATTGGCAGCTTCCACTTGTGCTTTTCCTGTCAATTTTGCAACCTGCAAAATTTGCATCTGAGTAACCTATTAGTTTAAAATCTGATTCTCTGGGATACCACAATCCCAGATCAGCTGTTCCCTTAAGATACTGGAAAATTCTTTTCACAGCTGTTAAGTGAGGTTCTCTTGGATCTGCTTGAAATCTTGCACAAAGACAGGTGGCATACATGATATCAGGTCTACTAGCAGTTAGATAGAGTAGAGAGCCAATCATACCTCTGTAATCAGTAATATCTACTGATTTACCAGTATCCTTATCCAGTTTTGTTGCAGTAGCCATGGGAGTGGATGCACTTGAACAATCTTGCATTCCAAATTTCTTCAGCGAGTTTCTGGTGTAGTTAGTTTGACAAATAAAAGTGCCTTTTTCATTCTGCTTGACTTGAAAGCCCAGAAAATAGCTAAGTTCCCCATCATACTCATCTGATACCTTGACTGCATCAGTTTGGCAAACTTCTTGCAAAGTCTGTCATTTGTAGACCCAAAAATGATACATCAACATAAATCTGGACCAGAAGTAAGTCATTTCCATGGTTGAGGTAGAACAGTATTTTGTCTATAGTTCCTCTGTTAAATCCACTTTCCAGAAGAAACTGAGCTAAAGTCTCATACCATGCTCTAGGAGCTTGCTTAAGTCCATAAAGTGATTTATCAAGCCTATAAACATAATCTGGATGTTTGGAATCTACAAAGCCTGGAGGTTGTTCAACATATACTTCCTCCTCTAATTCTCCATTGAGAAAAGCACTTTTCACATCCATTTGAAAGACAGTAAACTTCTTGTGAGCAGCATAAGCCAAAAATATCCTTATGGCTTCTAACCTAGCAACTGGTGCAAATGTTTCATCATAATCAATTCCCTCCTGTTGAGAATATCCTTTTGCAACCAGCCTTGCCTTATTCCTTGTAATTATGCCATCACTGTCAGTTTTGTTTCTGAATACCCACTTTGTACCAACAACAGATCTATTCTTTGGTCTTGGCACTAGGGTCCAGACTTTGTTTCTTTCAAATTCATTTAACTCTTCCTGCATTGCTTGCACCCAATCAGCATCTTGAAGAGCTTCTTCCACTTTCTTTGGCTCAGTCTGAGAAAGAAAAGAATTTTAAAGACATTTGTTTGAAGTACCTGTTCTAGTTCTGACACCTGCATCAGGATTTCCAATTATCAAATCAGGTGTATGTGATTTAGTCCACTTCCTTGCAGATGGAAGGTTTTCTCTAGAACTGGATGCTCCCCCATGATCCATGCTGTCTTCAACTTCATTTTCTGATGCTCCCCCTGAAACTATGCTCTCTGGGTTGGATTCTTCAGAATTTAGATTTTCAGAACTATCAGGACTTGGCTTATCAGAACTTGACGAATCAGAACTTGAAGAGCCAGATGTATGTTCTGATGCTTCTTGAGATGTGGTAAGATCTTGAGTATGTTCCCCCTGCATAGGTGCATCTTTCTTTGATGTAGTCACCACAGTTTCAATAACATCAGAGTTTAATCCATCAGAGTTGGCATTATCAGGACTTAGATTGTCAGGATTTTTAGTATCAGAATTTGAGTCTTCATTTTCAAATCTCAGCTGATCATGATCAATAAAATCTTCAAGTCCAGTAATCTTCTTGTCATCAAAGGAGAGATTGATAGATTTCATGACCACTCTTGTTCTCAAATTATAGACTCTGAAGGCTTTTGTGGAAATTGGATATCCAACAAAAATTCCTTCATCAGCTTTTAGATCAAATTTGGATAGCTGTTCAGGATGAGTCTTAAGAACAAAACACTTGCATCCAAATACATGAAAGTACTTCAGATTTGGCTTCTTTTTCTTCACCATCTCATATGGTGTTTTTCCTTGCTTGTTAATGACTGTTGCATTTTGAGTAAAACAAGCAGTCTGCACAGCTTCAGCCCAGAAATAGGTTGGAAGCTTTGCTTCTTCAAGCATTGTACGTGCAGCTTCAATGAGAGTTCTATTCTTCCTTTCAACAACTCCATTTTTCTGTGGAGTTCCAGGAGCAGAAAATTCTTGCTTAATTCCATGGTTTTTGCAGAACTCTTCCATTATCAAATTCTTGAACTCAGTGCCATTATCACTCCTTATGGTTTTCACAGAATCTTTGACCAATTTATCCAGATGTTTGACATGATCAATCAAGATAGATGCAGTTTCACTTTTTGTGTGCAAGAAATACACCCATGTGTATCTGGTGAACTCATCCACTATGACCAATGCATATTTCTTCTTTGCAATAGACATGACATTCACTGGACCAAATAGATCAACATGTAGTAGATGATAAGGCTCAAGAATTGATGATTCAGTCTTGCTCTTGAATGAAGATTTTCTTTGTTTGGCCTTCTGACAAGAATCATAAAGGCCATCAGGAGCAAATACTGACTTTGGCAGTTCTCTCACAAGATCTTTCTTGACTAGTTCATTTATATTGTTGAAATTTAAATGAGAGAGTTTCTTGTGCCAATTCCAGCTTTCTTCAATTGATGCTCTACTCATCAGACAGATTGCAGAACCATCAGTACTTGTTGAAATCTTAGCTTCATAAATGTTACCACGCCTGTATCCTTTCAGAACAACTTTGCCTTTACATTTACTCACAACTTCACAGTGTTCTTCAAAGAAATCAACATGATAACCTCTGTCACAGATTTGACTTATACTCAACAGATTGTGTTTAAGTCCTGAGACCAGAGCTACTTCATTAATGATGACATTCCCAAGATTGATATTGCCATATCCCAATGTTTTTCCAATGTTGCCATCTCCATAAGAAACACTTGGGACAGCTTTCTCCACAAACTCTGATAGCAGGGCTTTATTTCCAGTCATATGTCCTGAACATCCACTGTCCAGGACTAGGATATTTTTCCTGTTGCCCTGCAATCACAAAGACCACTAATGATTAGTTTTAAGGACCCAAACTTACTTGGATCCTTTGGCCTTATCAAGTTTGTTAACATTTGCAGCGGATTTAGCATCAGAGTTTATGTTAACATTTTTCTTATCAAAATTTACACTATCAGACTTTGAATCAGAATTTACACTAGAAGGAACAATGAAAACTTTCTTTACAGAAGGTTTTATTTGATAATAATCATAGTACAAACTATGATATTCCTTACAAGTATAAATGGAATATCATTAACTACCACAATGAAAACAAGGATATTGTGGCTTATATCTAACAGACTGACTCTTAACCCCTGACTTTGAAGGTAAGGAGTTTATGTTCTTATTCTTCCTGCAAAAGGAAGCCAAATGCTTAGAACTTCCACAGTTATGACACGTTTTCCTAGGAGCATCAGGAACAAGCTTATAATCTTTGCTTTTATTCACACATTCCTTTCCATTCCTATTTTTCCTAGGTGATTTTACCTTGTTTGCATTCTTAACATCTTTCAGCTTATGCTTAAGCTGCTTCTTTGTCATTAAGCCTATGTTTACTTCAGCTGTCTTTTCCTGTTTTAGTTTGTCAGAAGTTAATTCCTCTTTAACTTCTGATTGCTCATTATCAGACTTTACAGTTACAAACTTAACAGGTTTTAACTTTGGTTTTTGCTTAACAACAACAGGCTTAATTTCTATAGTTCATTTATCATTCTTATCCTCTCCATAACCTAAGCCCTCTTTCCAATTTTCACTACTTAGCAAATTTTGAGTTGTTCTGCCAGAGTTAGTCCAAGTCCTGATAATCTCTCTTTCCTTTTCTAACTCAGTTTTTAGAGATTCATTCATTTTTAGCACTTCATCCCTAACATAAAAAGCATCATCTCTATCCTTCTGAGTTTGATGGAACATAACTAACTCTTTTTCTAAGAAATCATTTCTTTTCTTAAAAGCAAGATTTTCAGAAGTTAATCTTTCACATGTTAAAGTTTGATCTCTATAACTAACAAACATGGTTTTAAGATATCTTCTCAACTCATTAATATCATCAGTATGAAAAGCATAAGTAGTCTGAGGTACCTTTGTTTCAGAAGCTTCAGAACTGCTCTCAGCACTTTCTTTATCAGCATTTGTCATCAAAGTATAGTTCTCCTCACTTTCAGAGTCTTAGGTGTCTGTCCAGCTTTTCTTCTTTGTGACAAGAGCCTTGCCTTTGTCACCCTTCACTTTCTTGCAATCAGGAGATATGTGGCCTTTCTCACCACAGCTATAACATTTGACATTGGTATAATCTCCTCTATCAGACTTTCCTCCTCTGCCCTCAGATTTTCTGTAATTCTTCTTATTAGAACTTGTGCCTTTCCTGGAAAACTTCTTTCCCTTCCTGAACTTCCTGTATGCAATCTTTGTGATCCCTTTCACCATAAGAGCACACAGCTTCATCATCTCCTCATCAGCATCAGTCTCAGGCAAGCTTTCAGAATCTGAGTCATCATCACTTTCAGAACTTGATGACTCAGTATCAGACTTTGTGAAAAGAGCTTTACCCTTGTCTTTCCTTGAGGTAGCTACCTTGGGGGATTCTTCTTCAGCCTTAAGAGCAACTGTCCTTGACTTTCCTCCTTTCCTCCTTTCCTCTTGCTTCTTTGTTCCATCTCAAGTTCATGAGTCTTGAGCATTCCATAAATTTCATCAAGAGTTATTTCATCAAGATTGTAGTTGTCTCTTATTGTTGTTGCCTTCAAATCCCAGCATTCAGGAAGAGCTAACAGGAATTTAAGGTTTGAATCTTCAAGATCATACTCCTTATCAACCAATAACAAATCATTCAAGAGTTTGACAAATCTATCATATAAATCAGTCAATGACTCATTTGCCTTTGAGTCAAAGTGTTCATACTCTTGAGTGAGTATTGTCTTCCTGTTCTTCTTAATTGTATCAGTTCCCTGACACCTTGTTTCCAGAGCATCCCATATCTCCTTAGCAGTCTTGCAGTTAATTACCCTGTTTGACATTACATTATCAATGGCACTATGCAGTAAGTGTCGTACCTTAGCATCCTTAGCAATTGATGCGATATCTTCAGCAGTATAATCACTCTTCTCCTTTGGTACGGTCTTTGCTGCTTCACCTGCAACTGCAACTGCGAGCTTGGTTGGTTTGTGAGACCCTTCCTTGATTCTATCAAGATATTCTGGATCTGTTGCTTCCAAGAACATGGTCATCCTCACCTTCCATATGGGATATTCAGATGGTCTCAGTATGGGAACTCTGATGGTCTCATACCGACTTTGAATTTGTGTCTTTGGTGGTTCTTTAGTTTTGGTAGGCTTAGTTGGAGTTTCTGTGTCAAACATGATTGTGTTTAGATCTTAAACTGTATGTGCGTTAACAGATCGGCTCTGATACCACTTGTTAGGTCACACACACTATAGAGGGGGTGAATACAGTGTAAAGTACAATCAAATCGAACTTTAATATCTCAAGTAACAGAAAACAAACTTTATTGAAACAATAAACTATGTTACAGTATGGAACTATTACCTCTCAGTGATGAACAAATATCACGAGAGCTGCTAGGGTTACAATGAATAATCTTCTCGAATATGATAACACTTATAGTGTAAACCCTATGTCTGTGTTTATATACTACACAGTTACAAGATAATCGCTAATTGATATGGAATATAATTCTGCTTCCTAAAATATATCAATCAGATATCTTTTCTTCCAAGTATTCTATTCTTCATAGAATTCCTTCTTCATGCATATCTCTTCTTATGTTTATCTCGAACTTCTTTCCTTTAATCAGCTACTGTCCTTATCTGAACATCCTTCAGCACTTAAGTTCTGATATCCATCTTCTGATGATTATCTCCTGATAATATAAGTACTGATATCCTTAAGTCCTGACTTCCACTAAGTACTGATTTATCCTGTTTAAGTAAGATCTGAAAACTAAACATAAATCATATTAACTATGACATTATCAAATATATCTAACATAAACACGTGTAAGAATATCTTATCTTTAAAAGATAATATTATCTCTTTCCACTTAATACATACCACATCTTTTATTTTACACCACAAACTTTATTTTGATACACACCACACACTTTATTTTACGAGCATAATAATTAATTTATATTCTCTTCTTTGATCAAGCCCAATGTAGTTCTCTGGGTTAGGAATCATGTTCTTCAATAACAAGTTCTGTTCATGATAACCCATAGAAGTGTTTGTATTGATCCCAACTCTATCACATGTGGGTTTCCAGTGTCCATGCGTAGCAGGACAACCAAGATTTAGGACATCCATAATTTATGATGATTATTCATGCACTGATGTATTTATCATGTAATTATATGTAATTATCACATTTGGAGTGATAAAATTTGATTAAAAAATAATTTCTTGATTGTCAAAAAATTCTTTTAAAATATAGGAGATACAATCCATATCCATCATTGATACCGTAATAGGGCTACGCTAGAGCACATGCACCTGTACTTCATCAGCAAAACCAAGTATAAAGGTACTTAGAGAACTTGTCCTACCCTCATGATGGCTTCTCCTGATGCAGAACTGCACCCATTGAGACCGTATTCGATATTAGATGAACCCCCAAAAGGGGAGCTCCAAGTTTATGTAAACTCAAGCTTTAAGCACCCAAATTCGCCCCGTACATGAAAATGTTCCAATTACCCATCTTCACGAGCCCAATGTATATTAAAATAATTGTCTTTTGATGCCAAAAAAACTCAAACACTTTATGGGCCTTAAATCAAGTCCAAGTGAGATTTTGGGCATAATAGTCCATATTGGAAAGAAAGGCACTACATTGTTCCATAATATATATGGGTGCAAAATGATCTGGACGCACTACGCCATAGATTACTTCTTGTAACATTAATTGTGTCTCTATAGATTCTGTTTAATGCTGCTATAGGCCAAAAAAAGGCTATAGCAACATATTTGCTATGTTAAGTCCTGAGTAGTAACTATAGGTATCTATAGCAACATTAACAGGACCCTACTCTAACATACCATTTCTAGTGACTATAGAATGATATAGCAACATCTATAGGATCCTAAAATAACATATTTAATTTGTTACAATAGTTCATCTGAATTTTTAAAAAAAAGGTGGACCCACAACTTGATGCCATAAATATGGGGCCCATATAAATAATTTTTAATAATTCACATTCAGTAGTTTGTTTTTGCTTGTTTTTCATTTAAGTTTCAAAAATATAATAATAAATGACAAATTCAATAAAATTTTCATTTAGTATAAAATCTCAGTACTACAATTTAAATTTTCATATGATTCAAAAACACCAAATTCATGAAAATCCAAACCAGTGTAACTCAAATAGCTACAATTTAAATACACAAATAAATAACCTAAAAAGGCTTAATATACTAGTTGTAAGTCTTGCTGTTTCCATTATGCACCTTCTGGGTGACCGTCTTTATTTTATTTTTCAATCGCTTGAATCTTAGTTAGGCTTGCATTACCTTCCAGCACCAGAGAAACATATGTCATCATATTTTGGGTCAGGACCAAAAATCTGCTTCAAGGAACTCACCTCTTTCATTATCTGCATTTATGACAATCAAGTAGAATCTTCAATTAAAACAGAAGAACTTTTAGCCTAATAGCGCTCTACAAAAAAATACATTCAACATTTGTCACTTATACTAGTTGCATCTCATGCTTTCATTAGCACAATGTACTAACACTAATCAGTTGGCACCTTTAAATGCTAGTATGTTATTTAGAAAAAAAATACTAGTTACAATCAAAATAAAAAACCGCGATAGATGTCAGTGCCACACAATTAACTTACACGTACAAGGTAAATTTATAAACTAGTATCAAAATGATATAATGAGTGAATGTAACCTTGGATAAACAACCACGTTAGGGATACTAGTGAATAAGATAAAAATCAACAAATAATTAGAAAGTACTTTCATCATGAATCATTTTTAAGAATTCTTTTACCAACTTCAACAATATTATATATCCATTTCTAATAAATGAAAGTGGAGCCTGACCACTTTTCGTACTTGTACTAATTATGCTTTCTGTTAAGACAATCCATATTACCTGTCATCCTTTCCATATTACCGAATAAGGTAAAACAAAACCAGCTTTCTGGTCAGCCTTGTCATCCTTTCCATATTATCACCAATGTGGAAGAGGAACTAGCAGACTCCGCAAGATTCTTTTAAACTCAGCAAGGTTTCCACCACCGGTATATGTAGAGAAGCTCTTTATGAATGAAGAAAAATCGAGTATAGCAACATCATACAACCAGATCCAAAGGATTCCGCTAGGTACATCCATGAGCGACACACTCACTTGCATTTAGGTTCTATCCCGAACATTGTAGCTAAAATAGTCTTAACAGCTGGTATTCTAGATCCAGACCCAACAAGCTCCACAGACTGAATTTTATCCATGGAAAGACCAGAGTCGGACAAAGCCTTTCGACATGGAATGCTAATCCTTTCAAACAAGTCCAAAGAGAGCTTCTCAAAATCCTCTCACTTTATAAATCCCTTGACATCTTTCTCATCCATCAGACATTCGATATTAAGTGGTGCTTCTGGATTGGCACTCAGGACCTTCTTTAGTTTCTCACATACCACCCTCAGCCTTACAGAGGCCATGGTATTTGAATAAACATCTATATTATAATCCTCCTTAAACCGTATAGCAAAATGTCTAAACAAGACCTCATCGAAATTTCTCTCTCCCAAATTTCTATAAACGGGTGAGACAATATCTTTATATACCCAGATTCAAACGCTGCAACAGTATCATGTGTATCAAAATGACCAATATCAATAAACACAACATTACTAGGATATTGATGTTAGCATCACCATAAATGTTCTATAACAGCTTATATTGGTATTTGGATATGAAAGCTTGTAGAGGATAGGAAACTACATATTTTATATGCAAAAACTTGGGGTTTGTAAACTTTATTAACCTCTTCTTATTAGCCAAGTACACATAATAACCAACTTTATATATTTAAACTTTATCATGAAAAAATTAGTTTCTTTACCATAGTTTCTGTATCCACTAAACTCAAATCACATGCACTAATCCAATAACGAATCAAACACACGATAAAGCTTACCACTGTCAATATCATATAAACAATTAAACAATCATAAGTGTATTCACTTAATCAAATAACCACGATATCACGAATGAAAATTAAGCCCAAAAGCAAGAATCTTTCACCTTAGAAGTTAAATCCTTGGTTCTAGCTTGCATTACAGTAGCCGCTGACTGAGCTGACGATGTTGCAACCATCGACAACCTACCAAATCCCTAAATTACAAACACATAAAATAATCAAAAATCACACACACACACAAACCAATTCTTCCCAACTCAAAAAACTCACCTGACTAATAACAGACAGAACATCCCCTTGCGGATCCTTCCTCGGCGCCTATACCGGAGTCGATCCAAACCCCACATACTTGGTCGCATCCTGAATAAAAACCAACAGCATTTATTGTCAGAACAGAGGTGCTTGAAATCGAACCCTAATTGAACCCAAATCCTTCTTGGCCCCTAATTCAATCCTAATTGAACCCAAATCCTTTTTGGCCCCTAATTTAACCTGAATCAGTTGCTCGAATGTGTTGTAACTCTAATTGAACTGTATTTCAATTCAATTAGCACTAACTCTAATATAATTTTGTGAAATTTTGTTTGAACGTGTTTTGAGAGATATAGAGAAAAAGAGAGATAAGTGAGCATGGCGATGGATTGTTTTACCCTGATTTCATTTAGCTCTATCCCCAATTTCATTTAGGATATGTGGAAAAAATTTCAATTTTCCGCTCTGCCAAGAAATTGAGTTTCCCGACCCAAATTTCACCCGCCCAGGCCCAATTCATTCACTTTCTTAATTTCTTGAAAATTTTGTAAATATTATAATATTTTTTTAAAATTCGATGATTTATATTAAATAAATTTCTAACTGTCATTGAGTTGTAAAATTCATATATATTGCATATTATTATTTCATTTAATAAATATTTTAGTGATTCATACAAAATTAACTGATATATTAATTAAGTAAAATATATTAATTTCAAATATAAATAAACTATTTTAATATTTATAAAATATTAATAAATCATTTATTTGAAATAATTTTACTTTCTAAGGAAAAATCATAAACTAGTTTATTCAAATAAATTATTTTAAAGATAAATTGATTTTTTTTAAATTAAAATATTCTTTATTGATAGTCTATGGCAACATGGTATTCTGTGTTGTTGTACATAACACTTTATTGAGGAATGGCAACATAGTTTTATAGTTTTAGTGACATTCTAGTGTTGGTATTGTGATAGGGTGAAAATTTCATACTTATACCTATGGTAACATACTCAAAGGTAACGCCCCTACTCAAATGTAGCAATAGGCCATCTATGGTGTATTGCCGATACTGGGTACCCCCTTTCTCCGGTCTCAGATCATTTTATTTTCGTTGTGTTCAGATTTAGGTCCGATATCGTTTTATTTGGATACAACTCGATCCCGGGTATTGGAAGTCCAGATCCAAACTGGATATAAGGCGGTGTCGTATTTCCCTTTTTCTAACCGGGTAGTTTGTGAGTCATCGGATATGAGTCAAATATAATCCACCAATATTAAAAAATTATTTTAAATTATATTATATAATGATCATTTTTTCTAAAATGGAAGTAATATTATAAATATACTAAATAATCACAAATTAAAAACTTAAATATATGATGTATTAAGTATATACTGCTACGATTTTTCCATTTTAAAGGTGGGTAAATCATATTTAATAATAAGTTACATTTGTATATAAGATATTAATAAATTATAAATTGATATTTACTTAGAAATGTAATGATGTAAAAGTATAATCATATTAGGGTTTTAACCAAATATAGGCCACGAATCATATTAGGGTATGTTCATTTTATATAAAAAAATATGAGACATAATCTGAGCGAGTACATTAATACTCGTATACGGGATCATATTTTATTCGGGTATATCTTTTATGCCAGATTTGGATCATATTTAAAACGAATATGAACATAAGCCGAGATACCGTATAATCCTGATCAATTTACACCCCCGTATATATGAACAGTCTTGTAATTTGGAAGCAAGGAGTACAAAATAAAAAAAAGGTCACAACTAGAGATGCGCAAAAAGCCCATCGGGCCGGGCTTTATACTTGCTTTAAAAAGCACGGTTTTTTTGAAAACGGATCGGACCGGGTTTTTTTATAAACCGGGTCGGACTTTCTAAGAAATATAAGGCCCATTTTAGGCCCGCAGGCTGGGCCGGATCAGGCCGAACCGGGCTTAGTTCGGGTTTTTTATTTATATATTAAAAAAATATTTTAATATTTTATAACTGATAGGGATAAATAAATCCTGATTACATAATTAAATATTACAGTTTGGGCTGCAAGGCCCAATAAGAAGATGTATGACATTCAGACCAGAAAGGTTAACATGTTGATCAGGCCTGATGGACCAGATCAGGCCTGATGGAACAAAGAAGGCCCAAAAACCCTGATTATTTATTAATTTCATAATAAATAATTAAGGGAGAAAAAGAGCTATTAAGATAAGTCCTAGTGGGGATATAAATCCTTGTAGATTGGCCTCCAAGGAACCTCATGGGATAAGGAATCAGCTTCCTACTCCCTAGGACTCCTAAGTCTATCCTAATTCAGAGACTTGACCACCAAGTCTCCTATACCAAGTCCAATTCAAGGACTCCCACATCTATATAAGGGGTCTCACCCCACAAATCAGAACTACGTTTTTTGGCTTGATTCTCTAATTCACAGAGATACGTAGGCATCTCGTAAAGGCAGAGTTAAGCTACGAAACGCGAGAGCAGCCATTAAAGGCCTTGAGCTCCCGTACCTTAGTAATAAATACAACAATTATATATATTAGTTTTTTATCCATAACATTTGGCGCCGTCTGTGGGAAAGCACAACAACAACCATGGTGAGAACACGGAGAACAATTAGAGCTCTGGAAGAAGGAAATCCATCGGGGACAACCTAGGTGATTTCATCAACCGTGGAGATACCTCCCCACTCAACTTATGCATCTAATCAAGCGGAAGCCCAGATAGGGGCAACTCAACCTCATCCACAAGGGACGACTCCCTCGACTATTCAAGGTACGAATCCTCAAGTTCAACAAGTACATATACCTGTGAATTCTCGACCCGTCGGGTATGAATATTCAACTGTTGTTACTACTAACCCCCTTATGGGATTCCACTTTACCCCGAGGTTGGAGGAAGTGGATATGCTGGGCGAAGTGAAGCACGAGGGCAATCGCCCCCATATATACGAGGGTTGGCTTTTATCCCCGAGGATCGGGAATTTTCTGGTCCTTACAACGAGAGAGACTCCGAATCTTCGGATGATGAAGTGGCCCCAAGAAGGAGGCATCCTGGCAAAGAGCCGATGGCCGATGGAAGGCAACGCCCTCAAAGCACCCAAGGGGCAAATCCCCAAGAAGTGCAGGAAAGGATCAGGGCTCATGAGGCCGAGATCCAAAGGCTGAGGCGTGACTTGGAGGCTCACCAGGCCACCAGACCCCAGATACCTCCTAGGGGGAGAAATCCTCCTCCTGTCATAGACCTGGATGGTCCGGTACGGAGAAGGGCTGTTGTCCCAAGAACTGATCCAAGCAATCTCCTTTCCCTTGAATATCCTGATGATCCAACTCCACCCTTCACTGAAGAGATAATGAATGCCCATATCTCAAGGAAATTCAAGATGCCCACTATGAAAGCCTATGATGGCACGGGAGACCCCGCTAATCATGTTAGGACATTCTCTAATGCACTGCTGCTGCAACCCGTGAATGATGCTATAAAGTGTCGGGCCTTCCCTCAAACCCTGTCGGGTATGGCTCAAAGATGGTACAGTCACTTGCCCCCAAACTCTATTGGATCATTCAGAGAGTTAAGTCAGGCTTTTATTAAGCAGTTCATCAGTGGGAGAGTCCATGAGAAAAGTTCAGCATCTCTTATGAGTATTGTGCAGGGAGCTAAGGAATCCTTGAGAGATTACCTGAATCGTTTCACAAAGGAGGCTTTAAAAGTCCCGGACCTTGATGATAAGGTAGCCATGATAGCACTGCAACAAGGAACTAGGGATGAGTTTTTCAAGATGTCCTTGGCCAAACGTCCCCCTGAAAGCATGTTGCAGCTCCAAGAGAGGGCAGGGAAGTATATCAAGGTTGAAGAAAGTATGAGGAAGATCGTAGTAAGTAATGAGCCCACTGGAAACAAGAAGCGGAAAACTGGTTTAGAATATA
Source organism: Apium graveolens (assembly GCF_009905375.1). NCBI lineage: Eukaryota > Viridiplantae > Streptophyta > Magnoliopsida > Apiales > Apiaceae > Apium > Apium graveolens. The sequence goes on along the minus strand of NC_133649.1, from coordinate 181,046,941 downwards.
TTGCTAAGGACAAGTATCCTAGAACCGAACAAAATTCTGATTCAACCCCCAAGAAGGGAGGACATGGGCAAAAGTTCACTGAATATGCTAAGCTGAATGCTCCTAGAAACCAGATTTTGATGGAGATTGAGAAAGATAGAGATATTCGCTGGCCTAAGCCCTTGAAGGCTGATCCCGCAAAACTAGATAAGAACAAGTATTGCAGATTTCATAAAGATGTTGGCCATGACACCGATGAGTGTAGGCAATTGAAAGACGAAATTGAGTTTTTGATTCGAAAAGGAAGATTGAACAAGTATACTGGAGAAGGAGGGGACAGGAATAATAATGGAAGGAAGAACTTTGAAGATCATAGGAGGGACCAAGACGATTAGGGGCGGAATCCCCAACCTAGAGGGCCAGTTATAAATGCAATTTTTGGAGGGCCGCGACCTCGAGGGCCTGTGATAAACACGATCTTTGGGGGTCCAACTGCTGCTGGATTGTCCAAAAATTCCAGAAAGGCATATACCAGAGAGGTTATGCATATCGTTGGAGAAGCCCCGAAGAGGGCCAGGACAGAAGTAACATTGGCTTTTGATGATTCTGACCTAGAGGGTGTAAAGTTTCCTCATGACGACCCGCTGATCATAACACCGATAATAGGAAATAGCCCGGTTAAGAGGGTCTTTGTGGATAATGGTGCTTCTATGGATATCTTGCTCCACGACACCTTTCTAAGGATGGGGTATAACGACTCCCAGTTGACACCAACCGACATGCCGATATATGGATTTGCTGGAGTAGAATGTCCTGTAGAAGGGATAATCAAGTTGTCAACCACCATAGGTACGGAACCAAGGCAAGCAACGCAGATTTTGGATTTTGTGGTAGTAAAGGCTAGTTGAACCTATAATGCTATCATGGGAAGAACAGGGATACATGCCTTCAAGACAGTCCCTTCTTTCTACCATTCAGTCATGAAGTTTCCCACCCGGAACGAGATTGGAGAAGAGAGAGGAGATCAAAAAATGGCTAGAAGCTGTTATGTAGCCTCTTTGAGGGCAGATGGAGTCGGGGGGCAGGTTCTTCCTATTGAAGATATGGATGTCCGAGAAAATGATGAGAAGAGAAGAAAGCCAGCAGAAGACTTGGTTTCGGTTCCTTTAGACCCCGAGAATCCTGAGAGGATGACTTTCATTGGAGCCACATTAGAGGAGCCCCTTAGAGGGAAGTTGGTGAAATTTTTGCAAGAAAATAGTGATGTGTTTGCGTGGTCAGCAGCTGATATGCCAGGCATAGACCCGGAGCTGATTACTCACAAGTTAAACGTGGATCCAAGCCGGAAGAAAGTGAAATAAAAGAAAAGAAATTTTGCCCCGGAAAGACAAGAGGCTATAAAACAGGAAGTAGAAAAGCTCTTGGAGGCTGGTTTCATTGAGGAGATTCAATTTCCGGAGTGGTTAGCAAACCCTGTAATGGTGAAGAAGGCTAATGGAAAGTGGAGGATGTGTATAGACTTCACTGATCTGAATGATGCATGCCCTAAAGACTGTTTTCCGTTGCCAAGGATTGATACTTTGATTGATGCCACTGCTGGGCATGAGATGCTGAGTTTCATGGATGGATTTAACGGATGCAACCAGATCAAAATGCATAAGGATGACATTCCAAAGGTATCATTCATCACTGACTTTGGTGTTTATTGTTATCTTGTTATGGCATTTGGTCTTAAGAATGCAGGAGCCACCTATCAAAGGTTGGTAAATAATATTTTTAAGGACCTTATTGGTAAGACTATGGAAGTCTATGTTGATGACATGTTAGTCAAGAGTCTAGCAAAGACTGATCATATAACCCATTTGAGGGAAGCTTTTGAGGTTCTGGGGTACCATAAGATGATGTTAAATCCTACAAAATGTGCTTTCGGAGTAGGATCTGGAAAATTTTTGGGATTGATGGTCTCCAAGAGGGGGATAGAGGCTAACCCCGACAAAATAAAGGCGATCCTAGACATGGAACCACCAAAAACCGTCAAGGATGTTCAGAAGCTCACAGGAAAGGTTGTTGCGCTAGGACGATTCATCTCCAAGTCAGGAGACAAGTGCCTGTCGTTCTTCAAGTCACTAAAGAACATCAAGGACTTTGTATGGAATGAAGAAAACCAGAAGGCATTCGAAGAGTTAAAGAAATATATGGCTCAGGCCCCGTTGTTGGCCAAACCATCTTTGAATGAAGTTTTATTCTTGTACTTGGCTGTTTCAGAGAGCGCCTTGAGCGCGGTGTTGGTTAAGGAGGAGCTGAAAGTCCAGAAACCCGTATATTATGTCAGCAAAATTCTGTATGGTGCTGAATTGAATTATTCAACTATTGAGAAATTTGATCTAGCTTTGGTAATGGCTTCGAGAAAACTGCATCCTTACTTTCAGGCTCATCAGATTGAGGTGCTAACAAATCAGCCACTAAGAAATATCATTCACAGTCCCAAGGCAAGTGGGAGATTGATTAAGTGGGCAATAGAGCTGGGAGAGTTCGATCTCAAGTATAAGCCGCGAACGGCAATAAAAGCCCAGGCGCTAGCTGACTTCGTGGTGGAATGTACCATACCCAACCAAGAAGTCGGGGGGGCAGGAAGATACCATACCGCAAGATAAGGGAGTCGATAATGGGGACAGAGAGAAGGATGATAAGGAGAAAAAGTATTGGGTTCTCTATTTTGATGGAGCATCAAAAGCAAACTCCAGTGGAGCAGGATTGGTATTGCAAAGCCCTGATGGGTTCTTAATTGAGTATGCTATGAAGCTAGACTTCCCAACCACAAACAATGAGGCAGAATATAAAGCCCTGATAGCTGGCCTTGGCCTAGCTGGGACACTTAGAGTCAAAAACTTAAAGGTCCGTGGAGACTCGAAACTGATCATATCCCAGGTAAAGGGAGAATTTGAGGCAAGGGATGATACGATGGCTAAGTATGTCCGCCTAGTAAGGGCTGTGATGACCCAATTTAATGAATGCCATGTTGAACACATTCCAAGGGAAAAAAATGCTAAGGCAGATGCGTTATCAAAGTTTGCTTCATCTGAGATAGAAGAAAGTTCAGGAAGTGTGTACTTCCATGTTTTGAAGATACGAAGCATAGATGTTAAGCTTGTGGCTCCCATAGGCCTGGGGACATCATGGATTGATCCCATCAAGGCTCACATTCAAACCGGTTGGTTGCCAAGCAATGCAACTGAAGCACGGAAGTTAACTGTTCGAGCACTAAGGTACTCTTTGATAGATGGGATTCTATATAAATGATCTTTCGTGGTTCCTTACTTAAGGTGTCTCAGGCCCGATGAGGCACGCTTGGCTCTTGAGGATGTGCATGAAGGTATTTGTGGGCAACACTTGGGGGGCAGGGCCTTGGCTCATAAAATAACCCGTTTAGGCTTCTATTGGCCAGAAATGATGGCTGATGCCAAACAATATGTGAAGAAGTGTGATCGCTGTCAGAAGCATGCACCAGTTGTTAGACAACCCCCCGAGATGCTGACCTCTATCAACTCGCCTATTCCCTTTGCTATGTGGAGGATGGATATTCTAGGGCCTTTCCCCATGGCCACGACACAAAGAAAGTTCCTGATTGTAGCCATTGATTATTTCACCAAATGGATTGAAGCCAAACCTTTGGCCAAGATCACAACTAAGCAAGTTGCACAATTCCTGTGGGAAAATATTATGTGCCGGTATGGAATTCCCCGTATCCTAGTCACCGACAATGGAACGCAGTTTAACAACGAGGAATTTAAGAAGTATTGTGAAGAAAATGAAATTGAGTTACGGTTCACCTCTGTGGCTCACCCGCAAGCCAATGGGCAAGCGGAGGTAGCAAATCGAATAATCTTGGATGGACTAAAGAAGAGGATCGAGAAATCAAGAAATAATTGGGTGGATGAGATACTTCCAATATTATGGGCCTATAGGACTACCTGTAGAGTCACTACTGGAGAAACCCCCTTCATGTTGGCATATGGGGCAGAAGCAGTTGTTCCCGTGGAGATATCACATTCTTCTCCAAGGATTCAGGCTTTCAATGTTGAGGAAAATGAGGAAGGACAAAGGTTGGCTCTGGACTTAATCGATGAAGTGCGAGATGGGGCACATGCAAAGATAGTAGAGTATCAGAAGAAGGCTTCATTCTACTACAACCTAAGGGTTAAAGAAAGGTTCTTTAAACAAGGTGACCTAGTCTTGAGGAAGATAAAAGCTTCTGGGGTAGGACAGAAAGGGAAGCTTGCCCCGAATTGGGAAGGGCCGTACAAAGTCAAGAGCGTTCAAGGTAGAGGAACCTACAAGCTGGAGATAATGGATGGTTTTGAAGTCCCAGGAACTTGGCATGCACAAAACCTGAAGGTTTAGTATGTGTAGGGCAATTGAATATGATTCTCACTTGTCTGGATGACAAGTAGGTTGAAAAGCACCTTGAAGCTTTGCTTGCATAGGATTTTATATTCCAGTAGAATTTACATTGTCAAGTTATTATTGTTAAGGGTCGAACCCATATTATGTAAGGTTTTGAAAAACCAGACTTCAAATTGAAGAGTTCGAAATTATTTCAACCTATGGATGTTTGAGTTGTGATAGTACTTGTGTGGCTAATTAGTTCAAGTTTGAATGCATATTAAAGTATCGGAAAGATAAAGGAGAAAGATGCGAATAAGGAAAGTAGCATATAAAATAACCCCGGAGGGTAATAAGTTTTGATACAAACAAAAGTCCAGACATAAGTTAAGGATAAAATTACAAAATGAAAAAACTACTCCTCCATGCGGGAGCCTTCATTCTCTTGCTCCTTATCAGCACCTTCAGCATCCTTCGCAGGAGAAGCGGAAGGTGAAGCAGTGTTAGGATCCAAGATGCGATCATCTGGCTGAGGGGAGTTGAAGAGGGCATCTATGCTGTCCTCCGTCTCAGCTTGCTCAGGACTTATAAAGTCCTTAGGGTCGACTAAGCCCAGATGCCTCTCAGAAACCGCCTTTACAGCCGCATCCCATCCCTGAGTAAACTGTAGGGAATAAAGACCCTCATCATGAATCTCCATGAGATTCTTAAACTTGTCAGAATCCATGTAGTCATCAATGAGCTTATCCTTATCGCTCCTAAGTTTCACCAGCCCGGAATGAGCCTTAGCCAGCTCCTCCTTCTTCGTGTCCAGCTTCTTCTCCAGGACCTTGGCTCTCTCCTCCCATTTTTTCATCTCCTTCTTAAAACCATTAGAGTTACCCTTCCAGGACCTAGCCTGATGGAGGGCCGCCTGGAAGTAGGTGTTACTCTGCAAAGAAATATGAGTTAGCACAAGTTCGTTGAAATACGAGAAAGTTGGAATTCAAAGAAAAAAGAAAAAAGAAAGTTACCGCAGATTGGGCTTGAGAACCCAGAAGCTCAATAGTCTCGATATCACTCCCCATAACAATGTCAGTAAAATCGTGGGGAGTGATGGAATGGTACGACCAATCCTTAGCATGTTTGGTGGATCCAACCACCGTATCGCTCCTCCTGAAGCCCCAGTTAGGCCTGAAGGAATGTGCCTTAAGTGGAGGATCCACATCGTCCCCCAGCTCGACCACCGGGACGTGGGGCTTAAGGAAAGTAGGACCGTCAGGCTTGCTCCTGGGGTCCCTATTTAGCTTGGCCCTCTTCTGGCGGCCAGACTCCCCTTCCTTGGGCCTGTTGACGTTATTGATGGCCTCGCAAGCTGAAAGAGAAAGATAGAAGGAATATTAAATTGCAGGAGATAAAATGTTACAGTTAAAGGGAAGGAAAAATAGCTATCCAGTTATAAATTTACCCTTATCACTGGCCTGAGAGAGACCAACTTTCTTCAAGGAAAACTCCTCTAAGAGGGTCCAGGTGTCTGTTTTCCCGTCATCTGAAATTAAGGCTTGATAGGCCACCTCCTCCTCATCAGATAACCTGATGATACCTGGACTCCCATCTGACACTTTGCAAAAGGGCCTACGGAAGAGTGTGGCCCAATCACCCTCGACCCAGGTCAGCCTAACGAACTCATCCCTCCATTTGGGGTTGTTCTCAACTATGGAATTACTATCAAAGATATGGGGGATTTTGGGCCGTTGACGAATTAAAACCAAACCCGGTTGACTCATGGAGCTATTATAGAATTGGAAAACTTTCCTAAAGACAGCTACGGAAAGAGGAAAATTGTTTCTAAGACAAAGGACCATAAAACAGATAATGTTCCTCCAAGCTTTAGGAGGGAGTTGACAAGGGTTGATTTTTACATCAGCGAGTAAGCGAGGAATAAATTCATGGAATGGGAACCTAAGACCCGCGGTCAGGGATCCTCGATAAATAAACAAGGTATCCCCCTCCCAGTTACATGTCCTATCCCCAGGGGCGGCTGGAGTAATCCTAAGGTGGGGTGGAAGTCTGTACAGGGTGTTCATGGACTCGATTCTACCATCTAACTCATGAAATGTGTTACCATGATTATACGAATCTTACTCAGATAGAGAGGGATATTCATCACCTCTAGAGTTAATCATATCAATTAGGGAAGTATACGGAGATTGAATTTGAATGTTTGTACCTCTCTTAGAAACATTCATCTTCTATAAACGAGCCAAGTCACGATCCGTCATTGATATGCTTCGATTGAATGCTCGAAACCCAGAAAAACTTGAGAAATGTGGAGCTGCGGTGGCTGATGTCGCCGGAAATCGCCTTCTCAAAGGGAGAACTCTAGAGAGAATTGTGAGAGAAAGTATGAGAAATGTGAAGTGAAGTGAGGATTCTCACTTCACACTACACTTATATAAGCAAAAAGCTCGGAATACGAGGCATTTTTAGGCCCATGTAGCCAGGCCCAACCTAAAAAAGCCCATCTACAAGAAGTATCAGGAATAATCTAGAAGCTCCCATAGAAAATGAAGGATCGAAAATCGACCAGAATTTTAAGATGGTTCGATCAGAGTCCTGATCGACAAAGAAGAAAATCCTGATCGATATTTCATTCGAACAAAAGGAAGAAATCCATTGAGTTCGATCAGAGTCCTGATCGACACAAAAAAGGATCCTGATCGATATCTCATTCGAACAAAAGGAAAGAAGTTCACTAAGTTCGATCAGAGTCCTGATCGACACAAAAAAGGATCCTGATCGATATCTCATTCGAACAAAAGGAAAGAAGTTCACTAAGTTCGATCAGAGTCCTGATCGACACAAAAGAGGATCCAGATCGATATATCATTCGAACAAAAGGGAAGAAATCCATTGAATTCGATCAGAGTCCTGATCGACACAAAACCGAATCCAGATTGATACTTCATTCGATCAAAACGGTAGGAAGCCACCTAGTTCCATTAGGATCCTGATCGAAATCGATCAGGAATCCTGGTCGATTCTGCCCAGATCCTGGTCGAAGGTTCAACCGACTAGAATGTGACTTTGAAGGCTAGTTCGATCAGAATCCTGATCGAAATCGATCAGGAGTTCTGATCGATTCTGCATAGATCGTGGTCGAAGATCCAATCGACCAGAGTGTTACTTTCTGAGCTAGTTCGATCAGGATCCTGATCGAAATCGATCAGAAATCCTGATCGATTTTGTATACATCCTGATCGATTTTAAGCTAGAAAATTGAGGAAAATTCCAGAAAAATAAGGAAATTCCTTAAAATATTTTCTGAAAAATGTTGGTATTTTCAGAAATTAGGGAAAAATCCAGAAAATTAAGGATAAATCCCGGAAAATTAGGGGAAAATCCAGAAAATTAAGGATAAATCCTAGAAAATTAGGGAAAATCCAGAAAATTAGGGAAAAATCCTGAAATTAAGGGAAAAATTTCTGGAAATTAAGATAATTCCTGAATAAAAGAAAAAATCGTTGTAAACATGTAGGTCGCTCCACACTTTACACAAAAAACGAAACCCTATAAGGGAATAAATGAACTTAACTTTCGCGAAATCTTATACGGTTTCCCAAATGTTGGGGGGCAAATGATAGGGATAAATAAATCCTGATTACATAATTAAATATTACAGTTTGGGCTGCAAGGCCCAATAAGAAGATGTATGACATTCAGACCAGAAAGGTTAACATGTTGATCAGGCCTGATGGACCAGATCAGGCCTGATGGAACAAAGAAGGCCCAAAAACCCTGATTATTTATTATTTTCGTAATTAATAAATAAGGGAGAAAAACAGCTATTAAGAGAAGTCCTAGTGGGGATATAAATCCTTGTAGATTGACCTCCAAGGAACCTCATGGGATAAGGAATCAGCTTCCTACTCCCTAGGACTCCTAAGTCTATCCTAATTGAGATACTTGACCACCAAGTCTCCTATACCAAGTCCAATTCAAGGACTCCCACATCTATATAAGGGGTCTCACCCCACAAATCAGAACTACGTTTTTTGGCTTGATTCTCTAATTCACAGAGATACGTAGACATCTCGTAAAGGCAGAGTTAAGCTACGAAATACGAGAGCAGCCATTAAAGGCCTTGAGCTCCCGTACCTTAGTAATAAATACAACAATTATATATATTAGTTTTTTATCCAAAACAATAACTCGAATTATGAGTAGTTTAAATACCGGAGAAAGTAATATCTTGATATATCAGATAGAGTAGTTTAGATACCAAAATAAATAATTATTTTTTAATATAATATATAAATTATCATATATACCTTAATTGCTTTCAATATTATAATATAATATTTTAAAAATCATAAAAAGTATTGTATATTTTCAAATTTTATATAAAAATTCAGTTTTTTAATCGGACTTTTCAAGAAGCTTGGGCTTTTCTCCGGGCCTAACTGGGCTTTTATCCGGCCTTTATTAAATCTGGGCTTTTCGGGCTTTGGGCCGGGCCAGATTTTCAAGAAAAAAGGAGTCCCGTTTAAATCCCGCGGGCCGGGCCGAACCGGGCCGGGATTTTTTCCAAACCAAACTTTTCGTACTGTTTTTCGGATAGAATCAAATTGGATTTTGGGTTTACGAATTTTTGAACATCTCTAATCACAACTACCGTGTATAACTCACCGAAGGAGACATACAATTTGGAAAATTACATAAATTTAATGTAGTTTCTCAAATATATTTATTCTGTTTATCTTTACCATTCATATTTTTCCGATTTCAGTTTTCATTATTCCTTTTGTTAACTTTAGAGATATAATACGAACATAAAACATTATTACAATTAACACATAATTTATAATACATGTCCGAACTTATATAGAAAAATAATATAAGTTAAATACCAAAAATACCTTAATATATAAAATATAATATATATATATATATATATATATATATTCTAACATCCCCCCTCAAACTCACGATGCTGCAGCAATGAGCATTGAGAGTTTGTCAGACAGGAAACGAAATCGCGAAATAGAGTAAGTTTTTGTAAAAATATCAGCAATCTGCAGTGAAGAAGGAACAAAAGGCAATGAGATAGTGCTTTGCAGTAGATGATGGCGAGTAAGATGATAATCAATCTCAACATGTTTAGTGCGCTCATGAAATACCAAATTACATGCAATATGAATTGCACTCTTATTATCACAATATAATGGGGTGGAAGTAGGAAGGCTAACACCCAAATCTGCAAGTAAGCGACGTAACCAAACAATCTCACAAGTAGTGGAAGCCATGGCATGATACTAAGTTTCTGAAGATGATCTCGAAACAACATCTTGTTTCTTACTCTTCCATAAATAAGAGAATCACCAAGAAAAATACAAAACCCAGTTATGGATTTACGATCCTGGGGATCACCAGCCCAATTAGCATCACTATAAGCACGCAACTATAAAGATGAGTTAGAAGGAAACAAAAGACTCTGAAACTGAGTCCTACGAAGATACATGAGAATGCGAAGAACTGCAGCCCAATGTACGGTAGTTGGAAAAGTGACAAACTGACTAACTATATGAACAATATGTGTAATATCCGGACGAGTAATAGTGAGATAAACAAGACTACCAACAATCATACGATATAAAGTAGGATCTACTAAGGGAAGACCATCAGATGGAGAATATCTAGCATTCATCTCTAAAGGAGTTTCCACGGTCTTGTTATCATTAAGACGTGCACGGTTAAGCAAATCAGCAATGTACGTAGATTGACACAAAAGTTACCCCTTTGGTGAGCTAGCAACTTGAATTCCCAAAAAGTAACGGAGCAAACCCAAATCTTTCATAGCAAAGCAACGAGCCAGCTCACGTTTCAATGACTCAATACCATCACAATCATCACCAGTAATAATCATATCATCGACATATAAAGACAATAAGATACGACCAACACTCATAGATCGTACAAAAAGAGCAAAATCTTGATTACTAGGATGAAAACCAAGTGAATAAAGCACCGTAGAAAACTTATCAAACCAACAACGAGATGATTGACGAAGACCATAAATAGATTTACGAAGTCTGCAGACATAACCTGGTTGATGCGAAAGTCCTGGAGGAGGTGTCATGTAAACTTCCTCGTGGAGATCACCATACAAGAATGCATTCTTTACATCCATCTGAAATATTTTCCACTTTTGAATAGAAGACACCACAATCAAAGTACGAACAGTTGTCATCTTTGCAACAGGCACAAATGTTTCTTCATAGTCCAAGCCATACTCTTGAGAGTAACCTTTAGCAACAAGTCGAGCCTTATAACGCTCAACGGATCCATCAGCTTTTGTCTTAATTTTATATACCCAACGACAACCAATTTTATGTTTTCCTGGAGGCAATGGGACTAAATCCCATGTATGAGTCTGATGTGAAGCAGTAAGTTCCTCCTCCATAGCATTCTGCCATAGAGGATCACGAACAGGCTCCCAATATGATGCAGGCTGAGACAAATAGTGAACAAAAGTAATGAATGAAGCAAAATATGGGGAATAATATGAATAAGCAAAATCAGGTAGTTGGGTGGACTTACGTATGCGAGTAGACTGGCGAATTGGCGGAGGAGTTGAACTTTCGGTAGACGATTGAGTGGGAGGAGAATCTAAAATCTCTGGTGATGATTGACTGGTTGTAGAAGCAAGTGAAGATGTCAGAGATGTTGGAGTCCGAGATGTAGATGTAGAAGTTGGTGGAGATGTGGGAGTTTGAGATGTAGATGCCTCCGGAATTGAAGTATTAGAATTTGTGGTTGAAGCATCCTCAATATTTGTGTCAAAAGGATCAATTCGAATAAGCTCTTCCTGTGTCATATGATGCGAACTAGCTGGAACAGAGAAAAATGGAATATGCTCCAAAAAGTAAACATGCCGAGAAACATACAATTTTCCACTGACCGGGTCAAAACAACGATATCCTTTCTGGGTAACACCATATCCCAAAAATACACATAAAGCACATTTCACAGACAATTTACTACGCTCAACCTGGGGTTTAAGAATAAAGCAGGTACAATTAAAGACACACAAGGAAGCATAATCAGACACTTCATCATATAATTTCTCAAAAGGTGACAAACCAGAATTTTGAGCAGTTGGAATTCGGTTAATCACATAAACAGCAGTAATAAGTGCTTCACCCCAAAATACACTTGGAACATCAGCCAACAACAAAAATGAGCGAGTTGTTTCAACAAGATTGTTAGATATATTTGTGAAGTCATATCTAATCTGTTTTGTTTAGTCTCAGAACTTAATATCAGGACATACTGGAAATCAGAACTTACTGAAGTCAGAACTTATATCAGAACTTAAGGCCGTCAGGATTTATATCAGGACTTAAGTGCGGGTACTTCAGATAAGGAATGCGGCTGATTTACAGGAGAGGCTTTGGACTAAAATAATAGGAGATATGCATGAAGAGTTGGAAAACTAGAAGACTTGTAGAAGATAATATCTGATTGATATATTTTAGTAGACAGAATTATATTCCATATCAATTAGAAGATATCTTGTAAATGTGTACTATATAAACACAGCTTAGGGTTTACACTATAAGTGTTATCATTCACGAGGAAGATTATACATTGTAACCTAGCAGCTCTTAGTGATATTGTTCATCACTGAGAGAGTAGTTTAACCTACTTTGTAACATAACTTATTATATTGAATAAACTTGATTACTGTTAGATACTTGTGTTCTAAATCGATTTGATTGTATAAACACTATATTCAACCCCCTTCTATAGTGTTGTGTGACCTAACAAGTGGTATCAAAGCCTCTATGTTGATTTACAAACAGTAAGATCCAGTTTACAATCATGTCTGAAGAAACACAAACTCCAACTAAGCCCACCAAAACTCAAGATACTCAAAATAATCAAATCCACAGTCGATATGAGAGTATTAGGGTTCCCATACTGAGAGCATCTGAGTATCCTATATGGAAGGTAAAGATGAATATGTTTCTAGAAGCCATAGATCCAGAATACCTTGATAGAATTAATGATGGACCATATAAGCCTACCAAGCTTTCTATTGTAGTTGCTGATCAACCAGCAAAGATGATACCAAAGAAGAAAGGTGATTACATAGCTGAAGACATCTCATCTATTGCCAAGGATGCAAGGGTAAGGCATCTGCTTCATAGTACAATTGACAATGTCATGTCAAACAGGGTAATTAGATGCAAGACTGCAAAGGAGATATGGGATTCTTTGGAGACAAGATGCCAGGGAACTGATGCAATCAAAAAGAACAGGAAGACTATACTCACACAAGAGTATGAGCATTTTGACTCAAAAGATGATGAGTCATTAACTGATTTATATGACAAGTTTGCCAAACTCTTGAATGATTTGTCACTGGTGGACAAGGAATATGATCTTGAAGATTCAAATCTAAAATTCCTTTTAGCTCTTCCTGAAAATTGGGATTTGAAATCTACTACCATAAGAGACAACTATGACCTTGCTGAAACTACTCTTGATGAAATTTATGATATGCTCAAGACTTATGGACTTGAGATGGATCAAAGGAGCAAAAGGCATGGATGAAAGTCAAAGACAGTTGCTCTTAAAGCTGATGAGGAATCTCCTAAAGTAGTTGTCTCAAAAAGAGGCAAAGGAAAGGCTCTCATCATACAGTCTGATTCAGAGTCATCATATTCGGATGATGAAGATTCAGAATTTGAAAATTTATCTGAAGTGGATGTTGATGCAGAGATGACGCAACTGTGTGCTCTTGTGGTGAAGGGTATCACAAAGATAGCCTACAAGAAATTCAGAAAGGGCAAGAAGTTTTCCAGGAAAGGTGGAAGTTCTGAAAAGAAAGGGTTCAGAAAGTCTGAAGACAAAGGAAGAAAGTCTGACAGAGGAGACAACTCAAATGTCAAATGCTACAATTGTGGTGAAAAAGGCCACATCTCTCCTGACTGCAAGAAAGGAAAAAGTGATAAAGGCCAGGCACTTATCACAAAGAAGAAAAACTGGGCGGACACTTCAGATTCTGAAGAAGAGGTGAACTATGTCTTGATGGCAAATGCTGATAGCAGTTCTGATGCTGTTGAATTGAAAGTACCTCAATCAACTCTTTCTTTTCATACTGATGATATTTCTGAGCTAAGATTATATCTTAAAACCATTTTCATTAGTTTTAGAGATCAGACTTTAACAAATGAAAGATTAACATCTAAAAGTCTTGCTATTAGAAACAGAAATGACTACTTAGAAAAAGAGTTAGTTATGTTCCATCAAGCTCAGAAAGAAAGAGATGAGGCTTTGTATGTTAGAGATGAAGTGCTAAAATTGAATATATCTCTTAAATCTGATCTGGAAAAGGAAAAGGAGATAATCAAAACTTGGACTAACTCTAGAAGACCAACTCAGAAAATCTTAGAAAATGGAAATTGGAAAGAAGGTCTAGGTTACCTAAATTATAAAGAAGAAAAGGAAACTGTGTCATCTAAACCAAACTTTACCAAGAAAGCTGAAAAGCCTAAAGTTAATCCTGTTAAATTTGTAGCAAAAACTGTTGTGTCTGATTCTGAAAAGATGAAAGACTCTAAGACAGATTTCAAAGAAAAGTCAACTTCTGACAAATTAAAACAGGACAAACCAGCTTCAGTACACACAGGTTTAATGACAAAGAAGCAACTTAAGCACAAGCTGAAAGAGATTAGAAATGTGAACAAGGTAAAGGAAGCTAGAAAAAATAGGAATGGAAAGGTAGGTATGAATAAAAGCAACAATTATTTGCCTGTTCCTAATGCTCATAGAAAGAAATGCTATAATTATGGAAACTCTAACGATCTTGCTTCTTTTTGCAGGAAAAATAAAGATATAAACTCTTTACCTCCTAGATCAGGTGTTAAGAGTCAGTCTGTTAGGTTTAAGCCACAAAATCCTTGTTTTCATTGTGGTAGTTTATGGCATTCTATTTATACTTATAAGGAATATCATAATTTGTACTATGATTATTATTAAATAAAACCTTCTTTGAAGAAAGTTAGTGTAATTCCTTCTAGTATAAATTCTGATGTAAAGTCTGATATAAAGTATGATAAGAAGCATGTTAGCATAAACTCTGAAACTAAATCCGCTGCAAATGCTAACAAACTTAAAAAGGCCAAAGGATCCAAGCAAGCCTGGGTCCTTAAAACTAACTAATAGTGGTCTTTGTGATTGCAGGGAAATAGGAAAAATATCCTAGTTCTGGACAGTGGATGTTCAGGATATATGACTGGAAATAAAGCCCTGCTATTAGACTTTGTGGAGAAAGCTAACAAAGGAGTTTCTTATGGAGATGGAAATATGGGAAAAACTCTGGGATATGGCAATATCAATCTTGGGAATGTCATAATTGAAATAGTAGCTCTTGTCTCAGGACTTAAACATAATCTGCTAAGTGTGAGTCAAATCTGTGACAGAGGTTATCATGTGGATTTCTTTGAAGAACACTGTGAAGTTGTAAGTAATTTTACAGGCAGAGTGGTTCTGAAAGGTTACATACATGGTAACATATATGAAGCCATACTTTCAACAAACTCTGATGGTTCTGCAATTTGTTTGTTAAGCAGAGCATCAATTGAGGAAAGATGGAATTGGAACAAGAGACTCTCTCATTTAAATTTCAACAACATAAATGAGCTAGTAAAGAAAGATCTTGTGAGAGGACTGCCAAAATCAATATTTGCTCCTGATGGTCTTTGTGATTCATGTCAAAAGGCAAAACAAAGAAAATCTTCATTTAAGAGCAAAACTGAATCCTCAATTCTTGAGCCTTATCACTTACTGCATGTTGATCTATTTGGTCCAATCAATGTCATGTCCATTGCAAAGAATAAATATGCTATGGTTATAGTGGATGAGTTCACAAGATACACTTGGGTGTATTTCTTGCACAAGAAGAATGAAATTGTAACTACTCTAACTGATCATGTCAGACAGCTGGATAAATTAGTCAAAGATTCTGTTAAAATCATAAGAAGTGATAATGGCACTGAGTTCAAGAATTCAATCATGGAAGAGTTCTGCAAAGAACATAGAATAAAGAAGGAATTTTCTGCATCTGGAACTCCACAGCAGAATGGAGTTGTAGAAAGAAAGAACAGGACTCTTATTGAAACTGCACAAACTATGCTTGATGAAAAAAAGCTACCAACCTATTTTTAGGCTGAAGCTGTGCAGACTGCTTATTTTACACAGAATGCTACACTCATAAACAAACATGGAAAAACACCATATGAGATGGTGAAGAAAAAAAAGCCAAATCTGAAATATTTTCATGTATTTGGATGCAAGTGTTTTGTTCTTAAGACTCATCCTGAACAGTTGTCAAAATTTGATATAAAAGCTGATGAAGGAATTTTTGTTAGATATCCACTTTCCACAAAAGTCTTCAGAGTCTATAATTTAAGAATAAGGGTTGTCATGGAATCTATCAATGTATCTTTTGATGATAAAAAGATTACTGGACTTGAAGATTTCAATGATCATGATCAGCTGAGATTTGAAAATGAAGATATAAATTCTGATACTGTAAATTCTGATGACCTAAATCCTGATCCTGTAAGTTTTGAAGGGTTAAATTCTGATGTCATTGAAACTGTGGTAACTACTCCAAGGAAAAATGCACCTGTTCAAGGGGAGCGAGCTGATGAACATACCACATCTCAAGTCTCTCAAGAAGCATCAGAACCAGTCACTGGCTTTTCAAGTTCTTATTCATCAAGTTCTGATGAGCCAAATTCTGATAATTCTGGAAACTCTGATTCTTCAATTCCTGAAGGATCCAACTCAAATTCTGAAATTTCAGAGAGCATAACTTCAGGGGGAGCATCAGAAAATGCTGAGGAAGACAACATGGATCATGGGGGAGTATCCAGTTCTAGAGATCAACTTCCATATGTAAGGAAGTGGACTAAATCACACACACCTGACTTAATAATTGGAGATCCTGAAGCAGGTGTCAGAACTAGAACAACAACATCAAATGAATGTCTCTATCATTCCTTTCTATCTCAGACTGAACCAAAGAAAGTGGAAGAAGCTCTTCAAGATGTTGATTGGGTGCAAGCAATGCAGGAAGAGTTAAATGAATTTGAAAGAAATAAAGTTTGGACCCAAGTGCCAAGACCAACAAGAAATAAAGCAAGGCTGGTTGCTAAAGGTTACTCTCAACAGGAGGGTATTGACTATGATAAAACATTTGCTCAAGTTGCTAGATTGGAAGCCATAAGAATCTTTTTGGCTTATGCTGCTCACAAAAAGTTTAAAATCTTTCGAATAGATGTGAAAAGTGCTTTTCTCAATGGAGAATTGGAAGAATAGGTATATGTTGAACAACCTCCAGGCTTTATGGATCCAAAATTTCAAATCATGTCTACATTCTAGACAAAGCACTTATGGCCTTAAGCAAGCTCCAAGAGCATGGTATGAGACTTTAGCTCAATTCCTTCTGGAAAGTGGATTTACCAGAGGCACAATTGATAAAACTTTGTTCTACCTCAACCATATAAAAGACTTACTTTTGGTACAATTATATGTTGATAATATCATCTTTGGTTCTACAAATGCCAAACTCTGTGAAAGGTTTGCAAAGCTAATGCAGTCAAGATATCAAATGAGTATGATGGGAGAACTTAGCTATTTTATGGGACTTCAAGTCAAGCAAAATGAAGAAGCTACTTTCATAAATCAATCCAAGTACACCAGAAATTTATTCTAGAAATTTGGAATGCAAGACTGTTCAACGACATCCACTCCCATGGCCACTGCAACCAAGTTAGATAAAGATACTAGAGCATCAGTAGATATTACTAACTACAGAGGTATGATTGGCTCTTTACTCTATTTAATTGCTAATAGACCTGATATCATGTATGCTACATGTCTTTGTGCAAGATTTCAGGCTGATCCAAGAGAACCTCATCTAATAGCTGTGAAAAGAATTTTCAAGTACCTCAAGGGTACAGCTGATCTAGGATTGTGGTATCCTAGGGAATCATATTTTAAGCTAATAAGTTACTCTGATGCATATTTTACAAGATGCAAATTAGACAGGAAAAGCACTAGTGGAAGCTACCAATTTCTTGGAGGCATATTGGTTTCTTGGTTTAGCAAGAAACAGAAATCAATTTCCACATCAACTGTAGAAGCAGAATATATTGCTGCAGGAAGCTGTTGTGTACAGATTCTTTGGATGAAGAATCAGTTACTAGACTATGGGTTAGAATTTTTTAAATATCTATTTACTGTGATAATCAAAGTGCTATTGCTATGACAGGAAATCCAGTTCAACACTCAATAACAAAGCACATCAGCATTATGTACCATTTCATAAGGGAACATGTGATGGAAGGTACAGTGGAATTGAATTTTGTCCCAACAGATCAACAACTAGCATATATCTTCACAAAAGCACTATGTGAAGCTACTTTTACAAGACTGGTAAATGAACTTGGAATGGTTTTAGGTTCTTTCTCAAAATCTTTTGAGCTTTTGTTCTCATGCATCAGACTTTATGATCACTGTTTACAGATTGTCTTATCTCAATGTAATCTGTGCTTAAAATGTATCACATTAAATACTGATTATTATCTGATGTGATTCTATATACCCTGATAGTGTTTTGAATGTTCTGTGACTATTCAATCCAATGAGGATTACTTTACTAGATGCTGACTTAGTAGTCTTTAACAAACTATGTATCCCATGTTTGAATTAGTTGTTTATGTGGAAATCCGAAACACAAGAAAATTCTGATTTCGTTCTTAGTCAAATTTACTTTGTGTATCTTATTACTAAGTCACAAACTAGATTATTATTTCTTATCTGTCAAATTCTGATGTCAGTAAATCTTAAGGATGAACTACATGCTTGATAAGCCTCGCTTATCTGAAGAAAACAAAAGAAAATAAATTAAATTCGGGTACTCCTTTGAGATCTAGAGTAAATATGTGAAAGGGAAGACCCAAGTGCATTGCTGGTATTAAGTTATATGCATTAGAAAAGCAAATAAATTTTTCTTGGTGACTTTTCACATACTCTGATTACTGGAGAAATACTCTGATAATAGCATAAATTCTGATAGCAGTTGTGACTCATTTACACTGAGAAGCCACAGTAAAAAGAATGTCAAAAAATGCATAAAATGAGCACAAACAGTTGAGGTGGACTCTTGCATAAATTTATTCTATAGTAGACTTCAAAATTAAAGACAGATTTTAAGCCTTTTTATTAGTTATGCCTTATTTCTAAGATATCTGAAGTTCATTAGACTTTAATCTTTATCTGATCACATGCAAATGCACACACTCTCACTCCACATGAATGATGAAAATTATTGTGGTGATTAAGTTGTTTCTAACAAACAGTTAAGTATTATTTGCATAAATTTCGAGGATAAGTTCTGATAAAAGTTTTGATGATTAAACTCTGAAGAAACCAGTTAGTATTTGCGTGAAGAATCACAGACACAGTCATTCACTTTTTGAGTACAGAAGCCATGTTTTGATGACCGTTAACTTCTGATAATAGTCAAGTTCTGATGTAAATCCTGATGGAAACTCTGATGCTTACGTGGCATTATTTAATTACTTGGATTATTTTTAGTATTTACTGTAACGGTTATATTTTGTCAGAAAATAATTAAGTGAGATAAAAACAGTGATAATCATTTGGTTAATGGGTTGTGTGCTTGTTTTGGTAACAGCATGTGAGCAATAATTACTACACATTTACCGTGCCCACTCATTACTGTTTTGACTGCTTCCATGCTGCCAGGTGTAAAAAGTCAGTTCTGCTTCACAAAAATGACCGTTGTTACATGGAGTGTATAAATAAGAGAGTTAAAAGATTTTACAATCTTTTACCTACTATTCTTATTTTCTAATCTCTCTTATTCTCTCTCACTCTCTAATATTCCCCGAAGCTATTTCTTATAGGCATTTTATCAAACACCTTCCGTACACACAACTTTCACTTAATTTCTTACGGAAATGGCACCTAAGGACATCATCTTTAATGGAGCTAAGTTCATCCCCAATAACTACATGGCTATTCTCAGCAAGGATGATGCTCCATCAGATCTTCATTTTGTTCAAGACTTTCTAGCTCGGAGTGAGATTGGGTATGCTTTGACCCAACCACAATTACTCTCAGGAACTCAAATACTTGAGTTTTGGAGGAGTGGAGTTTATGATGATGGTGGTGAGGCTGGCTCCCCAAGCATTATTTTCACAAAAGGGGAAGATGAGCATCTGGTTACTTTGTCTACTGTTAGACAAGCTCTACATCTGCCAGAAAATTGCAATTTCAATGCTCAGATTGAGGAGCCACTTCTACAAAGTATGATGGCCAATCTTGGCTATGAGAAAGGTTTTTCCAAGCTGGAGCAACTGAAGAGGCCATACATCAGAAAGGAGTGGAGTTATTTCTTTGACTACATCACCAGAGCTTTTACCAACAAATGCTCCAACTTTGATGTCATTCTCATTCTGAGTCAGCAAATAGGGTATGCATTTCTAAATCAAACTCACTTTGATTATGCTACTACTATTCTTGGTTTTATTGGGGATAGGATGAATGAGGACCCAAATACTGTTTACTTTTCTAGATTTTGTCAACTCATGTATAGTTTTTGTTGTCCTGATAAGCCTCAAAACTATAGTAAGACAATTCAACCTTTTAAACTTGCTAAAAGGGCCTTCACAGACTTGTTATCTACTGATAATAAGAAAGAGATACTAAGACCCCTTCAAATTCCTGATTCTGTAAAACAGTTCTTAGTAAACTCTAACCCTCACACATACACACCCAAATTTCCTGAAGTTGCACCCTCTCAACCTCCATCAGCACCTACAACCAATACTCAACCATCTCAATCCTCTCAACCACAACCACAGCCTACCATCAGAACTTATTTCCAACCTGCACAATCTGCTATAACATCTAGACCCAAACCTTCAAAAGCAAAATATGTTCCGAAATCTCCACCAAGGAGAAGAAGGATGATTCTTAGAGATGAATCAGATGAAGAGGAGTAAGTCCAGGTTCATGCATCAGAACCTGTGACAGTAGAAGCTGAAAAAGAAATTTTTCAGAAGGAGGTAGCAGCTGAAAAGGTAACTCCTCAGAAGGAAACTGAAGCTGAGGGTTCTGGTATTTTAAAGAGGAAAAGAACTTCAAGTTCTGATGCTGCTCAAGCAACTCCTCCACTATCCAGAAGATCAAAGAAAATGAGAGCATGAAGGCATATGGCACAACTTCAATCTAAGGATGCTAAAGAAGCTGAGGAAGGGGATCAGGAATCTCTGATCTCATCAGGACCAATAGTGATTGAAGCTTTGCCACCTCCACCTCAAGCTAAAGACATTGTTCCAGACACAGGGATTACACCTCCTATCTCTCTAATCAGAGAAACAGCTACAGTTGAAGATTTAGGATTAAGTCCTGAAATTGACATTCATAAGCTGCACATTCCATCTGTCCTGTTTCTGGAAGCACCACAAGGACAAGTGACAACTCCACCTGTTTCTCCACTAAATGTTGAAGTTCCAACTACTCTAATTCTGGATGTGGAAACAGATGAAGTTTACCAGAATCTCCTACAGCCACACACACACTTGTGTTGTCAGAAGATGATGAGTTTCTTGCAAGTTCTGGAGAGTTAGCTCCAGTAAACACTCCAGCTCCAATTCTTGGAAAGGAGGAACTGTTGAAATATGTTGAACAAGAAGCTATTGTTCCTTGGGAAGAAACTCACAGAGGAGTTGAATGGACCAAGAAGTGGAATGAATCTGACTTCATTCCCAGCTCAAAAGTTTTTTCAGATCATATTGTAAAAGCTAATGAGTTGTTGACAAATTCTGACTTTAAAGCTTAACTTAAAGTCACAGCTCTCAGTACTAAAAGTCTTCAAGGTCAACACTCCATTACTCATGCTAAGGTTGATAAACTACAGGAAAATGCTGATAAGCTGGACCTGATGCTCAAGCTAGTCAAGAACAGGTTTATCAGACCTATTCATAAGAAAGTAAAGGCTATTGAGAAAGTTCAAGAAAAGCAACAGGCCCAACTGACTGAGGTCTTGCAGAATCAAGCCTCTCAACAGACTCAACTGAATGAAATTCAATCTTCAGTGGAACTTCTTCTCTCTCTACTACTACCAGATGATGCTAAAAAGGGGGAGAATGTAGTTAGGTCCAAATGCTCTAGTAGTCAAGTACTGAAGAAGAAGGATGATGAAGGAGATGACCAGAGAAACCCTAGCAAGGGATCCTAGCAAGGGCAAGGGTCAAGGTCAAGGGAAAGCAACAAAGTTTCTTCAAAGAAACTAATTTTTGACTCTAACAAATCTTCTACACAGAAGAATACAAGTTCTGAAGCTGTGAATGCTCAAGTTCTGAAAGCAAGTTCTGATGATCGAAGTCTGAAATCAAGTTCTGATATTCTCATTCAAGGAGAAAGTCAAGACTCTTAGAAGTTTTTACAAACTTTGAAGCTTAAGGGAAGGGAGACTACGGTCTACTATAAAGATCCCAAGATTCAGACACTTGATGAAGAAATTGCTAGAAGATTATTTCTCAAGCATAATCCTGGAATGGATTTAGAGACTCTCAAGGAGGAAGAAGCTAGATTTGCAGCTGATAAGACAAATCTTAAGTTTAAAGCTTCTCATGCAAAGAAACCTCCAAGGCCTAAGGCAAAAGATATTGTGATTAAGGAAACTTCTGAGGCTTCAAAGCCCAAAACAAGATCACAAGTTGAAATTGATCCCAAGGCAAAAGGGATAGGAAAGATTGATGAACCAACAAAGATACAGGAGATGAAGATTCCTCAAATCCTGATGAAACCAGTGTGCAAAATGGTTCATGTTTTTGATGATACAGCTGTTGAAGATGAAACTGTTGAAACTCCGAAAAGAAGGAAGATAACAGAAGAATCTAAGACAACCTCTGACATAGCTCAAGTTGTTCAGAGTGAAGAATAGGAAGCTACAGAAGAAACAGTAAATCCTGATCAAGTCATTAAGACATCAACCTTTGACATAGCTCAAGTTGATTTGAACAAAATGGCAGTTATTGAAAAGAGAAAAATCCTATGGAAAAATGTCAATCCTTCAGATCCTAAGAAAAGTCAACTGTTATCTGATTTCATGACTAATGGATTGAAAGCCATAGAAGCAAGAGACAGATGTTATTCCTAATGAACTAACAATGAGATTTACAGAAGGGGGGTTGAATGTAAATCTCAAAACTTTTTCAAGTTTTGAGCAGTTTCAAAGGCTATGTGTTTAAGATAAACAAGTGTATGAATTGCTTTAAGCTAATACTGACAGATATATATTCAAACACTAATGTAAAGAACACAACAGACCTTAAAAACTTTTCTGGTGGATTGTTGTTCCACCAGAGATGGTATTTCAGAAAATCTGTGATTCAAGAAGTTGATCACAGCTGCGTCCTAGTACAAACTAGATAATTTTTCTCTCAAGATTTTTCTAAATAGCTCTGGAAAAATTCTCTTCTAATTACTAGCTGCTACTTGGTTTATATATCACCAAGTTTACAAGTGAAGACAAAGATAAAAAGTACAATAATAAAATAAGTTCTCCACTTGTTTCTTCTCCATTTTACTCCAGTGCATTATTGACTATTGCCTCTTTATACTTGAGTAGAACGGCTGCTTTTTCTGATGTTCCTGAAATAGGCTACCACATCTCAGTTGTCTCTGTCAACCCATGTGCCTCTGTTTGTAGGTACAACTACCACTTGTCAACTGCTATTTAACAGCACATCCGTTGAAGCCTTCATCCGTTGATGGCTTTATCCGTTGATGTGTTAGCAGTTGAAGCTCTATCCGTTGATGCACTCATCCGTTGAAGGATGTTATCCGTTGAAGCTTTAGAGACATCCGTTGAAGCTTTGTTTCTCATCCGTTGAAGGTCTTTAAGTTATCCGTTGACACCATTTCATTTATACAAAATTACAAGGCATGAAATACTTACAATTGGCCTTCCTATCTGCATATCCTCTAGTAGTCAACATGACTTATAATTTCCCTCAATATTTAAGAATTTATATCTCAAATTCAGAGACTGAAATGTGCTACAACACTAGACTTATTTCTAAGTAAAGCTACACCATCAACGGATAGCCAAAATGGTCTTATCCGTTGAGGCTACAAACACTAGATTTCTACTTAAGTGTTTTGTTAAACATATCATCAAACTAATGCACATATATTCCTAACAATCTCCCCCTATTTATGTCTATGAGAATTGTAGACATAAATTCAAGGTTAACTTGATGATAACAAAACACTTAACAATTATATGAACTGAAACTAAGTAGAAATTCAAAAGTGCTACAAAAGTGTATGTACTAGAAGGTAATTGAAGATTTACAGTATTTCCAAGGATGCTCCTCTAGCCTGAGCAAATCATCTTTTTCTTCTTTGATCCCTGGTTTTCTTTCCTAGCCCTTTGTCATTTTCCTCAATTTGGAGTTGGAGTTATCTGAAGAATTCAGCTTCATCTTCATCACTGATATCCAACTTAGATTGCATTTCTTTGAGAGTTTCATTGCTGGCAATCTTGAGTTGGTCTTCAAGTCTGAAAAATCTTCTTTGAGGTGATTTGTGAATTGTAGTTCCCCTTTCTGGCTTGTGCTTCATATTGATTGGTTCAACCTTTGTGCTATGTTTCACAGATATTGATTTATCTTGTGTAGAACCAAACAGCTGTTGCATCCTTTCATCAATTCTCCTCCTTTGCTCTTTCACTTGAATTTCAGCTGCTGCTAGCTGGATTAAATCAATTCCATCAGGCTTTCCTTTGATTTGAATGATTGGAGAAGTAGTGATGGTAGGAACTAGCACTTTAGATATTTGGATTTTTGTAGATGGCTCTCCTTCCCCTTCCCTTTTACTCTCCCCCTTTTTGTTATCATCAAGGAGAGGGGTCAAGCCCTGTGCTTTTGCCAGCTGCATAAGTAGATTTGTTTGAGATTGTTGGTTGTAAAGAATGGTGGCCACAGAATCTTCAATAACTTGAACTCTGTCTTCCAATTTGGCCAGCCTCTTTTCAGTATGTGATTCCTTTTTCAATCTCAACAAAATGTCCTGCATTGTACTATAGGGCATGACTGAATCCAATTTTTCAGAATTGTAGGATTTCAAGTCAGCAATATCCTTTCTGAGTTCATCCACACTCAGATTCTGTCTTACTTGCTGCAACTTCATGAGATGCAGTGAGTCCAAGTGAGCTGTAAGGATAGCCTTTGTACCAGCATGAGAAGTTTTCTGAATGGCCTGTTTGATAGTACTGATTTGTTTGACTAAGGAGACATTGAATTGCCCTGCTGTAGACTCCTTTGTGAAGGCCCATTCAGGTAGATTTGGAATAGAACTAGGGCCTTCATCTCCCCCTAAGTTCATGCTTCCATCAGAAGAAACAAAGTCATCATCATCAGAATTTACTCCAAATTCTTCAAATGACTCACCAGCTGTTGAAGGCATCTTATTAATAGCAGCTTTGTCCCTTTGAAGAGATGTTGTTGTATGTACTAGATGTAGTGTCTTTTCTGCCTCCACATTGCCCTGTGTAGCCAATAATTGATAGGCTGAAACAGGATGAGTAAAAGTGTCAGCATTCAAGGAAATGTTATCAATAACAGCTTTGTAATGTTGCTGAAATTGTCTTTCCTTTTCAGCATCATTCACAATCATTGACTCACTAGCAATGGCTGGATCCATCCTTATTTCTGCTGTACCTGCCTTTCTCTCATTTTCTCTATGTTCTTGCATCAGGGGCTCCCCCTGGCTCACACAACTCACTCCCTCACTTTCACCTACTAAGGTGGTACTCCTCTCACTTACTTTTGCCATGCTGGAAAAAATAGCATGCATGTTTGAGCTCTCAATCTCTCCTTTTGCCTGGGAGCAACCCAGCCTCTCACTCAAATTGTCACTCCCTTCCCTCAGTCCTAGAAGTGATTGTACAGTAATCAAGTCTTCTACACTTGGAATTGTTTCAGTTGTGTGTGTAGAGACTATCAACGGATGAGGAATAGCCGTTGAAGGTGAAACTGATGGTATCAACGGATAACTGCTGTTAAGCTTATCCGTCGAAGAACAACCACTTGTCAACGGATGAGTGATATCCGTTGAAGAAGGAAAAGAAGTAGAAATTGAAAGTGATATAACTGTTGGATCTGTGTAGATTGATATGAGTTTTGGTGACACAGATCCTTCAATTACATCTGAAAGAATTTGCGGGTGATCCAACAAATCATCTAAAAGATGATGATCACCTGTATTTGAGTGGGGCTCCTCCCTGAGTTATAAAGAGGGAGAATCAGGAATTGATGGAAATAACATATCCACATCTAGAGATGGTGAAGAAGTGTGTGGTGATTGATGTGTGTTAATTGTGAGAGAATGGGGCTGTGACTCCACATTTGTTGGAGCCACATCAAACTGAGTTTGAGAAGGCATAGATACAGATGGATGTATATGTGCAGTGTGTGTACCCTGTGTAGAAGATTGGGTTCTTTCTCTCTTTCTTCTAATAAAGGCTTTTGTTGGTGAGTGTTTGGCTTTAGTATCCCTCCCTCGTTTGTTCTGTGTTCCTGGTTGGGAACTATTTTCAATAGTTACATCCTTTTGGGAGGATGCAGTTAGGGATATGCTAGTAACCCTTTCAACCACCACAGCTTTTTGAGAAACTGTGGCTTGGCTAGCTTGGGAAGCACTTAACTCTCCTTCCTTATCCTGGGGGTTTCTTTGATGTTCACCCCTCCCCTCACCACTCACACCCTGTTCACTCCCTTCAAGGTTAATGGTAGATGTTACAACTGTTGTCTTTTGAGAAACAACAGAGGTAGTTTTCTTTGTCTTTGATTTTGAAAGTTTAGTTTTGGTGACCTTGGTAGGAATCTGTTGGGGCATTGTCACAGATTCCATGGCCACACTAGAAGATAAAGAAATAGAGGGGTTGGAAGAAGTAGGAGTTGTAGAAGCAATTACCTCACTTACCTGAGGTGCATTCATGATTGGTAAATATACCAATGGCACACTGCTGTTGAGATCCATTCTCAATAAATCTGCAAGAACTCTTTTCTCTTGTGCCCAGCACTTGAGTTTATTATTCTTATTGGTTATGACCAAACCTTCAGCAACATGGTTAGCCAATAACATAAAGAATATAGCATAATAGATGTTATTAGATCTATTAGCTTTGTTACCTAATCTAGTACCCAATTCTAGCATAACATAGTTGCTAAAATTAAAATACCTATCAGAAACAAGCATATAGAGCATATTAACAAGAGATGAAGTTATGGCATCAAAATTTCTAATTTCCCCAGAGAAAACCTTGATAAAGGCATCCCCAAGAAAACTCCATTCTTTCCTAAGGCCTTTTCTTTTAATACTCCCTAAACTAGCAGAGTTAAGAGAATAACCTATGGAATCTAACATGCTGGATACATCATTATCAGTGTGTGGTGTCATGGCATTGTTCTCAGGTAATTTAAAACATGCTAGTAAATCATCACAGTTAACACAGTGATTTTTACCTTTGAGAGTGAAGGAGATAGTCATATCTATTGAGTTGAACTCAGCAGTTGTCCAAATCTCCTCAACTACTTCACAGTAAATCGTTGGGGCTTCCAGCATTGTATAGCTAAGTTTACAGTTTTTGATGAAGTCCATCATTTTGTGATAATCGGAGTGGGCTTCATTCTTTTCTACCAAAGCTATGAAATTGTTCTTCTCATAGATGAATCCGGATTGAGACATAATCTTTACTACTGGTGCCATTGTTGTGAGTAGAATTTGCAGAGAATAACTTGAAGGTTTTGCAGAGAGAAAATGGTAAAAACTTTGAAATTTCAAGAAAGCGTAAAGTAAAAAATGAAAAATCAGAAGGGCTTATATACTTTCTCAAATTAAAAAGCATAAATAAGAGATTAACCAATAAATATATGTAAGTGAATTTCAGCCGTTTAAGAATAAACTGTAAGTATTCTAAAAACTACCTTTAAAACAAATACATACAGCTGTATGTATGAGTATCAACGGTTAAGACAATAGAATCAACGGCTGTGAAACACCTGAATCGACTGATGTGATATTTCAACGGATAAGGTAAACTGTCATCCGTTGAAGAGCACTTCAGTTTTATCCGTTGACGGATAAAAATTCCAGAAATGTATATGACTTTCAACGGATAATGAACATCCGTTGACAGAACAATTTTGACTTTCAACGGATAGGGAATATCCGTTGATGGAATAATCTGTGTTAAAAATCAAATTTGTTCTTGCAGCTAATCCATTTTAGGCTTCAATTCAAATTACAATAAGGACATGAATTTTAAGAGTAATTAAGCATACCTAGCTCACTTACCAATCTTGTGAATGTTGATTCATCAAGTGGCTTGGTAAATATGTCTGCAATTTGTTGTTCACTTGGAACAAAATGAAGTTCCACTGTACCTTTCATCACATGTTCCCTAATGAAGTGGTACTTGATATCAATGTGCTTGGTTCTTGAGTGCTGTACTGGATTTTCAGTAATGGCAATGGCACTTGTGTTGTCACAAAATATTGGAATTTTGTCAACAGTCATACCATAGTCAAATAACTGGTTCCTCATCCATAGTATTTTTGCACAGCAACTACCAGCTGCAATGTACTCAGCTTCAGCTGTTGATGTGGAAACATAATTCTGCTTCTTGCTGAACCATGATACAAGCTTGTTCCCTAGAAATTGACAGGTGCCTGTTGTGCTTTTCCTGTCTATTTTGCAACCTGCATAATCTGCAATCGAGTAGCCAATTAGATCAAAACCAGACTCTCTAGGGTACCAAATTCCTAGATTTGGAGTCCCCTTGAGATATCTGAAAATCTTTTAATGGCCACTAAGTGAGATTCTTTAGGGTCAGCTTGAAATCTAGCACAGAGACATGTAGAAAACATTATATCAGGTCTACTAGCAGTTAAATATAAAAGTGAGCCAACCATGCCTCTATAACTTGTAATATCCACAGACTTTTCAGCCTTGTTTAATTCAAGCTTAGTGGCAGTGGCCATGGGAGTTTTTGCAGGTGAACAATCCATTAAGTCAAACTTCTTTAAAAGATCATAAATATATTTAGTTTGACTAATGAAAATTCCACTACTAACTTATTTTACTTGTAACCCAAGAAAGTAAGTTAGCTCTCCCATCATGCTCATTTCATATTTACTTTGCATTAATATAGCAAACTTTTTACAAAGCTTATCATCTGTAGATCCAAATATAATATCATCTACATAAATTTGTACAAGTATCTTAGAGCCATTAACATTCCTAAAGAAGAGAGTTTTGTCAACAGTACCTCTTGTGAAATGATTATCTAGAAGGAACTTTGACAAAGTCTCATACCAGGCTCTAGGTGCTTGCTTTAGTCCATAGAGTGCTTTCAACAGATAATACACATGGTCTGGAAAATTTTGATCTTCAAAACCTGGAGGTTGGCTTACATAAACTTCTTCCTCCAATTCCCCATTTAGAAATGCACTCTTGACATCCATCTGATAGACTTTGAAATTGGCATTAGCTGCATAGGCTAGAAAGATTCTGATGGCTTCAAGTCTTGCAACTGGAGCAAATGTTTCATCAAAATCTATTCCCTCTTGTTGAGAATAGCCTTTAGCAACCAATCTGGCTTTATTCTTTATGACAATGCCATTTTCATCCATCTTGTTTCTGAATACCCATTTTGTGTCAATGGAACTCTTGTTCTTTGGCTTGGGTACCAGCTTCCAAACTTTGTTTCTCTCAAATTGGTTCAGCTCTTCCTGCATAGCTAAAATCCAATCTGGATCCATTAAGGCTTCTTCCACTTTCTTAGGTTCCTCCTGAGATAGAAAACTACTATACAGACATTCATTTTGAGTAGCTTTTCTTGTTTGCACTTTAGATGATGCATCACCAATGATCAGTTCAAAGGGATGATTCTTGGTCCATTTCCTTTGAGGTGGAAGATGTGCTCTAGATGAGGTGGCCTCAGTATTGTCGTGATGTGAGACAGAGTGTTGATCAGTTGAAACTCCCCCTGAGCTGTTGGTCCTTTGCAGGAAACTTGGAGTTCTATCAACTGATGATGTAAATCGATTATCCGTTGATGAACTATGATCAACGGATGCTTCATTATGTACTTCAACGGATAATGCACTATGTCTTTCAACGGATACTGCATTGCCTCTTTCAATGGATGCAGAATTCTGTGCATTATCCAAGGGCATATCTTGAATCCCTTTTGAAGTGTCATCTCCATCAATCTCCTCTTCACTATCATCACAATATATCTCAATGTTGTCAAATTTGAGTCTTTCATGGTGTCCCTCATCTGTTAGTCCATCAATCTTTTTATCATCAAACACAACATGCACAGATTCCATAACAATGTTGGTTCTTAGATTGTAGACCCTATAAGATTTTCCAGCTGAGTAACCAACAAAAATCCCTTCATCAGCCTTTGCATCAAACTTCCCTTTATGGTCAGATTGATTTCTCAGTATAAAGCATTTACATCCAAAGACATGAAGAAAGTTTAGAGTTGGTTTTCTTCTCTTGAACAACTGATAAGGAGTCATGCCTTTAGCTTGATTGATCAAAGAAATATTCTGAGTGTAGCAGGCACAATTAACAGCTTCAACCCAGAAATATGTTGGTAACTTTGATTCTTCAAGCATTGTTCTAGCAGCCTCAATTAAAGATCTGTTCTTTCTTTCAACTACCCCATTTTGCTGAGGTGTTCTTGGAGCTGAGAACTCATGCATGATTCCATTTTCTTCACAGAACAGCCTCATTGTCAAATTCTTGAACTCAGTTCCATTGTCACTCCTGATATTCCTAACCTTCAAGTCAGGTTGATTATTGACTTGCCTGATGTGATTGATAATGATTTCACTTGCTTCATCCTTTGATCCAAGAAAATAGACCCATAAAAACTTTGAGAAATCATCTACAATCACCAAGCAATATCTTTTTCTTGCAATTGACAATACATTAACTGGTCCAAACAAATCCATATGTAGCAGCTGTAATGGTTCATCAATTGTTGTTTCAAGCTTCTTTTTAAATGATGCTTTCCTTTGTTTGCCTTTCTGACAAGCATCACACAAACCATCCCTTGAGAATTCAACAAGAGGAATTCCTCTAACTAAGTCCTTTTTGACTAGATCATTCATTGTCTTGAAATTCAAATGGGATAGCTTCTTGTACCATAGCCAACTTTCAGCTGAACTTGCTTTGCTGAAGAGACAAGTAATAGATTCTGCATCTGTAGAGTTGAAGTCAGCTAAGTACACATTTCCTTTTCTAACTCCAGTTAGAACCACTTTGTTGTCTTTCTTACTGGTGACAACACAGGCTTCTGAATTGAAGGAAATTGTATTCCCTCTATCACATAGTTGACTGATGCTCAGTAAGTTGTGCTTGAGACCATCAACTAATGCAACTTCATCAATTATGACATTCCTTGTTAAAATCAAGCCATATCCCATAGTAAACCCTTTGCTGTCATCTCCAAAGGTTATGCTAGGGCCAGCTCTCTCCTTAAACTCTGTGAGCAGAGAGAAATCTCCTGTCATGTGTCTTGAACAGCCACTGTCCAAGTACCATAGATTTCTTCTTTTTCCCTACACACCATAAAATCAATCAAGTTGATTTTGGTACCCAAGTTTCCTTGGGTCCATTCTTGTTAGCCTTTCTCCTAGACTTCATTCCTCCTGCATCTTTAGACTTAGGTAACTTTGAGTCAACCTTGATCTTAGATGTAGTTAGTTGAGATGTAGGGTTAGTCACAGAATCATTTAGCACATTTGGAATTTGATAAGGCATGGATTGTGCAAGCATGTTATTCCATATTGGCATATTGTATGGCATTTAAGGCATACTAAATGCAGCAAGATAAGGATTGTTAAAATATGGCATGTTTGCAAAATGTGCATAAGGATTCTGTTGAGACATAACAGGCATAGCATGCAGAGGTGATGCAGACATATTAGGCTTGGAAGAGGGCACAGGTATGGGAGTTTTCTTAATAGATTTGCAATTAGCAGATAGATGATTAACACTACTACAATGCACACAGCTTTTTCTAGGAGCATACTTATCAGGTGTGTAATTGTTATGTTTGTTAACCCCTACCTTCCCATTTCTATTAGATTTCCTTTTAGTTTCCTTTTTATCCTCAACCACTTTGAGCCTATTCTTTAACTGTTCTAAGGTCATGTGTCCTATATTCACCTTACTGAA
The DNA here is from genome assembly GCF_009905375.1 of Apium graveolens. Taxonomy (NCBI): domain Eukaryota; kingdom Viridiplantae; phylum Streptophyta; class Magnoliopsida; order Apiales; family Apiaceae; genus Apium; species Apium graveolens. The sequence goes on along the minus strand of NC_133649.1, from coordinate 181,015,225 downwards.
ATCTTTGGATGTGCTTGCTTCTTCTTTGACAAAGTTCTTGGAAGTTGAACCAAACTTTTTGTTGAGTTTCTTTAGATTTTCACTTTTAGAAACATCTGCCTGTTTTAATTGAGGAACCTTCAACGGATGCTCCTTTTCTTCCTTCAACGGATAACTTTCATCATCCGTTGATTCCACATCCGTTGATAGCCCATCAATTAATTCCAGTTTCTTTTTGTTTTTATCCCAGGCAGTCTCACAGAATGATTCAATTCCTTGGACCTTGACAATTTGAGCACTAACATCCCTAGATGTCTTCCAGGCTTTAATCACCTCTTGCTCTCTCTCTAATTGATTGGAAAGTATTTCTACTTTCTTAACAGATTCAGCTAGTTCATTTTCAACAGATATACAATGTAGCTTAGTTTTCTCTAGGTCAATCAACTTATCTTCTAACACAACATTTCTATTACTTAAAAACAGATTGTTCTCTTTAATCCTACTATTTTCTTTAGCAAGAGATTTAAGAGACACACGCAAATGATACAATTCAGTAGACATGTCATTAAAAGCATCATTGCACTCTTCTTTAGTAAGCTGTGTTAAATCAGTAGTGATTACCTGGTTGCTTGATGAACTAACTTCATTTTCCTCAGAATCAGCCATGAGAGCCAAGTTGACATATTCCACATCTTCATCCTCTTCTTCTCCATCAGCTGCCCAGTCTTTTTCTTGAGTAATGAAAGCCCTCTCCTTTTGCTTGAGTAGATCAAAATATTTCTTTTTATAATCTACTTGGTCAAATTTCTTCTTTTCAGAAGTTGGCTTTCTGCACTCACTTGCAAAGTGTCCACTTATACCACAATTGAAACACTTGAACTTGGATTTGTCCACCATGTTCTTATGAGGTTTAGTGGCTCTAGTGTTTTTCCTAAATTTCATCTTTACAAATCTTCTGGACAGAAATGCAAGATGCTCATCAATACCATCAGAGTCATCTTGGCTGGAGTTGTCTTCATTCTCAGCAACTTGCTCCTTACCCTTGCTTGATTCTGATTTGCTTGTGTCATCTTTGGAGTTTAATGTTGATCTCACAGTTTCTTGTCTGCATTCTTTCTCATTTTCAGCTACCAAGGCAACTGAACCTCCTTTCTTTCTTCCCTTCTCCAATACCTCATCCTGTTCCAGCTCTAGTTCATAAGTCTTCAAGATTCCATATAATCTTTCAAGAGTGAAGTCCTTATAATCTTGAGAGTTTCTCAAGGAGACAGTCATGGGTTTCCATTCCTTTGGCAAGGATCTTAAAAATTTAAGATTTGAATCCTTCACCTGGTACACTCTACCATACAGCTTCAGTCCATTCAACAGCTTTTGGAATCTATTGAATGTATCATTTAAAGATTCATTTTCTTCAAAATAAAAATACTCATACTGTTGAATGAGAAGCTGCATTTTGTTTTCTTTTACTTGTTCTGTACCTTCACACAGTAGCTGAACTGTGTCCCAAACCTCTTTGGCAGTTGTGCAATTTATCACATTATCAAACATATCCTTGTCAAGACCATTAAACAAAATGTTCATAGCCTTCTTATCCTTGTGGACTTCTTCTGTGTCTTCCATTGTCCATTCTGCTCTAGGTTTTGGAATGGATTGACCAACAGCAATTGTGGCCGTAGCAACTGTGGCTACTTTGTGGGGAATGTGAGGACCATTCTCAATGCAGTTTACATAACCTTCATCTTGGGAGAGTAGATGAAGGTGCATTTTCACCTTCCAATGGTGATAACTGTCTTTGTCAAGAACTGGGATTTTTACTCCAATATCCTTCTTACTCATCTTTGTTAGTTTCCAAGATCTTTAAACTCTTTGTGTGTCAAGAGCCTGCTCTGATACCAATTGTTATTCCTAATGAACTAACAATGAGATTTACAGAAGGGGGGTTGAATGTAAATCTCAAAACTTTTTCAAGTTTTGAGCAGTTTCAAAGGCTATATGTTTAAGATAAACAAGTATATGAATTGCTTTAAGCTAATACTGACAGATATATATTCAAACACTAATGTAAAGAACACAACAGACCTTAAAAACTTTTCTGGTGGATTGTTGTTCCACCAGAGATGGTATTTCAGAAAATCTGTGATTCAAGAAGTTGATCACAGCTGCGTCCTAGTACAAACTAGATAATTTTTCTCTCAAGATTTTTCTAAACAGCTCTGGAAAAATTCTCTTCTAATTACTAGCTGCTACTTGGTTTATATATCACCAAGTTTACAAGTGAAGACAAAGATAAAAAGTACAATAATAAAATAAGTTCTCCACTTGTTTCTTCTCTATTTTACTCCAGTGCATTGTTGACTATTGCCTCTTTATACTAGAGTAGAACGGCTGCTTTTTCTGATGTTCCTGAAATAGGCTACCACATCTCAGTTGTCTCTGTCAACCCATGTGCCTCTGTTTGTAGGTACAACTACCACTTGTCAACTGCTATTTAACAGCACATCCATTGAAGCCTTCATCCGTTGATGGCTTTATCCGTTGATGTGTTAGCAGTTGAAGCTCTATCCGTTGATGCACTCATCCATTGAAGGATGTTATCCGTTGAAGCTTTAGAGACATCCGTTGAAGCTTTGTTTCTCATCCGTTGAAGGTCTTTAAGTTATCCGTTGACACCATTTCATTTATACAAAATTACAAGGCATGAAATACTTACAATTGGCCTTCCTATCTGCATATCCTCTAGTAGTCAACATGACTTATAATTTCCCTCAACATTTAAGAATTTATATCTCAAATTCAGAGACTGAAATGTGCTACAACACTAGACTTATTTCTAAGTAAAGCTACACCATCAATGGATAGCCAAAATGGTCTTATCCGTTGAGGCTACAAACACTAGATTTCTACTTAAGTGTTTTGTTAAACATATCATCAAACTAATGCACATATATTCCTAACAACAGAGCTGGATTAGGTTCTGAAGAAGCCAAGATCAAGACAGGAGTTGAAGTACTTACTAGAGATCCATTCTTATTAACTGACAAACCACTTGAGGAAGTTACACAAAAACACCTTGACAAGGTTATATCTGTTCAAGTGGTACTGGATGCTCATGATAAGAGTAATGTCCAAAAAAAACTAATTCTATTTCTTAAAGATGGAAGAACATACAGAATGTCAGAATCAGATGTGCTGAATAAATCACGGAAAAAACTTCAATTCTTTCATTATCTTTTGGAGATAAAGTCTGAGATTACCAGAAGATGGTCAAATTTCATCATGAAGACTATAAGGGATAAAGCCAGAATCTCTGGATTAAGGGTTACATAATTTGTTCCAAATATAGTTGAAGATGATGGAAGTGAAATTCCAATAAAGAAGAATTCTGCTAAACTTGAAGTTATTCTGAAAGAGAAATGTTTGTGCTCTAATGAAGACTCATCTCATCCAAGAGTAATCAAACTTGGTCATGGATTAGAAAGAAATCACATCTCAGCACTTAGGACTGCAATCTACCAGATTGGAAGTCAAGATGAAGAAATGAAGCAAGTCAAGGCTAAATTAGCTCAAGTCTTGAGGAATGCAGAAGAGAAGCTGGTATCAAACTTTGTCAAGAATCACTTTGGATTCAGATTGACTCAGTAAGATTGGTAAAATCTACAAGGACTGTAAGTTGTAGTTAGTTGTCTAAATAAACTCTCATTGCATTTGTACTTAAATGTTTTTGACATCATCAAATCTATTAACTTGTATATTTTTCATAATTTACAAGTTGGGAGAGATTGTTAGATATATTTGTGATGTCATGTCTAATCTGTTTTGTTTAGTTTCAGAACTTAATATCAGGACTTACTGGAAATCAGAACTTACTGAAGTCAGAACTTATATCAGAACTTAAGGCCGTCAGGATTTATATCAGGACTTATGTGCGGGTACTTTAGATAAGGAATGCGGTTGAGTTACAGGAGAGGATCTGGACTAAAACAATAGGGGATATACATGAAGAGTTGGACATCTAGAAGACTTGTAGAAGATAACATCTGATTGATATATTTTAGGAGACAAAATTATATTCCATATCAATTAGAAGATATCTTGTAACTGTGTACTATATAAACACAACTTAGGGTTTACACTATAAGTGTTATCATTCACGAGGAAGATTATACATTGTAACCTAAAAGCTCTTAGTGATATTATTCATCACTGAGAGAGTAGTTTAACCTACTTTGTAACAGAGCTTATTATATTGAATAAACTTGATTACTATTACATACTTGTGTTCTAAATCGATTTGATTGTATAAACACTATATTCAACCCCCTTCTATAGTGTTGTGTGACCTAACAAAGATGGCGATGTTTTCTTTCAGCAACACCGTTCTGTTGAGGAATGTCAGTACATGAGGTTTGACGTATAGTCCCATCAGAAGCAAGCAAGCAATAAAAAGCATTAGAGATGTATTCACCTCCCAAATCACAACGAAAATATTTAATGACAGCTTTATGTTGAGTTTTATATGAGCTCTAAAATCTTTAAAAAAATCCAAAAAAATCAGACCTACGCTTCATAAGATAAATCCACGTATAACCAGTGAAATCATCAATAAAAGAAATATAATATCTAGATCCTCCTTTTGTGGGTATAGGAGCAGGTCCCCACATATAAGAATGCACAATATCAAACGGAGTAAGAGAATACGTAACACTCTTATGAAAAGGTAGAGCAGCGAATTTCGTTAATTTACAACCGCTACAGTCAGAAATATCATGAGCTTTTAGTTGTCCCAAGGCTCCAGTTGAAACTAAAAATTGTAAACGAGATTGAGAAACATGACCTAAATGAGCATGCCATATGTAGAAGTCAGAAGATAAATCACTCAAACGAAAGGATGATAAATCAACACTAGGAGTTCCCGCAACAAATACATTGAGTTCATCCAAAACATAAAGTCCTCCCTGCTTACGACCTTTCCCAATTACTTTTTGAGATCTCGGATCCATAGCACAACAAGTAGTAGAAGAAAAAGAAACCAAGTAACTAGATTCACATAATTGACTAGCTGAAACAAGATTTAATTTGAGATCCGGAATATAATAAACATCAAAGAGAGATACCGCTGGGGTAACTACGGAACCAACACCTCACAACGACATAGGAGTGCCATCAGCAGTCATGATGGATAAAGATGAATCATCAGAAAATGAAATGAAAGACGACCAATGAGGAGACATGTAATGGGATGCACCTGAATCCAGAATCTATAGAGAAGAATATAAACTTGAAGTACAGTTGACAAAAGACCTGTTGATGATGAGACATACATGTCGAGATATTGCTGAAACTAAATTCAAACCAAATCAGAAATAAAGTTGAATTCTAATTCTGCACCAAATTTAAACTGTATCCAAATTCAATCAAGAAACCAAAACCGAAATCAAATCCAAACTCAAATAACGTGTTAGATATATTTGAGATGTCATGTCTAATATATTTCATGTTTAATTTTCAGATCTTAACAAACAGGACATATCTGGATTTACTGAAATCAGGACTTACTGGAAGTCAGAATTTAATATCAGAACTTAAGGTCATATCAGAACTTAAGTGCGGGAGGACTTATAGTTAAGGAAGGAAGTTGATTTACAGTAGAAGATCGTGACTTATACAAAAGAAGATATGCATGGAAAGAGTTAGAAGACTGGAAGACTTGTAGAAGATATCTGATTGATATATTTTAGGAGACAGAATTATATTCCATATCAATTAGAAGTTATCTTGTAACTGAGTACTATATAAACACAGACTTTGGGTTTACACTATATGTGTTATCATTATCGAGAAGATTATACATTGTAACCTAGCAGCTCTTAGTGATATTTGTCCATCACTGAGAGAGAACAGTTCTAGTATAACAGAGTTTATTTTATTGAATATATCTATTTACTGTTACTTGTGTTCAAAATCGATTTGATTGTATTAACACTGTATTCAACCCCCTTCTACAGTGTTGTGTGACCTAACAAGCTTTTCTGTTAACACACATATAGTAAAGATCCAAACCATAATGTCTGAAGAAGCACAAACTCCAACCAAGCCCACCAAAATTAAAGAAACTCAAAAGACTCAAACTCACAGTCGATATGAGACTATTAGGGTTCCCATACTGAGACCTTCTGAGTATCCCATATGGAAAGTGAAGATGGCTATGTTTCTGGAAGCTACAGATTCAGAATACCTTGGCAGAATTAATGAAGGACCACATAAGCCTACCAAGCTCTCTGTTGTAGTTGCTGATCAACCAGCAAAGACCATACCAAAGGAGAAAGGTGAGTACACAGCTGAAGACATCTCATCTATTGCCAAGGATGCAAAGGCAAGGCATTTGCTGTATAGTGCTATTGATAATGTCATGTCAAAGGGTAATACATTACAAGATTGCAAAGGAGATATGGGAAGCTCTGGAGAGAAGATGCCAGGGAACTGATGCAATCAAGAAGAATAGGAGGACTATAGTCACTCAAGAGTATGAGCACTTTGACTCAAAAGCTGATGAGTCATTAACTGACTTATATGACAGGTTTGTCAAACTTTTGAATGATCTGTCACTGGTGGACAAGGAATATGATCTTGAAGATTCAAATCTAAAATTCCTTTTAGCTCTTCCTGAAAATTAGGATTTGAAGTCTACTACCATAAGAGACAACTATGACCTTACTGAAACTACTCTTGATGAAATTTATGGTATGCTCAAGTCTTATGAACTTGAGATGGATCAAAGGAGCGAGAGGCATGGAAAAAATTCAAGGACAGTTGCTCTTAAGGCTGAGGAGGAATCTCCTAAAGTTGTTGCCTCAAAGAGGGGCAAAGGAAAGGCTCTCATCATAAAGTCTGATTCAGAGTCATCATATTCTAATGATGATGATTCAGAAACTGAAAGCTTATCTGAAATGGATGATGATGAAGAGATGATGAAATTGTGTGCTCTTATGGTGAAGGGTATCACAAAGATATCCCATAGGAAATTCAGAAAGGGAAAGAAGTTTTCCAGGAAAGGTATAAGTTCTGATAAGAAAGGGTTTAGAAAGTCTGAAGGCAAGGGAGGAAAGTCTGACAGAGGAGACAACTCAAATGTCAAATGCTACAACTGTAGTGAAAGAGGCCACATATCTCCTGACTGCAAGAAAGGAAAAAGTGACAGAGGCAAGGAATTTGTCACAAAGAAGAAAAGATGGACAAACACTTCAGATTCTGAAGATGAGGTGAACTATGCCTTGACAGCAAATGCTGATGCCAGCCCTGAAACTGCTGAATTGAAGGTACCTCAAAAAACTTATGCTTTTCATACTGATGATATTACTGGGTTGAGATTATATCTTAAAACCATATTTATTAGTTATAGAGATCATACTTTAACATGAGAAAGATTAACATCTGAAAATTCTGCTTATAAAAAGAGAAATGATTATTTAGAAAAGGAGTTAGTTGTTCTTCATCAAACTAAGAAAGAAAAAGATGATGCTTTATATGTTAGAGATGAAGTTTTAAAATTGAATGAATCTCTAAAAGCCGACTTAGAAAAAGAAAGAGAGATTATGAAAGGCATATGTCATAGCCTATTCGTTTATTCGAGGATTTAACTCAACTCAAATAAGAATGTAATAAGTAAATAGTGGATCTATCATCAGAGAGATCTCACAAAGTAACATCTGTCAAAGGATAAAGAAACCTGCAGACTTGAAGATTCACTGGAAGAAGTTCAAGAATTTGATCATGCCTCAGTGATATAAATCAAGATCGTGGATTTAATCAAGTGACAGAGATCTCGTCAGGGTATCATTTATTACAAGGATTTAATCAGAGTATCAAAGTCAAGACATGAAGAAACGTCACGGAAGTTAGTCACTCATGAACCAGACAGTACATCGAGTGTCAGCATTGAAGTGGCGGAATTGATTCATAAGTCTCAGTGATTTTCAGAAGATTGTCAGAAGAATGGATGCTGCTCAGGGTTAGTATTAATTCTCTATTAATTAATTAAGTCATATAATTTAATTAAGAAAATAAATTATATCTGCAAAGATTAATTTATTGATTAATTGAATTAAATTGATTAATTAATTTAGAATTAATATTGAGGATTTACAAGATTTTAATTGGTTTAAAATCTGCTTAAATTCAAAACAAGACAATTCATTTGAACTAGTATGACAATCGGTATGACAATTGATAGTCATACCGAAAGTCATGCCAATACATTTAATTGTCTTATTAGAATTTCTGTTTAGATTAAAATCTGTTATTAATTCAGCAAGACAATTTATTTGAACTAATATGACAATCGGTATGACAATCAATAGTCATACCGAAAGTCTTGCTAGTTCATTTTGATTGTCTTGCTAGTTGTAAATATTGTCATACCGAAAGTCTTGCTGGCCAAAGAGATTGTCATGCCAGTACATTTTTCAGTTCGGTGTTTGATAAAAGCAGCAGAAGACTTTTGTTGATCAACTAACAGAATCCAATCAAACAGAACACACAAGAAAAAAAAAGGGAGCAGAAAACAAAAGCATAACATTTTATTTTTCATCTGCTTTTCTTCAAGATTAAATTTCTAGATTGTAAAGTTAAATCCAATCAACTAGAAATATTTATCTTGTTCTTGTGTATCAATCTAGCGGATTAAAATCCCTAGAACTTAATCTCAAATCGCATTTAGCATTTGATCTTTTAATTACAAAAATAGAAAAAGTTCATGTCGAATTTATTCTAGATTTGTAATAATTGATTTGAGATTAATCCCTTGTAACCGATACCGTAGTTGTAACACCTTTCAAGTTTAATAAAAGTTTTATTTAACTTGAATTTTGTTTCACAATTTTATTCCGCATTTTATTCTGATTAAACGGTATTGTTTGCATTCAACCCCCCCTTCTACAAACAAATTGGGACCTAACAATTGGTATCAGAGCCTTCTGATTAACGTACAAATCTAGATCCTAGACTTTTGTGTTTCTTTCACTTCTTGAATTTTTTATTCACTAAAAAAATTCATAATGACTACACAAAAAGTTGGAACCGTTAAAATTCCACTTTTCGATAAAGAAAATTATGTTATGTGGAAGAAGAAGATGCTACTGTTTTTACAGGTTGCTAATCCCAAATATTTGCAAGTGTTGAAGAAGGGTCCAAAAATTCCTATGGTTATTGAACCAGAGATAATAGAAAATGATGTGGTGATCACCAAAGCGAGAACTTATGTGAAGGATCCTGAGGACTTCTCTCCTGCTGAAATAGAAGAAGCCTCCCTGGATGCTAGCCTTCAATTAATCTTAGTAGATTCCCTTAATCCCCTGATGAATAGACATGTGATGAATTGTAAAGATTCCAAACATATCTGGGAAACTATTGAGATTATTAATGAAGGCACAGAGGAAGTTAGGGAGAACAAACTAGAAATCCTAACCTCTGAGTATGAATACTTTAAATCCAATCCAGGGGAAGGAATCACTGAAGTGTTTGAGAGGTACAATGCATTGATCAACAACCTGAACATTAATGGTAAATACTATTCCATCAGGGAGGTCAACAAAAAGTTCCTTTTAACACTGCCAACTCATCTCGAACATAGAATCACTGCCATAAGAGAAGCAAGAGATCTGAGTGAGATTTCTTTGGAAAGGCTCTATGGTGTGTTAAAGACTTACGAGTTGGAGCAGATTCAGCAGAAGGAAGTTTACGGGAAAGGAAGAGTGGTCAGCACGTCTACTGCTCTAGTAGCTGATGAACAACAACAACAACAACCACAATATCAACAACAATCTCAACAGTCAGAAAGAATGGTACAGTCTTCCAAGGTTGAAGATAATGTGATAGTAGCAGAATTTGATTCTCCTACTACAAATCAATCAGGAGATGATTATTATTCCTTGGAAGAACTGGAGCAATTGGAGGATGAGTCAATGGCCCTGATTGTCAAGAGATTCTCAAATGTCAGATTCAAAAGGAATCCCAAGTTCAAGTACAAGTCCAACTACAACAGATTCCAGAAAGGTGGATCTTCATCCTCTAACACCAGCAGTGGTGGGTATAAAACAGGGATGGTTGATCGAAGCACCATTCGATGCTTCAACTGTAATGAGTTAGGACACTTTGCCATAGAATGCAGGAAGCCAAAACAAGCTAGGAAGAACTCTTACGATTCTAATCAGAAGAGTAAATCTGAAAGGGCTTACCTGGCAAAGGGAAGAAGCTGGGATGATACTGACAGTGAAGATGAAGAAGTTGGGAATCTTGCTCTTATGGCTAGTGATGCAAGCGCCTCATCGTCAAGAAAAGAGGGCATTAAACAGGTACAACCGGTAGTGTGGATTCTTGACAGCGGATCGTCAAGACATATGACCGGAGATAGAGCCCTGCTATCAAATGTGGTTGAGAAAGCTGGCCTAGTGGTTACCTTTGGAGATAACAGCAAAGGTTTAACGGAGGGATATGGCTGTTTGCTAGCTGGAAATGTTATCATTGAAAATGTATATGTTGTGCAAGGACTTGAACACAATCTGCTTAGCATTAGTCAGTTCTGTGACAACGGCTACAATGTTTTATTCGACAAGCTGAAGTGTCAGATTCTGCACAAGAAAAGTGAAAAACCCTCCTTAATGGGAATCCGGAAAGGAAATCTGTTCGTAGCTGACATGAACTCTGGAAGCAATCTTGAAGTCAATTGTTTCTATGCAAAGGCATCGTCAGATGAGAGTTGGCTATGGCACAAGAGACTTTCTCATCTCAATTTCAAAACAATGAATTCTCTTGTCAAAAGAGAATTGGTAAGAGGTCTGCCTCAGCTGGAATTCTCTCCAGAAGGACTATGTGAGGCTTGCCAGAAAGGAAAGTCAAAAAAAGCAAGTCACAAAGGCACTGACACATCTTCCATAACTGGTGTTCTGCAATTATTGCACATGGATTTATTTGGTCCAGTTAATATCCTTTCAATGTCAAAGAAGTGTTACTATCTTGTGATAGTTGATGACTATTCCAAGTATACGTGGGTTTTATTTCTTCACTCTAAGGATGAAACACCACAAGTTGTGATTGATCATATCAAGATGATTGAGTTAGATTCTAACATCCCTGTTAGAGCAATAAGGTCAGATAATGGGACAGAATTCAAGAATGCACTTCTCAATGGATTCTGTATAGACAAAGGGATTACTAGACAATTTTCAGCTCCTAGAACCCCTCAGCAAAATGGAGTGGTAGAAAGGAAGAATCGTACATTGATTGAAGCTGCAAGAACGATGTTAAGTGAATCAGGTCTTCCAATGTACTTTTGGGCTGAAGCTGTCAATACTGCATGTTATACTCAGAATCGAACTCTAATCAACAAAGACTTCATGAAAACTCCTTATGAGATTTTGAATGAACAGAAACCTTCTATCAAATACTTTCATGTATTTGGTGCCAGATGCTTCGTGCTCAAGGATGGAGATGATCGTCGTGGTAAGTTCGAGGCAAAGGCATATGAGGGTATTTTTGTTGGATATGGAAGAAGATCATATAGAGTGTATATCATTGATCAACACAAAGTAACTGAAAGTGTCAATGTTACATTTGATGACACTAAACTCCCTAGTATCCAAACTGAAGATCCTTCTGAGAAACTGAAGTTTGATGATACGTCAGATTCAGAATCAGAACATGGTCAAGAACCTGAGGTTGTTGCTGGTGAAGAACCTGTTAATCATGATGATACTCAAGGTAATAGTGATGGAAACTTTGGCAACAATGAAGATACCACTGCTACTGACGGAGAATCTTCAAGTCAACATGGCAACAACTCAGGGGGAGATACTGAAGGATCATCTAGTAGGACACAACATCACAATGAATTTCAAGGCGAATCATCAAGATCAAATCTTCCAAGACAGACTGTATGGAATAAAGCTCACCCTTTTGAGTTGATTATTGGTGATCCAGATGTTGGAGTCAGAACTAGACGTGCTACTCAAAATGAGTGTCTGTTCTCAGGATTTCTTTCTGAGATGGAACCTAAGAAAATTGAAGAAGCACTGACTGATCCAGATTGGGTGATTGCTATGCAAGATGAACTCAATCAGTTTGAAAGTCAACAAGTCTGGAAACTGGTACCTAGGCCTGTACACAAGAAAGCTGTTGGTACTAGGTGGGTATTCAGGAATAAACTAGATGAAGATGGTGTGGTTACAAGAAACAAGGCAAGACTGGTAGCTAAAGGGTATTCTCAAGCTGAAGGCATTGATTATGATGAAACCTATGCTCCAGTGGCTAGACTTGAGGCCATCAGGATATTTCTGGCATTCACAGCATTTTCAAACTTTAAAGTTTATCAAATGGATGTCAAGAGTGCCTTTCTGAATGGGAAGCTGGATGAAGAGGTGTATGTAGAGCAACCTCCTGGCTTTGAAGATCCAGATCATTTGCATTTTGTCTACTTTCTTTTCAAGGCAATCTATGGTCTCAAACAGTCTCCAAGAAAATGGTATGACACTCTCTCTGAATTTCTTATTGAAAATAGCTTTGTTAGAGGTGTCATAGACAAAACTCTCTTTTCTAAAAAACATAAGAATGATACTATATTAGTCCAAGTCTATGTGGATGATATAATATTTGGGTCTACTAATGATAATCTCTGTAAGAGATTTGCTAAGTTAATGCACAGCAAGTTTGAAATGAGCATGATGGGAGAGCTGAAGTTCTTTCTTGGATTACAAGTAAATCAAAGGTTAGATGGAACATTTATTTGTCAATCCAAGTATCTCAAGGAACTCCTCAAAAAGTACAATCTAGAGGACTCTGCATCAGCAAGGACTCCATCAACTACAGCTGTCAAGCTTGGACCATGTGAAATCTCCATTAAGGTAGATGTCACAAGCTACAGAGGTATGATTGGCTCGTTACTCTATCTTACTGCAAGTAGACCAGATATTATGTATGCTACATGCTTATGTGCAAGGTTCCAAGCGGATCCTAGAGATATTCATCTCATTGCTGTTAAACGAATCTTAAGATATCTTAAGGGAACACCAAATCTAGGTATTTGGTACCCTAAAGAATCTGGTTTTAACCTTGTCGGATATACAGATTCAGATTATGCAGGAAGTGTTGTTGATAGGAAAAGCACCTCAGGGAGTTGTCAATTCCTAGGTAGCAGACTAGTCTCATGGTACAGCAAGAAACAACAAACAGTTTCCAACTCAACGGCCGAGGCTGAATATATTGCTGCTGGAAGCTGCTGTGCTCAGATCTTGTGGATTAGGAACCAACTACGAGACTATGGCTCTGTATTGAACAAAATTCCTATTTTATGTGACAATACAAGTGCAATAGCCATCACCAACAACCCTGTGCAGCACTCGAGGACAAAGCACATTGACATCAGGTATCATTTTATTAGAGAGCACGTCATGAATGGTACTGTTGAACTATTTTTTGTTCCAACAGAAGAATAAATAGCAGATATTTTCACTAAACCACTTGACGAATCCACATTTACCAGATTAGTTGGTAAATTGGGCATGTTGAATAGTTTTAGTGATTAATTTGGTTAATATCTGGGATCTGTTCTTGAATGAATTTACAAATGAATTTTTCATAAATGAAAAATTCATTTGCAAATTTATTTTATCATTTTATCATATTTCTTGCTTATTTCTATGTAATTTATATTATCTTATCTGTTTTTATTTTCCCTACTTGTTAATTTAAAATATCTCAGAATATTTTATTTTCTCTAAAAATATTTTTCTATGAATTTTATTTGCTAAAATTCAATAGAAATCTATTTTTAGAATAAAAATAATAAATTCTGATATATTGTCTTTGTTTCTGTAAATATTATAGGTCTGTATTTCAGTTTTACTATTTTGTAAATATTTTCTGATATTTTTACTAAGTTATATAAGTCTTTATTCCAATACATATTTATATATGTGTGTTTCTGTGTTTAAAGCTGATATGACAATCGGCAAGACAATTGAAATTGTCTTGCTGAAAGTCATTTCAGTTTAAATTTTGTTTATTATGTTATTCAGTACAGTTTTATACTGGCAAGACAATCGGTATGACTATCAATTGTCTTGCCAGTTATAAACCTTATATATAATTATTTTCCTTTTATTATTATACTGGTATGACAATCGGTATGACTATCAGATTGTCATACCAGTTATAATTTTAGTATTTATTCTTTTATTTGTTTTCTTTCTTTTTACCTGGTATGACAATCGGTATGACAATCCCGGATTGTCATACCAGTTATACTACTTAATCGTTTATGTGTGTTTTTATTTTCATTCAGTTTCTCTCTTTTCAAATTCCAACAGTTATCTTTTCTCTCTTCTCTCTCTTCAATCAAAATCAAACTAAACTGCCATTTGATTCTCCTTTGCTCGAGTTCTTACTCAGCATACCAATTCATCACTCTGTGATATATACATACAAGTATATATATACAGAGGTGCTGTTGGATTTTTGTTAAAAAACAAAAACAAATCAAAATCAGTTTCTGTTTTTTATTTTATTTATTTATTTTGGTTATTTTTAAATTTTAATTTTAATTTCTGATTTGTGTCTTTTGGGTTTTTCAACTGTGTTTGTGAGTTAAGGATTTTAACGAGATACATTCCTGTCTAAATTTTTCGATTATAATTAATTTAATTCGAATTATTGAATTAATTTAATTAATTCGAATTTTCTTAATATTATTCTTAAAATTCTGAAAGTGTGTGTCTTATTATTATTTTAAATGGCTCTCAATTTCCAAATTGTCGCGCATAATCAGGTTGGTTATTTTAATCCGGAAAAATGTGATGTTGAAAAATTTAAGCCTTGGATTAGATTTTTAAATGACCATTCGATTGTTAGCTCTGCTATAAAATCAAATGTGATTTTAAATGTCGATCTTCTTAAACTGATTTGCACAACCTCTACTGTGGCCGATGATTCAAAATCTTTTTCATTCACCGTCGCAAACACACAGTATGTAGTTGATGAAACAGTCGTCAATCGTGCGTTAAATTTTCCACTAGACAATTTCTGTAATTTACCCTCTGAAAATGATATCACAAATTTTTTCCATGCTATTCACTATCAGGGGGTGATCAATTTAACCAAACTTTCTAAATCCAATTTGGTGTCTGAATGGGATATTTTCTTCGATACACTTTCCAAAGTGTTTGCCAACTGAACAAAATCCAATTTTCATAACATCACTTCCACTCTGCAGTATATTGGTCTTGCGGTTGTTTTCAATCAAAGGATCAATTTTGGCAAACTACTTTTTCCCATTCTCTTGAGACGTCTAACTTCTGCTTTACGTGATCATTCTACAAATCGTAGGGTATCATGTTACTATGCTCGTTTTCTCATGCTTATAGCAGATCATCTTCTCACACCTGAACACAAAGCCCTTTTTGCTAACTCTGCAGTAACCGAACCCCCTCCAGTTAGCAAAAAGATTTACACTCGCCAAGACACAACCTTCAAATTCATGCAAGTTCCAGTACTTGTATCTGCTTTCATGGCCACTTATATTCCGTTACCTATTTTCAATCTTCCCGGTCATGAACAGCAACCTCAACCTCCAGTGGTTCAAGCCACCCAGGCTCCTCCAACATCAGATGCTCTTCCATTACAGGTAGTAATTCCTCACTCTCACTCCCTTCCTACTTCTGTTGAAGGACCCCCAGTGGTTGATAGGGCTGACCATGAAGTTGTAGAACCACAGCTTCAATCCCAGGTCATAGAGCCAAACACAAAGTCACATTCTATCTCAACCTCTCCCCCACTGTCTAAAATGTTACCCAGAAGATTACTAGGAAGTAGTACATTGTTAAATATGAGTGAACCCTCAGCTCTGCCTCCTCCTAAGAAAAGAAGAACATATTCTGAGGCATCTGAAAGCCCATCCTTGTCCTCCCAACAGGACATGGACTTTGAAATGGCCAATGAACAGTTACTAGAGGCATTCTCTCAACAGGATGCATCTATTGAAATTCGTCATAGGGCCATGGCATCTTGTACTGAGTCAAGCACAATTCCATTACTCACAATGGAACCATACACTTCCCCAGTTCATACTCAGGACACAGAGCGAGGAGTGCACGTAGAGTCGGTTACAGTGCCTGCCATAGTTACGGCAGAAGAGCAGTCACATGCTTCAGAGGGAAAATCTGACTCTCCGCCATCCTTAATAGAGTCATTTTCTCCCCTCCCAGATCAAACACCTCTGGCTCCCTCACGGGATTCTCCACTCGCAGATTTATCTGGAGAAAGTGGAGGGCAACTCGGTCAATCTATCCCTGAAGCAATTCAGACATCTATTTCACATGAAATGATAGGTTTGACTGAGGATCGGGACTCGCGAATTCCCATTGCACCACCACTGACCTCTCTTGAAGAGGCTAGGGTGATTTTTACTGCAGGTACAGAAGAACAGCAACAGGAAGACTCCTCACGAGCAATTATATTGAGAGAAACACAAGCACGTGAGGGTAGTGAACCAAACACGAGTGAAATTCAGGTGAGAGCATACACAGACACAGATACTCAAAACCTGTTAGCTCAAATTGCTGCTCTAAAAGAAGAACTTGCTAAAACCCAAGCTGAAGCTCAAGCATTCAAAGAACAAGTGGTTGAACGGTCTTCTTCTTCCACCTCTGTCAACAATCAGCTGGCAATCATAAGGAATGACATCTCAGATCTCAAGACCACTGTAATACCAAAGCTCAATTCCATTTAGGACACTCCAACTTTATCAGCTGATAACATATCCAACTTCTGCTCTCTACATACAAGAATGACTTCTCTTGAAGACCTCGTTGAGATGAATCATTCACTGGACTCCTCAAGATTTCTAAAGATAGAGACGGGCATGGAACATCTCAATGAAGGGATGAAGCACCTATATTTCATGATCAAGAATTCTCATTGCCCTAATGAAGAACAAAGAACTTATTTTGAAGGACCGTCTGGTGGAGGATCAGGCTCTGGAGGTGATGGAGGTTCCAAAGGAAGGTCAGAAGAGGATCCCTCAACTAAGGGGGAGAAGAAAGGGAGTAGTTCCAAAGGGAAGGAAAAAGATACCTCTGCTGGAGACAAAGGAAAGGCTGATGATGTCTACTATAGTGGAGAACAGGATGACTTTGATATTTTTGACATTCCCACTGAACCAGTTCAGGAAGATAAAGATGGGTTATTTGAAGCTGAAGAGGAAAGTGATTTTGGAGAATGGGAAGAAGAAGCTCAAGTGGATCCTCTGTTTGAGAAAGAATTTCAGAAGGAGCAGTCAGAGATGAAAAGAAAAGAAGCTGAACTCAAGAAGGTCTCTCAGTTCATTGACATGAGGAAAGACATTCAAAGAACAGAAACTCTTCAAAAGCAACGTCTTCATGACATTAAGGCTCAAGAAAGGAGAAGAGATGTCAGACTGAAGATTGGTGAAAAATGGGATGAAGCTAGGAGAGTACTTGATATGCCTCAGCTGAGCACTAACAATGATAGGCAGTTCTTACATCTTCTTGACAAGCTGGAAATCTCAAATCCTAACAATGACATGTACATGAATGCTATCAAGACTGAAGTCTCAAGGATCACAGCTGCTTTTGATAGATCCCTAAATGAGATGAGCATTTTTGTATATTGTCAGAGTGAAGGATCTTTCAAGGTGTCACTTCATCTATTTGAGAATCGTTCTTTGTCAGAGATTTGGGTTCTTTTAAACAAAGTCAAAAGAAGCTCAGAATTGAATGAAGTTCTTCGAGAAAGGCTTAAAGAGTTTGCCAGCAGGGCTAGTCCTCAAGTGGTCAACAATCCTCATCAGGTGAGATTCTTTAAGTCTGATTGTCTTCAAATCTGTCAGCTAGATGTACAATCTCGTAAAGACTACTCAGCTAAGCATCTGGTCTGGATGGAACATCATTTAAGAACTGCTGGATACTCATCCATGTTGAAGACTCAAGCTGCTGATTTGATTCAAGCTTATTGTGAAAAGAATATTAAAAGGTACAATCAGATCAAGAATAAGTTGAAGTCAATTGGAGTTCAACCAGTCAGACCAGCAAGCTTCACTTCAGAAAAGGATCGTGTCTTTGACAAGGAATTGCTTCAAGATTTAGAAGAAGGTGAAGTCAGAAGAGAAGACAACTGAAGTCAATTAGCTCAAAACTCAATATAATATGATTAGAGCTTTATGAATCAAGATAGTCTAATGTAGTTATATGTTCAGGCTAGAGGAACATCTATCTTGTATTCACTTGTAAATTTCATTTGGAATCTGAAAAATGTTAAATATAATCCAGAACTTTTCTGCTATTTACTTTACATTACTGTTTATATCTTTTTCTTATTTGTTAGTTGAGTTATCCTCTAGGTATTTGTTATTATTGTCTAACAAGCAAATAGGGGGAGATTGAAAGGCATATGTCATAGCCTATTCGTTTATTCGAGGATTTAACTCAACTCAAATAAGAATGTAATAAGTAAATAGTGGATCTATCATCAGAGAGATCTCACAAAGTAACATCTGTCAAAGGATAAAGAAACCTGCAGACTTGAAGATTCACTGGAAGAAGTTCAAGAATTTGATCATGCCTCAGTGATATAAATCAAGATCATGGATTTAATCAAGTGACAGAGATCTCGTCAGGGTATCATTTATTATAAGGATTTAATCAGAGTATCAAAGTCAAGACATGAAGAAACGTCACGGAAGTTAGTCACTCATGAACCAGACAGTACATCGAGTGTCAGCATTGAAGTGGCGGAATTGATTCATAAGTCTCAGTGATTTTCAGAAGATTGTCAGAAGAATGGATGCTGCTCAGGGTTAGTATTAATTCTCTATTAATTAATTAAGTCATATAATTTAATTAAGAAAATAAATTATATCTGCAAAGATTAATTTATTGATTAATTGAATTAAATTGATTAATTAATTTAGAATTAATATTGAGGATTTACAAGATTTTAATTGGTTTAAAATCTGCTTAAATTCAAAACAAGACAATTCATTTGAACTAGTATGACAATCGGTATGACAATTGATAGTCATACCGAAAGTCATGCCAATACATTTAATTGTCTTATTAGAATTTCTGTTTAGATTAAAATCTGTTATTAATTCAGCAAGACAATTTATTTGAACTAATATGACAATCGGTATGACAATCAATAGTCATACCGAAAGTCTTGCTAGTTCATTTTGATTGTCTTGCTAGTTGTAAATATTGTCATACCGAAAGTCTTGCTGGCCAAAGAGATTGTCATGCCAGTACATTTTTCAGTTCGGTGTTTGATAAAAGCAGCAGAAGACTTTTGTTGATCAACTAACAGAATCCAATCAAACAGAACACACAAGAAAAAAAAAGGGAGCAGAAAACAAAAGCATAACATTTTATTTTTCATCTGCTTTTCTTCAAGATTAAATTTCTAGATTGTAAAGTTAAATCCAATCAACTAGAAATATTTATCTTGTTCTTGTGTATCAATCTAGCGGATTAAAATCCCTAGAACTTAATCTCAAATCGCATTTAGCATTTGATCTTTTAATTACAAAAATAGAAAAAGTTCATGTCGAATTTATTCTAGATTTGTAATAATTGATTTGAGATTAATCCCTTGTAACCGATACCGTAGTTGTAACACCTTTCAAGTTTAATAAAAGTTTTATTTAACTTGAATTTTGTTTCACAATTTTATTCCGCATTTTATTCTGATTAAACGGTATTGTTTGCATTCAACCCCCCCTTCTACAAACAAATTGGGACCTAACAGATTATCATAACTTGGACTAACTCTGGCAGATCAACTCAGAATTTATTAAGTAATGGAAACTGGAAAGAGGGCTTAGGTTATGGAGATGATAAAGTGAAAAAGAAACTTAACAAATTGAGCAAATTGTTGTTAAACAGACTGCTAAGACTAAGGTAAATCTTGTTAAGTTTGTAGCTAAAACTGTAAAGTCTGATTCTGAAAAGATGAAAGAGTCTGTGACAGAAGTTAAGGAGAAGTCAACTTCTGACAAATTAGAACATGATAAACTAGCTGAAGTCAACATAGGCTTAATGACAAAGAAGCAGCTTAAGCATAAGCTCAAAGAGATTAGAAATGTCAACAAGGTAAAGGAAGCTAGGAAAAATAGGAATGGAAAGGAAGGTGTGAATAAAAGCAATAATTATATGCCTGTTCCTAATGCTCTTAGAAAGAAATGCTATAACTATGGAAACACTAACCATCTTGCTTCTTTTTGCAGGAAGAATAAGAATATAAACTCTTTACCTCATAGACCAGGAGTTAAGAGTCAGTTTGTTAGGTTTAAGCCACAAAATCCTTGTTTTCATTGTGATAGTTTATGGAATTCCATTTATACTTGTAAGGAATATCATAGTCTATGCTATGATTATTATCAAATAAAACCTTCTTTGAAGAAAGTTACTTTAATTCCTTCTAGTGTAAATTTTGATACAAAGTCTGATATAAGTTCTGATAAACAACATGTTAGCATAAACTCTGAAATTAAATCTGCTGCAAATGCTAACAAACTTAAAAAGGCCAAAGGATCCAAGCAAGTCTTAACCATTAGTGGTCTTTGTGATTGCAGGGCAACAGGAAAAATATCCTAATGCTGGACAATGGATGTTCAGCATATATGACTGGAAATAAAGCCCTCCTATCAGACTTTGTGGAGAAAGCTGGCCCAAGAGTTTCTTATGAAGATGGCAACATGGAAAAAACTCTGGGATATGGCAATATCAATCTTGGGAATGTCATCATTGAAACAGTAGCTCTTGTCTCAGGACTTAAACACAATCTGCTAAGTGTGAGTTAAATCTGTGACAGAGGTTATCATGTGGATTTCTTTGAAGAACACTGTGAAGTTGTAAGCAATTCTACATGCAAAGTGGTTCTGAAAGGTTACATGCATGGTAACATTTATGAAGCCAGACTTTCAACAAGTTCTGATGGTTCTGCAATCTATCTGCTGAGTAGAGCATCAATTGAAGAAAGTTGGAATTGGCACAAAAGACTCTCTCATTTAA
The DNA here is from genome assembly GCF_009905375.1 of Apium graveolens. Taxonomy (NCBI): domain Eukaryota; kingdom Viridiplantae; phylum Streptophyta; class Magnoliopsida; order Apiales; family Apiaceae; genus Apium; species Apium graveolens. Next base: position 180,994,175 of record NC_133649.1, on the reverse strand, counting down.
ATTTCAACAACATAAATGAGCTAGTAAAGAAAGATCTTGTGAGAGGACTGCCAAAATCAATATTTGCTCCTGATGGCCTTTGTGATTCATGTCAAAAGGAAAAATAAAGAAAATCTTCATTCAAGAGCAAAACTGAATCTTCAATTCTTGAGCATTATCACCTACTGCATGTTGATCTATTTGGTCCAGTCAATGTCATGTATATTGCAAAGAAGAAATATGTTATGGTTATAGTGGATGAGTTCACAAGGTACACTTGGGTATATTTCTTGCACAAGAAGAATGAGACTGCATCTACTCTAACTGATCATGTCAGACAGCTGGATAAGTTGGTCAAAGATTCTGTTAAAATTATAAGAAGTGATAATGACACTGAGTTCAAGAATTCAATCATGAAAGAGTTCTGCAAAGAGCATAAAATCAAACAGGAATTTTCTGCACCTGGAACTCCACACCAAAATGGAGTTGTAGAAAGAAAGAAAAGGACTCTCATTGAAGCTGCACAAACTATGCTTGATGAAGCAAAGCTACCAACCTACTTTTGGGCTGAAGCTGTGCAAACTGCTTGTTTTACACAGAATGCTACACTTATAAACAAGAATGGAAAAGCACCATATGAGATGGTGAAGAAAAAGAATCCAAATCTGAAATACTTTCATGTATTTGGTTGTAAGTGTTTTGTTCTTAAGACTCATTCTAAACAGCTGTCTAAATTTAATCTAAAAGCTGATGAAGGAATTTTTGTTGGATATCCACTTTCCACAAAAGCCTTCAGAGTCTTCAATTTAAAAATGCGGGTTGTCATGGAATCTATAAATGTATCTTTTGATGATAAGAAGATTACTGGACTTGAAGATTTCAATGATCACGATCAGCTGAGATTTGAAAATGAAGATTTAAACTCTGATTCTATAAATTCTGATGACTTAAACTCTGATCCTGTAACTTCTAACGGGTTAAGTTCTGATGTCATTGAAACTGTGGTAACAAATCCAAAGGAAAATGCACCTGTCCAGGGGGAGCAAGCTGAACATCCTACCACAACTCAAGACTCTCAAGAAGCATCAGATCTGTCACTGGCTCTTCATGTTCTGATGAGCCAAATTCTGATAATTCTGGAAACTCTGATTCTTCAAATCCTGAAGGAACCAACTCAAATTCTGAAGTTTCAGAGAGCATAACTACAGGGGGAGCATCAGAAAATGCTGATGGAGATAACATGGATCATGGGGGAGGATCCTGTTCTAGAAATCAACTTCCATCTGCAAGGAAGTGAACCAAATCACATACACCTGACTTAATAATTGGAGATCATGAAGCAGGTGTCAGAACTAGAACTGCAACATCAAATAAATGTCTCTATCATTCTTTTCTATCTCAGACTGAACCAAAGAAAATGGAAGAAGCTCTTCAGGATGCTGATTGGGTGTAAGCAATACATGACGAGTTAAATGAATTTGAAAGAAATAAAGTCTGGACCCTAGTGCCAAGACCAAAGAACAAATCAGTTATTGGCACAAAGTGGGTGTTTAGAAATAAAACCGACAGTGATGGAATAATTACAAGGAACAAAGCAAGGCTGGTTGCTAAAGGCTACTCTCCACAGGAGGGTATTGATTATAATAAAACATTTGCACCAGTTGCTAGATTGGAGCCTTAAGAATCTTTCTGGATTATGCTGCTCACAAAAAGTTTAAAGTCTTTCAAATGGATGTGAAAAGTGCTTTTCTCAATGGAGAATTGGAAGAAGAGGTATATGTTGAACAACATCCATGCTTTGTAGATTCAAAATTTCCAAATCATGTCTACAGGCTTGACAAAGCACTTTATGGCCATAAGCAAGCTCCAAGAGCATGGTATAAGACTTTAGCTCAATTCCTTCCGAAAAGTGGATTTCACAGAGGCACAATTGATAAAACACTGTTCTACCTCAACCATGAAAAGGACTTACTTTTGGTACAGATATATGTTGATGATATCAAATTTGGTTCTACAAATGCCAAGCTCTGTGAAAGATTTGCAAAGCTAATGCAGTCAAGATATCAAATGAGTATGATGGGAGAACTTAGCTATTTTCTGAGACTTCAAGTCAAGCAAAATGAAGAAGGTACTTTTATCTGTCAATCCAAGTACACCAGAAATTTACTAAAGAAATTTGGAATGCAAGACTGTTCAACTACATCCACTCCCATGGCCACTGTAACCAAGTTAGATAAAGATACTATTTCATCAGTAGATATTACTAACTACAGAGGTATGATTGGCTCATTACTCTATTTAACTGCTAGTAGACCTGATATCATATATGTTACATGTCTTTGTGCAAGATTTCAGGCTGATCCAAGAGAACCTCATCTAATAGCTGTGAAAAGAATTTTCAAGTACCTCAAGGGTACAGCTGATCTAGGATTGTGGTATCCTAGAGAATCAGATTTTAAGCTAATAGGTTACTCGAATGCAGATTTTGCAGGATGCAAATTAGACAGGAAAAACACTAGTGGAAGCTGCCAATTTCTTGGAGGCAGGTTAGTTTCTTGGTTTAGCAAGAAACAGAAATCAATTTCCACATCAACTACAGAAGAAGAATATATTGCTGCAGGAAGCTGTTGTACACAGATTCTTTGGATGAAGAATCAGTTACTGGATTATGGGTTAGAATTTTCTAAGATACCTATTTACTGTGATAATCAAAGTGTTATTGCTATGATAGGTAATCCAGTTCAACACTCAATGACAAAGCACATCAGCATTAGGTACCATTTCATAAAGGAACATGTGATGGAAGGTACAGTGGAATTGTATTTTGTTCCAACAGATCAACAACTAGCAGATATCTTCACAAAACAACTATGTGAAGCTACTTTTACAAGACTAGTAAATGAACTTGGAATGGTTTCAGGTTTTTTCTCTAAATCTGCTTAGTTTTTGTTCTCATACATCAGACTTTATGATCAGTGTTTATAGATTGTCTTATTTTCATGTAATCTGTGTTTAAATTGAAATACATTAAATGCTGATTGTTATTTGATGTGGATCTATATACTCTGATAGTGATTTTAATGTTCTGTGACTATTCAATCCAATGAGGATTACTGTGCTAGATGCTGACCTAGTAGTCTTTAACATACTAGAAATCCCATGTTTGAATTAGTTGTTTATGTGGAAATTCATTAACACAAGCAAATTCTGATTTTGAGTTTAGTCAAATTTACTTTGTGTATCTTATTACTAAGTCACAAACTAGATTCTTGCTTCTTATCTATCAAATTCTGATGTCAGTAAATCTTAAGGATGAACCACATGCTCTATAAGCCTCACTTATTTGAAGAAAAGAAAAAAAATTAAAGTCAGGTACTCCTTTGAGATCTAGAGTAAAAATATAGAAGGGAAGACTCAAGTGCATTGCTGGTATTAAGTAATATGCATTAGAAAAACAAATAAATTTTTCTTGGTGACTTTTCACACTCTCAGATTGCTGGACAAATACTCTGATAATAGCATAAATTCTGATAAGCAGTTGTGACTCACTTACACTGAGAAGCCACTGTAAAAAGGAATTTCAAAAGATGCATAAAATGAGCACAAAAGTTGAAGTGGACTTTTGCATAAATTCATTCTATAATAGACTTCAGTATTAATGACAGATTTTAAGCACTTTTCTTAGTTATGCCTTATTTCTAAGATGTATTGAAGTTTATCAGACTTTAATTTTTATCTGATATTCTGCTAATGCACACACTATCACTCCATATGAATGATGAAAATTATTATGGTGATCAAGTTATTTCAGATAAACAGTTAAGTGTCATATGCATAAATTCTGAGGACAAGTTATGATGGAAGTTCTGATGATTAAACTCTGAAGAAACAGGTCAGTATTTGTATGAAGAATCACAGATACAAACATTCACTTTTTGAGTACAGAAGTCATGTTCTGATGACTGTTAAAATCTGATAATAGTCAAGTTCTGATATTAAATCCTGATGAACACTCTGATGCTTAGGTGGCATTATTCTTTACATGACTTATTTGTGGTATATACTGAAACGGTCATATTTAATCAGAATATAATTAGGTGAGATAAAAACAGTCATAATCATTTGGGTTAGTGGTAAACGTGTTTGTCTTGGAAAACTGCATGTGCACAGTAATGGTTACTTATTTCTCGTGCCCATTAACTCCAGCTTTAACTTTTTACAGACTGTTATTATTACACATCGGTCTAGGGAGACGAGGCATCATTAACTCTACACTTAATCATTAATCAGTCCTCTAGTCCCTTGATATTCCATTGGCTATTTAACAGCCATTTCATCTCAGACAAATCATCCTCTATTCTCATACAAACTCATTCTCTTTCTTTTGATTCTCACCATTTTCTTCCTTCATAAAAATGGTTCTTGTAAACATGTTTATGAACTATGAAAACTTCAACGTCGAGTTCAGTTGTGGTGACTGGGAACAGGATTGGCATGTCATTGCCATTCCTGATGAGATATGGAACTTGGTTCTACAAGAAGTTCAGACAAATCTCTTGTTCTTTAAGATGGACTATCAATTCCATCTTGATCGCTTGGAAGAAGAACGGAGAGAGGCTCTTCTTCAGCAAGAACGGATCATCCGTCTTGCAGTGCTATTTGTCAGCAGCAGGAGGAACCAATCTTAGACTAGGATTATCTTGTAATCTTTTGCATGTAATCTACAAATTTCATAAAATGTACTCTTTTGATATTTTAATGAAATTTCTGTTGATTGTAAGATTTAGTCTTTGTTTATCTTGTATTATGTGAATGTGAATGTTCTCATTGAAACCCGTTAATCTTTACTTCATCTACTTGAACTGTATATCTTGATGAATGTTTTGATTAAAATTATGGTTACTAATACTTTGTGCTGATTTGACAAACAAATGTTGAATTTGAATCGACATATATTGAGTTACACTTGAGAAAGTAGAAGCAATTGAGAAAACTTAAGAGAAGCAACAAACCAAATCACTGAGGTCCTGGCTAATTAAGCTTCTCAACAGGCTCAATTGGATGAGATCCAATCTTCAGTTGAACTTTTTCTCTCACTCCTACTATCAGATGATGCCAAAAGGGGGAGAAGTTAGTTAAGTCCAAATGCTCAAATGATCAATTACTGAAGAAGAAAGATGATGAAGCTGATGACCAGGGAAACCCATAGCAAGGGTAAAGGTTAAGTTCAAGGAAAAGAGCAGAGCAGCAAAGTTTCTTCAAGGAAACTAATTACTGATGCAAGAAAATCTTCTACTAAAAAAAAGACAAGTTCTGAAGTTACTCAAACTCAAAATCTGATAGCAAGTACTGAAACTCAAAATCTGATATCAAGTTCTGATGAGCAAAGTCTGACAAAGCCTAATGTTCTGATACAAGGTGGAAGTCAAGATTCTCAAAAGTTCATGCAAACTCTGAAGCTCAAGGGAAAACAGACTACTGTCTACTACAAGGATCCCAAGATTCAGACACTTGATGAGGAAATTGCTAGAAGATTATTTTTGAAGCATAATCCAGGAATGGATTTAGAAAATCTCAAGGAAGAAGAAGCTAAATTTAAAGATGAAAAGAAAAATCTAAAGCCAAAAGGTTCTGTTGCAAATAAACCTCCAAAGCCTAAGGAAAAAGGTATTGTGATCAAGGAAAAGTCACAAACTGAGGCATCAAAGCCTAAAACAAGATCACAATCTGAGATTGATCCCAAAGACAAAGGGAAAGGAAAAATTGATGAACCAATCAAGCCACTGGAGATGAAAATTCCTCAAATTCTGATAAAGCCAGTGTACAAAATGGTTCAAGTTACTGATGATAATCTTGCTGAAGATAAAGATGTTCAAACTCTAAAAAGAAAGAAGATTTATGAAGAATCAAAGACAACCTCTGACAAGGCTCAAGTTGTTCAGAGTGAAGAACTGCAAGCTACAACAGAAACAGCAAGTTCTGATAAAATAATCAAGACATCAACCTCTGACTGTGCTCAAGTTGATTTAGATAAAATGGAAGTAGCTGATAAAAATAAACTTTTGTGGAAAAATGTCAAACCATCAGATCCAAAGAAAAGCCAATTGCTGTCTACTTTCATGACTATTGGGTTAAATGCTAGAGAACCAAGAGACAGGGCTGGACTAGGTTCTGATGAAGCTAAGATTAAGACAGAAGTTGAAGTTGCTACTAGAGTTCCATTTTTATTGACTGACAGGCCGCTTGAAGATGTTACACAGAAATATCTTGATAAGGTTATCTCTATTCAAGTGGTACTGGATGCTCATGACAAGCACAATGTCAAGGAAAATCTGATTCTATTTCTTGAAGATGGAAGGACATATCAGATGTTAGAATCAGATGTGTTAAACAAATCATTGAAAGAACTTCAATTCTTTCATTAGCTTTTAGGGGTAAAGTATGATATTACCAGAAGATGATCAAACTTCATATTGAAGATCATCAGAGATAAAGCTAGAATTTCTGGTTCAAGAGTTACATAATTCATTCCTAGTATTGTTGAAAATGATGGAAGTGAAATTCTAATGAAGAAAAATTCTGCTAAGCTTGAAGTAATTATGAAAGGGAAATGTCTATGCTACAATGAAGATTCTTCTCATCCTATGGTAATAAGATTGAATGATGGTTTATAAAGAAACCATATTTCTGCTTTAAGGACTGCAATCTATCAGATTGGAAGTCAGAATAAAGAGATGAAGCAAGTCAAGACTACACTCTCTCATGTCATGAGGATTAAATAAGAAAAGCTGATATCAAGCTTTGTCAAGAATCATCATGGATTCAGATTGACTCAGTGAGATTGGTAAAAGTTACAAGGACTGTAAGTTGTAGTTAGTTATCTAATTAAACTCTTATTGTATTTGTACTTAAATATTTTTGACATCATCAAATCTATTAACTTGTATATTTTGCATAATTTACAAGTTGGGGGAGATTGTAGATATATTTGAGATGTCATGTCTAATATGTTTCATGTTTAGTTTTCAGATCTTAACAAACAGGACATATCAGGACTTACTGGAAGTCAGAATTTAATATCAAAACTTAAGTTCATATCAGAACTTAAGTGCGGGAGGACTTATAGTTAAGGAAGGAAGCTGATTTACAGTAGAAGATCGTGACTTAAACAAAAGAAGATATGGATGGAAAGAGTTAGAAGACTGGAAGACTTGTAGAAGATATCTGATTGATATATTTTAGGAGACATAATTATATTCCATATCAATTAGAAGTTATCTTGTAACTGTGTACTATATAAACACAGACTTTGGGTTTACAATATATATGTTATCATTATCGAGAAGATTATACATTGTAACCTAGCAGCTCTTAGTGATATTTGTTCATCACTGAAAGAGAACAGTTCCATTGTAACAGAGTTTATTTTATTGAATATATCTGTTTACAGTTACTTGTGTTCAAAATTGATTTGATTGTAGTAACACTGTATTCAACCCCATTCTACAGTGTTGTGTGACCTAACATAACCAATTCACCAAATTTAAACTGTATCCAAATTCAATCAAAAAACTAAACCCGAAATCAAATCCAAACTCAAATAACCAATTCCAATCCAAAATCGAATCTGAAAGTAGATTGAAACCAATTTCAATTCCGATTGCAAATCCAAAAATAATATCAAATCTCAAGCAGATAAATCAATTAATACAATTGTAACATCCTAATAATCGAGTACTATAAAATCCAATTAATCAAATAACCCAAATTACAAGATCAACAACGATGAAAAGAATAAATTAAAAGTAAACAATAACCTATTATAACCATCAAAAAATTGATTTCTGGAGCTCCAAATACGATCTCCACCATTCAAAATTTAGATACCGATGCAAAGAAGTCGTGGTTAAAATTTCAGGATGATCCAACAGTTGAAACTCCGAGAATCGTAAAAACAAGTAGGCTGATCTGTGCAGAAAATTTTCAGCGAATTTTTAAGAAACTTTTGTTGTTGTAACCTAACTCTATCTATTTAATGATTCAAGTAAACTTCCACGATCACTCAAAACTAAGCTCTGATACCATGTTAACTTTAGAGATATAATACGAACGTAAAACATTATTACAATCAACACATAATTTATAATACATGCCCGGACTTATATAGAAAAATAATATAAGCTAAATACCGAAAATACCCTAATATATATAATATAATAATAAATATAAATATATATATATTCTAACACATTTATCCTTATTATTAAAAGTTCACGTTGAGATACTTGATATGTGAACTTACAATTAGATCTGACAAATCGGATTATTGAATCGGTTCTGAATCAGATTAATTTGAGATTGGGTACACCTTCGAATGGTGATATATGTGGAGAATATTCGGATATGATTCGAGTCGATTCTAACTCGGATTAAAATCGAATAAAATTCAGATTAAGATCAGACAAAATCGGGTTCAGATTAAATTCGATTCAGATAATTTAGATAATAAATTATTCATTTTTTCAACATATGAAACTAAAAAAATATTGTTTTTTTATCAAAAGAAGTATTTTTAATATAATACTATGTACTTTTATAAAAAATTATGATTAAATAATTATGTTATCATAAATATAAAATTATTTTAAGTATAAATTTTGCTTATTTCGGGTCATATTCGGTTCGGATAATATATTTTTTGGTTTTGATCGGTTCCTAATTATAATCGGATCTAGTATTTTAGATCTTTTTCGGTTAAATTTTCTAATCGGATAATTTTCGGATCGGTTTTAATTGGGTTTCAAATGATTATCGAATCTCAGTTCAGATCTTGTTTTCATGAACTTCAGTTTGATTTTTCGTATACAGATCCATTTTGTCATGAACTTACAATCAACAATTCTGTGTAAATAATTTATATAATTAAGAAAATAAGCATAAGAATATATAATTAAAAATTAATTATGCCGATTCAGTAAATAATAAGTTATTACTTCTTTCTATATTCAAGTTTACGTGTGTTTCTCTTTATTATTTTTGAAAACTTATAAAATTTGTAAACCGGGCCCAAATTAATGAAAGTTCAATTATTGATAGTAATAAAATAAAATTGACATGCAGAACCCCCATATCCGTGGTCCAGTAAGAGATGAGTTTGCATATGGATAAAAGGGGAGACATTGTCCTATTATTTGAAGCCTATGGTCCTCCATGTATCAAAGGAGACATTAGGTTTGCTAAACTGATTAATCCAAAACGAACAAGCACGATGATTAATCTATTTTATGTTGAGTACACATTAAGAATTTCATTAATTTTAGACAGAATCTCCCAACTACTTAAGGTAGAGATATTTCAGTTTTTATACCGTTTTAAATACCAGTAATAATTTAAAAAGATTTGATTTGGTACATAAATAGAAAGATTACACAAGTAGAGGAGAAAGGGAGCCAACTCCTTTATAAATATAGGTGTTATGAAATGCCAAGTCCGGGAGGCTAAACATTATCTCAATTCATGATGGCTAATTATATTATCATTCAACTCTTTTTCCTCTTTCTCTTTACATTGTTAATCTTTCTCAAATTTTGGATCGGAGGCAGTTGCAGAAGCTCTCTGCCAACCGATTGGCCCGTGGTTCGCATGACACCGGGCCTTCTCAAGAATGCTCATCGAATACATGAATTTATTACAGACATTCTGAAAGAGTGCCACGGCACTTTCCAGTTCAAAGGTCCTGTCTTTTCCGACTTGGACTTGCTTATCACTTCTGAGCCTGCTAACATCCACTATATCTTGAGCAAGAACTTTACTAATTATCCAAAAGGCCCTGATTTCCGCAAGATTTTTGATGTTCTTGGAGATGGGATTTTTAATGCTGATGCTCATCTTTGGGAACTTCATCGCAGAACTACAATGTCTCTCTTCAATAATGTAGAGTTCTATAAGGTGTTACTAGAGTCAACGAAAAACAAAGTGAAGCAAGGGCTGATCCCGGTTCTAGATTATGTCTCCAGAGGTGGAATTGAGGTGGATTTGCAGGAGATATTTCAGAGGCTTACTTTTGATAACATTTGTTCTCTGCTTTTGGACCAAGATCCACAAAGCCTCTCTCTTGAGCTACCTTACATTCCATGCGAGAAGGCTTTCACAGAAGCTGAGGAGGCGCTTCTATACAGACATTTTTTGCCTGAAAGTATTTTGATGCTGCAACGTGTGGTTGGATTTGGTAAAGAAAAAAGTTTAAGTAAAGCTCGAGAAGCTTTTGATGGTTTCATATACAAATGTATCTCAACAAAGCGCCAGCAAATACAAATTGGAGATTCTGGAGAGACGTCTACACCAGAGGAAGAGAGCGATAAACTAGATCTGCTTACAGCCTATATGGAAGCATACAAAGCAAAGACTGGAAATCCTGAAGTATTTTTAAGGGACACTTTGTTGAATTTAATGATTGCAGGGAGAGATACCACTAGCACAGCTCTTTCTTGGTTTTTTTGGCTCCTCGCCGAAAACCCTGCAGTCGAATACAAGATTCAGGAAGAGATTGAATCAAAGTTGCAAACAAAAGAAGGAGAAATTTGGAAGCATTTAAACCACAGGGAAGACTTGGGTAACCTGGTTTATCTGCACGGAGCTTTGTGCGAGGCTTTAAGGCTCTTCCCTCCAGTTGCTTTGGAGCACAAGGCTCCAATTCAACCGGACATTCTTCCAAGTGGTCATCCGATAGACAAAGACTCGAAAATTGTGCTATCGTTTTACTCCATGGGAAGAATGGAGAACATTTGGGGAAAGGATTGCTTAGAGTTCAAGCCAGAGAGATGGATAACTGATAGAGGTGGGATCAAACATGAACCTTCATACAAGTTTCCTGCGTTTAATGCAGGGCCAAGAACTTGTTTAGGTAAGGAAATGGCGTTTACGCAAATGAAAATCATTGCAATAAGTATTATACATAATTACAAAATCGAAGTTGTTAAGGGTCATCAGGTAGTCCCAAGTGATTCTATCATCCTGCAAATGAAGTATGGTTTGAAAGCCATGGTATCCAAAAGAATTCCTTAGTGCATTTCAAGAATCAGTTATGCATGTTGTTAGTAATGTTATCAGTTGAAGACAGGAATAAAATGGATCAAATGTCATGATCTAAGTCGCATGATACTTCCGCGAATCAAATAAAGTTTTCTACAAAGCACATGCTATGTGCCCTCCTATGTAACTAAATATTAATTCAGTTTTTCTGGTGGTGTGTCTCCCATTGTAAGAGTTCTATTGCATAATTTATATCGAAGATCAAATATATGAATTTAAAACTTAAATTCCGGAAAATGTAAAATCCAGAGCTTATTTTTAATATACAGAGCAAATAAGAGCAAATAAGTTATGAAAAGACTAAACTGTCCCGAATGTACATCAATAACTCCTGAAAATTTTAAAGGGGAGAATAATACTGTATTTTCACAGCATATTTGCTCTGGAAATAAAAAAAAAAGCTTTGGATTTAACATTCCTCTTATTACAAATCGAAATTAAAACTCCTGTACTGGATCTTTTAATTTAGTTTATCGATTTTCATGTGATTTTTCTGTGATGTGCTCATATATATTAAATACAAAATTCTATAAATTTAGCTTTTTTTATAATGACTGACCTCTGCATTTATAATAATCACACCAATTAAATACATCAAAAATTTTACTTTGCACAGATGGGCACTCGACAAACCCTTAGTTTATTTAGCGGTGCTATGAGGAATTGGATATCCATGGGGCAACGCAAATGACAAATATGGAGATAAAATACACAAGTGGGAGAAAAAGATGCCAACCAGTATGCAAGGGTCTAAAAAAAGTACTCTCACACGAAGAATCAATTATTTCATCTCTCAAATCCACGCTTTTAGAAAATCTAGGAAAGTAAACGTCAGTTTGAATTAGGGCCTTTATTTTCTTTTATAAAAATCAAAACAAAAACAATTGGGGCCTGTAAACTATGGTAAAATTAGGCCTTTATTTTATTTTAATAGAAATTTTAAAAAAGACACATAATTTGACAAATAAAATAAACTATCAAAATACATTAAAAATAAGAAATGTATTTCCACAAATTCACTGTTCTTTTCTCATTTTGTGACAATATCATCTAAAACACTTCTCATAACAAATTCATCAAAAGTTTAATTTCAATTTCCATCAAAACAAATCTATTTAGCACTATTGTGTCATAATTGTTCGAAAATATATTTGCAATGCAAATTCCATTAACAAAATAATTGTATTTTAATTTAAAAAATTTCATTTCATTGCTAAAGTGTCCATTTATGTCCTTCAATAAAATAGAGGAGGAAGAAAATTATACAATTTTAGTGTTAAATGTACTAGCTTAAATTGCACGGGTTCATTAATATTCAAGTAGTTTTAATATTTTTTTATTCAATTACATAATAATTTTAATAATTTTATATAAATATATAATAATTATAAATTTATAATAAAAATAATGAAAGAATTATGAAGAAGTTGTAGTCGTTGTTTAGTAGGATAAATTTTGATCGTAGTTTAGCGGGATAAGAAGACTATATCTAGTAGTTTAGCAATTTAATAATTTAACATGTATATAACAATATTTATTTTTATTTTTAATAATTAAAATAAGGGATAACCATTGAAATCAAAATATACCCCATTCCGGTTATTAAATTCACTAGCTTAAATCCCGTGCGATTCACGGGTTCCCCATAATATTTAAATTTTTTATTTATTCCGTCAGATTATAATTTAAAATAATTATATAAATATATAATAATTATAAATTCATAATTAAAATTATAGGATAACTCGTTGTTGTAGTTTAGTAGGATAAGTAAAGTCTGTTAGTTTAATAATTTAGTAGTTTAGCGAATATATAACACTATTAATTTATTTTTTAATAATAGCATAAATTGTGGTCGTAGTTTTGTAGGATAAGTAAACTATGTTTAGTAGTTTAACAATATAGTAGTTTAACGAGTATATAATAGCCTAAAACACGCACAAATTATTTTTAATTTTACATATGTGGCGCCCCCGACCCCGGGATGACCTCAGAAACCTGACCTAGGGATGTCAAACTAACTACAAATTCGATATATGCTTACATAACCATAAACTTAATTAATAATATAAAATTCGTACAACATTTTCAGTCTATAACAAAATTTTAAGATACATCAAAAGACCCTAACCGTGTACAAACATAAGTCTATTACACCAACTTTATTCATACTATATGCTTCCAGCCATCCACTAAAACCTTAATTCATCACATTTTTATCTTTTCCTAAACATCCTTCTCCGAAACTCTTTCATGTGAGAGTTAGTGACATAATGGAGTGAGCTTATAAAGCTCAATAAGCATATATCGTAAATTTCAACTAAGTTTTATCTAGAAATCAGAGTTTCAAATTATCAACTAAAATAAAACAACTTTAAACAAGAGACGTCAAAAGCTTATCACAATCATCAAGAGTTCATCAAAATAGTTCTCACAAGATTAAAACAGAGTATATAGGCACGATAGGTTCATCAATTCATCAATTTGGGATCCCGCCCAGCTAAACAATTGGTTTAGCTTACTTTCAAAAAGGAAGCATCATCATCAGTTCATCAAGTATCATTGCAAGAATACTCGTTTTTCATCAGTGAATCATCAGTCAAATCAAACCAATCATCATTTAAAGATCAAAACATCAACGGTAAAATAGTACATTATATATTTACCGTGCACCGCTTAATTTATTCTCTATGAATCCCGAACTTCGAATTGATTTTATAATCGATCTTTCATCCACTTGAATCTACAGTGATATGGTTGCTAAAACTTTGTAAGGTCCCGTATGAGGGCTATTTTAAGCTAGAAGGGGGGTTGAATAGCTTAATTACCAATTTAAAAATTGTTGTGGCGTTTTAAAAATATTTTATCCATTTTTAAAACTTTATCGAGTGGTTATGCAGTTTATATGTGCGGAAGATAAAGTGCAAGGAAAGAAAATACCACACGGTGATTTTATCCTGGTTCGCGATGGCGCAACCTCTAATAGATTCGCTCACCCCTACTCCAGTTCCTGAGCTCCTCTCCCGGACTCGGGATTTTCCCTTATAATAAACTCGCTCCTTTAGTAGGCGGAGAAGCCTTTACACCTTTTACAAGTATTTATCTTGGTGCGTGTTAGGTCCCAATTTGTTTGTAGAAGGGGGGGTTGAATGCAAACAATACCGTTTCGTCGAATAAAATGCGGAATAAAATTGTGAAACAAAATTCAAGTTAAATAAAACTTTTATTAAACTTGAAGGGTGTTACAACTACGGTATCGGTTACAAGGGATTAATCTCAAATCAATTATTACAAATTTAGAATAAATTCGACATGAACTTTTTCTATTTTTGTAATTAAAAGATCAAATGCTAAAAGCGATTTGAGATTAAGTTCTAGGGATTTTAATCCGCTAGATTGATATACAAGAACAAGATAAGTAATTCTAGTGGTTTGGATTTAACATTAACAAACTAGAATATTTGATCTTGAATAAGCAGATGAATGATGAAATATTTTCTTTTGTTTTCTGCTGTGTTTTCTTGTTCTGTATGTTGCTGCTCTGTTTTTGCTGAGTGATATTTTGATATTGTCTTCTGCTTCCTTTTTAATCAATCACAGCCGAAGTTGTTGAACTGGTGTGACAATCTTTTAGAGCTTGAAAGACTTTCGGTGAGACAATCTATTAGAGCTAGGAAGACAATTAAAATGAACTAGCAAGACTTTCGGTATGACTATTAATTGTCATACCGATTGTCATAGTAGTACAATTGAAATTGTTTTTCTGAATACCTAATTGATTTTAATCTAATTGAAAATTCTATCAATACAATCAACTGAATTAGCAAGACATTCGGTATGACTATCAATTGTCATACCGATTGTCATACTAGTTCAATCAGTTGTCTTTTTAGAATTATCACAGATTTTAATCAATTAAAATTCTGAAAATCCTCATTATTAATTCTAAATTAATTAATCAATTTAATTCAATTAATCAATAAATTAATCCTTGCAGATTTAATTTATTCTCTTAATTAAATTATATGACTTAATTAATTAATAGAGAATTAATACTATCCCTGAGCAGCATCCATTCTTCTGAAAGTCTTTGAGATTTATGAATCAATTCCGTCACTTCAATGCTGACACTCGATGTACTGTCTGGTTCATGAGTGACTAACTTTCGTGACGTTTCTTCATGTCTTGACTTTGTTGTTCTGATTGAATCCTTGTAATAAATGATACCTTGACGAGATCTCTGTCACTTGATTAAATCCACGATCTTGATTTATATCACTGAGGCATGATCAAATTCTTGAACTTCTTCCAGTGAATCTTCAAGTCTGCAGATGAACAATGTTTCTTTATTCTTTGACAGATGTTACTTTGTGAGATCTCTCTGATGCTTGATCCACTATTTACTTATTACATTCTTATTTGAGTTGAGTTAAATACTCGAATAAACGAGTAGGCTATGACATATGCCTTTCAATCTCCCCCTATTTGCTTGTTAGACAATAACAACAAATACCTAGAGGATAACTCAACTAACAAATAAGAAAAAGATATAAACAGTAATGTAAAGTAAATAGCAGAAAAGTTCTGGATTATATTTAACATTTTCCAGATTCCAAATGAAATTTACAAGTGAATACAAGATAGATGTTCCTCTAGCCTGAACATATAACTACATTAGACTATCTTGATTCATAACGCTCTAATCATATTACATTGAGTTTTGAGCTAATTGACTTTAGTTGTCTTCTCTTCTTACTTCACCTTCTTCTAAATCTTGAAGCAATTCCTTGTCAAAAACACGATCCTTTTCTGAAGTGAAGCTTGCAGGTCTGACTGGTTGAACTCCAACTGTCTTCAACTTATTCTTGAGTTGATTGTACCTTTTAACATTCTTCTCACAATAAGCTTGAATCAAGTCAGCAGCTTGAGTCTTCAACATGGATGAATATCCAGCAGTTCTCAAATGATGTTCCATCCAGACCAGATGCTTAGCTGAGTAGTCTTTAAGAGATTGTACATCGAGCTGACAGATTTGAAGACAATCAGACTTAAAGAATCTCACTTGATGAGGATTGTTGACCACTTGAGGACTAGCCCTGCTGGCAAACTCTTTAAGCCTTTCCCGAAGAACTTCATTCAACTCTGAGCTTCTTTTCACTTTGTTTAAAAGAACCCAAATATCTGACAACGAACGATTCTCAAATAGATGAAGTGACACCTTGAATGATCCTTCACTCTGACAATATACAAAAATGCTCATCTCATTTAGGGATCTATCAAAAGCAGCTGTGATCCTTGAGACTTCAGTCTTGATAGCATTCATGTACATGTCATTGTTAGGATTTGAGATTTCCAGCTTGTCAAGAAGATGTAAGAACTGCCTATCATTGTTAGTGCATAGCTGAGGCATATCGAGTACTCTCCTAGCTTCATCCCACTTTCCACCAATCTTCAGTCTGACATCTCTTCTCCTTTCTTGAGCTTTAATGTCATGAAGACGTTGCTTTTGAAGAGTTTCTGTTCTTTGTATGTCTTTTCTCCTATCAATGATCTGTGAGACCTTCTTGAGTTCAGCTTCTTTTCTTTGCATCTCTGACTGTTCTTTCTGAAATTCTTTCTCAAACCTAGGATCCACTGTATCTTCTTCTTCCCAATCTTCAAAATCACTTTCTTCTTCAGCTTCAAATAACCCATCTTTATCTTCCTGAGCTGGTTCAGTGGGAATGTCAAAAATATCGAAGTCATCCTGTTCTCCACTGTAGTAGGCATCATCAGCCTTTCCTTTATCTCCAGCAGAAGTATCTTTTTCTTTCCCTTTGGAACTACTCCCTCCTTTCTTCTCCCCCTTAGTTGAGGGATCCTCTGCTGACTTTCCTTTGTAACCTCCACCACTTCCAGAGCCTGATCCTCCACCAGACGGTCCTTCAAAATAAGCTCTTTGTTCTTCATTAGGGCAATGAGAATTCTTGATCATGTAATATAAGTGCTTCATGCCTTCATTTAGATGTTCCATGCCCGTCTCTATCTTTAGAAATCTTGAGTTGTCCAGTGAATGATTCATCTCAACGAGGTCTTCAAGAGAAGTCATTCTTGTATGTAGGGAGCAGAAGTTGGATATGTCATCAGCTGATAAATTTGGAGTGTCCTGAATAGAATTGAGCTTTGGTATTACAGCAGTCTTTAAATCTGAGATGTCATTCCTTATTATTGCAAGCTGATTGTCGACAGAGGTGGAAGAAGAAGACCGTTCAACCACTTGTGCTTTGAATGCTTGAGCTTCAGCTTGACTTTTAGCAAGTTCTTCTTTCAGGGCAGCAATCTGAGCTAACAGGTTGACAGTATCAGTGTCTGTGTGTGCTCTCACCTGAAGTTCACTCGTATTTGGTTCACTCATCTCACGTGCATGTGTTTCTCTCAATATGATTGCTCGTGAGGAGTCTTCCAATTGCTGTTCTTGTGTACCTGCATTAAAAATCACCCTAGCCTCTTCAAGAGAGGTCAGTGGTGGTGCAATGGGAATTCGCGAGTCCCGATCCTCAGTCAATGCTATCAAATCTTTTGGAATAGATGTCTGAATTGCTTCAGGGATAGATTGACCGAGTTGCCCTCCACTTTCTCCAGATAAATCTGCGAGTGGAGAATCCCATAAGGGAGCCAGAGTTGTTGGATCTGGGAGGGGAGAAAATGACTCTATTAAAGATGGCGGAGAGTCAGATTTTCCCTCTGAAGCATGTGACTGCTCTTCTGCCGTAACTATGGCAGGCACTGTAACCGACTCTACGTGCACTCCTCGCTGGGTGTCCTGAGTATTATCTGGGGAAGTGTATGGTTCTATTGTGAGTAATGGAATTGTGCTTGACTCAGTACAAGATGCCATGGCCCTATGGCGAATTTCAATAGATGCATCCTGTTGAGAGAATGCCTCTAAAAACTGTTCATTGGCCATTTCAAAGTCCATGTCCTGTTGGGAGGACAAGGATGGGCTTTCAGATGCCTCAGAATAGGTTTTTCTTTTCTTAGGAGGAGGCAGAGCTGAGGGTTCACTCATATTTGACATTGTACTACTTCCAAGTAATCTTCTGGGTAACATTTTAGACAGTGGGGGAGAGGGTGAGATAGAATGAGACTCTGTGTTTGGCTCTATGACCTGGGATTGAAGCTGTGGTTCTACAACTTCATGGTCAGCCCTATCAACCACTGAGGGTCTGTTAACAGAAGTAGGAAGAGAGTGAGAGTGAGAGTGAGGAGTTACTACCTGTAATGGAAGAGCCTGGGTGGCTTGAACCACTGGAGGTTGAGGTTGCTGTTCATGGCCGGGAAGATTAAAAATAGGCAAGGGAATATAATTGGCCATGAAAGCAGATACAAGTACTGGTACTTGCATAAATTTGAAGGTTGTGTCTTGGCGAGTGTAAATCTTTTTGCTAACTGGTGGGGGTTCGGTTACAGCAGAGTTAGCAAAAAGTGCTTTGTGTTCAGGGGTGAGTAGATGATCTGCTATAAGCATAAGAAAACGAGCATAGTAACATGATACTCTACGATTTGTAGAATGATCACGTAAAGCAGAAGTTAGACGTCTCAAGAGAATGGGAAAAAGTAGTTTGCCAAAATTGATCCTTTGATTGAAAACAACCGCAAGACCAATATACTGCAGGGTGGAAGTAATGTTATGAAAATTAGATTTTGTGCAGTTGGCAAACACTTTGGAAAGTGTATCGAAGAATATATCCCATTCAGACACCAAATTCGATTTAGAAAGTTTGGTTAAATTGATCACCCCCTGATAGTGAATGGCATTGAAAAAATTTGTGATATCATTTTCAGAGGGTAAATTACAGAAATTGTCTAGTGGAAAATTTAAAGCACGATTGACGACTGTTTCATCAACTACATACTGTGTGTTTGCGATGGTGAATGAAAAAGATTTTGAATCATCGGCCACAGTAGAAGTTGTGCAAATCAGTCTAAGAAGATCGACGTTTAAAATCACATTTGATTTAATAGCAGAGCTAACAATCGAATGATCATTTAAAAATCTAATCCATGGCTTAAATTTTTCAACATCACATTTTTCCGGATTAAAATAACCAACTTGATTATGCGCGACAATTTGGAAATTGAGAGCCATTTAAAATAATAATAAGACACACGCTTTTCAGAATTTTAAGAATAATATTAAGAAAATTCGAATTAATTAAATTAATTTAATAATTCGAATTAAATTAATTATAATCGAAAAATTTAGACAGAAATGTATCTCGTTAAAATTCTTAAATCACTAACACAGTTTTGACACACCAAAAGACACAAATAAGAAATTAAAATTAAAATGGAATTTGAAGGGGCAAACTGATTTTAATTTGATTTTTGCGTTTTTTATAATAACTTTTATTTTTAAGAAAATTTCAGCAGCACCTCTTTATGTATATACTTGTATGTATATATCACAAAGTGATGATTTAGTGTGCTGAGTAAAAACTCGAGCAAAGAAATAACAGGTGTTTGGTTTGGTTCTTGTTCGAGGAGAGAGAAGAGAGAAAATGAGGAGTGAAACTGTTCGAAATTTTTAAAGAAATGAAACTGCTGTGATGGTTTAAAACAATACACAACACACGCTTATATATGACAGCTGGTATGACAATCCGGGATTGTCATACCGATTGTCATACCAGGCAAAAGAAGAAAAATAAAACAAATAAAAATAAATAACTGGTATGACAATCTGATAGTCATACCGATTGTCATACCAGTACAAAATAAAACAATATAATTCTGATATTAATTTTATTACTGGCATGACAATCAATAGTCATACCGATTGTCTTGCCAGTTATAAAATTAATCTGATTTTAAAATAAGCAATCATTATTACTAAAATGACTTTCAGCAAGACAATTTCAATTGTCTTGCCGATTGTCTTTCTAGAATAAGATAAAATATGCATTTAACATATTTAAATTTACATGTGTACTGAAATGATTTTCAGCAAGACAATTTTAATTGTCTTGCCGATTGTCTTTGCAGTAGAAAAATAAAATAATTATTTACAGACTTCTAATTAAGTACTGAAACCACATTTCAAAATAGTAAAACTGAAATAAAAACTTATAATTTTTACAGAAACAAAGATAATATATCAGAATTAATTATTTTTATTCCAAAAATAGATTTCTGTTGAATTTTAGTAAATAAAATTCATAGAAAAATATTTTTAGAGGAAATAAAATATTCTGAGATATTTTAAATTAACAAGTAGAGTAAATAACATAGATAAGATAATATATATTACATAGAAATAAGCAAGAAATATGATAAAATGATAAAATAAATTTGCAAATGAATTTTTCATTTATGAAAAATTCATTTGTAAATTCATTCAAGAACAGATTCCAGATATTAATTAAATTAATCACTAAAACTATTTAACATGCCCAATTTACCAACTAATCTGGTAAATGTGGATTCGTCAAGTGGTTTAGTGAAAATATCTGCTATTTGTTCTTCTGTTGGAACAAAAAATAGTTCAACAGTACCATTCATGACGTGCTCTCTAATAAAATGATACCTGATGTCAATGTGCTTTGTCCTCGAGTGCTGCACAGGGTTATTGGTGATGGCTATTGCACTTGTATTGTCACATAAAATAGGAATCTTGTTCAATACAGAGCCATAGTCTCGTAGTTGGTTCCTAATCCACAAGATCTGAGCACAGCAGCTTCCAGCAGCAATATATTCAGCCTCGGCCGTTGAGTTGGAAACTGTTTGCTGTTTCTTGCTGTACCATGAGACTAGCCTGCTTCCTAAGAATTGACAACTTCCTGAGGTGCTTTTCCTATCAACAACACTTCCTGCATAATCTGAATCTGTATATCCGACAAGGTTAAAACCAGATTCTTTAGGGTACCAAATACCTAGATTTGGTGTTCCCTTAAGATATCTTAAGATTCGTTTAACAGCAACGAGATGAACATCTCTAGGATCCGCTTGGAACCTTGCACATAAACATGTAGCATACATAATATCTGGTCTACTTGCAGTAAGATAGAGTAACGAGCCAATCATACCTCTGTAGCTTGTGACATCTACCTTAATGGAGTTTTCACATGGTCCAAGCTTGACAGCTGTAGTTGATGGAGTCCTTGCTGATGCAGAATCCTCTAGATTGTATTTTTTGAGGAGTTCCTTGAGATACTTGGATTGACAAATAAATGTTCCATCTAACCTTTGATTTACTTGTAATCCAAGAAAGAACTTCAGCTCTCCCATCATGCTCATTTCAAACTTGCTGTGCATTAACTTAGCAAATCTCTTACAGAGATTATCATTAGTAGACCCAAATATTATATCATCCACATAGACTTGGACTAATATAGTATCATTCTTATGTTTTTTAGAAAAGAGAGTTTTGTCTATGACACCTCTAATAAAGCTATTTTCAATAAGAAATTCAGAGAGAGTGTCATACCATTTTCTTGGTGACTATTTTAGCCCATAGATAGCCTTGAAGAGAAAGAAGACAAAATCCATATGATCTGGATCTTCAAAACCAGGAGGTTGCTCTACATATACCTCTTCATCCAGCTTTCCATTCAGAAAGGCGCTCTTGACATCCATTTGATAAACTTTAAAGTTTGAAAATGCTGCGAATGCCAGAAATATCCTGATGGCCTCAAGTCTAGCCACTGGAGCATAGGTTTCATCATAATCAATACCTTCAGCTTGAGAATACCCTTTAGCTACCAGTCTTGCCTTGTTTCTTGTAACCACACCATCTTCATCTAGTTTATTCCTGAATACCCACCTTGTACCAACAGCTTTCTTGTGTACAGGCCTAGGTACCAGTTTCCAGACTTGTTGACTTTCAAACTGATTGAGTTCATCTTGCATAGCAATCACCCAATCTGGATCAGTTAGTGCTTCTTCAATTTTCTTAGGTTCCATCTCAGAAAGAAATCCTGAGAACAGACACTCATTTTGAGTAGCACGTCTAGTTCTGACTCCAACATCTGGATCACCAATAATCAACTCAAAAGGGTGAGCTTTATTCCAGACTGTCTGTCTTGGAAGATTTGATCTTGATGATTCGCCTTGAAATTCATTGTGATGTTGTGTCCTACTAGATGATCCTTCAGCATCTCCCCCTGAGTTGTTGCCATGTTGACTTGAAGATTCTCCGTCAGTAGCAGTGGTATCTCCATTGTTTCCAGAGTTTCCATCACTATTACCTTGAGTATTATCAGGATTAACAGGTTCTTCAACAGCAACAACCTCAGGTTCTTGACCATGTTCTGACTCTGAATCTGACGTATCATCAAACTTCAGTTTCTCAGAAGGATCTTCAGTTTGGATACTAGGGAGTTTAGTGTCATCAAATGTAACATTGACACTTTCAGTTACTTTGTGTTGATCAATGATATACACTCTATATGATCTTCTTCCATATCCAACAAAGATACCCTCATATGCCTTTGCCTCGAACTTACCACGACGATCATCTCCATCCTTGAGCACGAAGCATCTGGCACCAAATACATGAAAGTATTTGATAGAAGGTTTCTGTTCATTCAAAATCTCATAAGGAGTTTTCATGAAGTCTTTGTTGATTAGAGTTCGATTCTGAGTATAACATGCAGTATTGACAGCTTCAGCCCAAAAGTACATTAGAAGACCTGATTCATTTAACATCGTTCTTGCAGCTTCAATCAATGTACGATTCTTCCTTTCTACCACTCCATTTTGCTGAGGGGTTCTAGGAGCTGAAAATTGTCTGGTAATCCCTTTGTCTGTACAGAATCCATTTAGAAGTGCATTCTTGAATTCTGTTCCATTATCTGACCTTATTGCTCTAACAGGGACGTTAGAATCTAACTCAATCATCTTGATATGATCAATCACAACTTGTGGTGTTTCATCCTTAGAGTGAAGAAATAAAACCCACGTATACTTGGAATAGTCATCAACTATCACAAGACAGTAACACTTCTTTGACATAGAAAGGATATTAACTGGACCAAATAAATCCATGTGCAATAATTGCAGAACACCAGTTATGGAAGATGTGTCAGTGCCTTTGTGACTTGCTTTCTTTGACTTTCCTTTCTGGCAAGCCTCACATAGTCCTTCTGGAGAGAATTCCAGCTGAGGGAGACCTCTTACCAATTCTCTTTTGACAAGAGAATTCATTGTCTTGAAATTGAGATGGGAAAGTCTCTTGTGCCATAGCCAACTCTCATTTGACGATGCTTTTGCATAGAAACAATTGACTTCAAGATTGCTTCCAGAGTTCATGTCAGCTACGAACAGATTTCCTTTCCGTATTCCCATTAAGGAGGGTTTTTCACTTTTCTTGTGCAGAATCTGACACTTCAGCTTGTCGAATAAAACATTGTAGCCGTTGTCACAGAACTGACTAATGCTAAGCAGATTGTGTTCAAGTCCTTGCACAAGATATACATTTTCAATGATAACATTTCCAGCTTGCAAACAGCCATATCCCTCCGTTAAACCTTTGCTGTTATCTCCAAAGGTAACCACTGGGCCAGCTTTCTCAACCACATTTGATAGCAGGGCTCTATCTCCGGTCATATGTCTTGACGATCCACTGTCAAGAATCCACACTACCGGTTGTACCTGTTTAATGCCCTGCAATACAAATGGATTAGAACTTCTTCGGAACCCAAGCTTGGCTGGGTCCGGCATACTTGTAAAATTGGCCTTTATCAGGCAAAACAACATTCTTAATTTCACTATTCTCAACATTCTCAATGACTGAACATTTGACCTTTAAAACAGCCTTATCAGATTTATGTTTAGGCTTAGGCACAAATGTCTCCTTTCTAGCTTTAGGAGGACTAGCAGTCTTAGACCTATCATGCTTTCTATTATTCACATGCTGACGAGGAGTAGTCTTATCATTAGAAGCATGCTTACCATTAAAATAAGCAAACAACAGATTAAAAGCACAAGACATACAATCAGGAACACCACATGCTTTATGAGAAGGATTAACAATAGGCAACTTATGCATGGTAGACATGGCATTTGTGTTATCCAACTCATGTGTGTCTGAGTTAGTCTCAGTTGCTTTCACAACCTTGACTGGAACTTTTGACACACTTGACTTGGAGACAGCTTTCCCATTAGCATTATCTTCAGCACGGATTTCTTCTTGAATAATAAAAGAGGTCTCATCAAATGGTTCAGCAATTGATTCCTTATAGAGGGGTTCATCAACACCCTTAAGCACATGTGGTACTTCCCTGCCTTTAGCACATACATGAGGAGGGGAGTTTATGCCTAATTTTCCAATAGCAGCATTGTAATCATAACCTATTCCATGTGTTTGATTAACAGCTTGCTTATTGTAAAACTCTTTGGACTTCGAACAAGAATTAAAGTAAGCTTTAACCTTAGCCTCAAGACCGGTGATCTTGTCTTTGAGAATAGTTTCGAGTTGTCTATAACAGTCAACTCTATTCTCTAGAAAAGATACTTGGTCTTTAAGTTTATCTTGATTAATGTGCACAAGTCTTAATTCATTGACCTCTTTCTCAAGGTCTTTGATTTGTTGATTTAACAATTCATTATCACGACGAGCACAATCTAAGTTACCTCTTAGATGATAAACCATTTCAGCATCAGAAAGTTTTACCTCTCTTCTTGACGATGAGGTGCTTGCATCACTAGCCATGAGAGCAAGATTCCCAACTTCTTCGTCTTCACTGTCAGTATCATCCCAACTTCTTCCCTTTGCCAGGTACGCCCTTTCAGATTTACTCTTCTGATTAGAATCATAAGAGTTCTTCCTTGCTTGTTTTGGCTTCCTGCACTCTGTGGCAAAGTGTCCCAACTCATTACAGTTGAAGCATCGAATGGTGCTTCGATCAACCATCCCTGTTTTATACCCACCACTGCTGGTGTTAGAGGATGAAGATCCACCTTTCTGGAATCTGTTGTAGTTGGACTTGTACTTGAACTTGGGATTCCTTTTGAATCTGACATTTGAGAATCTCTTGACAATCAGGGCCATTGACTCATCCTCCAATTGCTCCAGTTCTTCCAAGGAATAATAATCATCTCCTGATTGATTTGTAGTAGGTGAATCAAATTCTGCTACTATCACATTATCTTCAACCTTGGAAGACTGTACCATTCTATCTGACTGTTGAGATTGTTGTTGATATAGTGGTTGTTGTTGTTGTTCATCAGCTACCAGAGCAGTAGACGTGCTGACCACTCTTCCTTTCCCGTAAACTTCCTTCTGCTGAATCTGCTCCAACTCATAAGTCTTTAACACACCATAGAGCCTTTCCAAAGAAATCTCACTCAGATCTCTTGCTTCTCTTATGGCAGTGATTCTATGTTCGAGATGAGTTGGCAGTGTTAAAAGGAACTTTTTATTGACCTCCCTGATGGAATAGTATTTACCGTTAATGTTCAGGTTGTTGATCAATGCATTGTACCTCTCAAACACTTCAGTGATTCCTTCTCCTGGATTGGATTTAAAGTATTCATACTCAGAGGTTAGGATTTCTAGTTTGTTCTCCCTAACTTCCTCTGTGCCTTCATTAATAATCTCAATAGTTTCCCAGATATGTTTAGAATCTTTACAATTCATCACATGTCTGTTCATTAGGGGATTAAGGGAATCTACTAAGATTAATTGAAGGCTAGCATCCAGGGAAGCTTCTTCTATTTCAGCAGGAGAGAAGTCCTCAGGATCCTTCACATAAGTTCTCGCTTTGGTGATCACCACATCATTTTCTATTACCTCTGGTTCAATAACCATAGGTATTTTTGGACCCTTCTTCAACACTTGCAAATATTTGGGATTAGCAACCTGTAAAAACAGTAGCATCTTCTTCTTCCACATCACATAATTTTCTTTATCGAAAAGTGGAATTTTAACGGTTCCAACTTTTTGTGTAGTCATTATGAATTTTTGAGTGAATAAAAATTCAAGAAGTGAAAGAAACACAAAAGTCTAGGATCTAGATTTGTACGTTAATCAGAAGGCTCTGATACCAATTGTTAGGTCCCAATTTGTTTGTAGAAGGGGGGGTTGAATGCAAACAATACCGTTTCGTCGAATAAAATGCGGAATAAAATTGTGAAACAAAATTCAAGTTAAATAAAACTTTTATTAAACTTGAAAGGTGTTACAACTACGGTATCGGTTACAAGGGATTAATCTCAAATCAATTATTACAAATTTAGAATAAATTCGACATGAACTTTTTCTATTTTTGTAATTAAAAGATCAAATGCTAAAAGCGATTTGAGATTAAGTTCTAGGGATTTTAATCCGCTAGATTGATATACAAGAACAAGATAAGTAATTCTAGTGGTTTGGATTTAACATTAACAAACTAGAATATTTGATCTTGAATAAGCAGATGAATGATGAAATATTTTCTTTTGTTTTCTGCTGTGTTTTCTTGTTCTGTATGTTGCTGCTCTGTTTTTGCTGAGTGATATTTTGATATTGTCTTCTGCTTCCTTTTTAATCAATCACAGCCGAAGTTGTTGAACTGGTGTGACAATCTTTTAGAGCTTGAAAGACTTTCGGTGAGACAATCTATTAGAGCTAGGAAGACAATTAAAATGAACTAGCAAGACTTTCGGTATGACTATTAATTGTCATACCGATTGTCATAGTAGTACAATTGAAATTGTTTTTCTGAATACCTAATTGATTTTAATCTAATTGAAAATTCTATCAATACAATCAACTGAATTAGCAAGACATTCGGTATGACTATCAATTGTCATACCGATTGTCATACTAGTTCAATCAGTTGTCTTTTTAGAATTATCACAGATTTTAATCAATTAAAATTCTGAAAATCCTCATTATTAATTCTAAATTAATTAATCAATTTAATTCAATTAATCAATAAATTAATCCTTGCAGATTTAATTTATTCTCTTAATTAAATTATATGACTTAATTAATTAATAGAGAATTAATACTATCCCTGAGCAGCATCCATTCTTCTGAAAGTCTTTGAGATTTATGAATCAATTCCGTCACTTCAATGCTGACACTCGATGTACTGTCTGGTTCATGAGTGACTAACTTTCGTGACGTTTCTTCATGTCTTGACTTTGTTGTTCTGATTGAATCCTTGTAATAAATGATACCTTGACGAGATCTCTGTCACTTGATTAAATCCACGATCTTGATTTATATCACTGAGGCATGATCAAATTCTTGAACTTCTTCCAGTGAATCTTCAAGTCTGCAGATGAACAATGTTTCTTTATTCTTTGACAGATGTTACTTTGTGAGATCTCTCTGATGCTTGATCCACTATTTACTTATTACATTCTTATTTGAGTTGAGTTAAATACTCGAATAAACGAGTAGGCTATGACATATGCCTTTTAGTGCGTAACACAAGGGTCACCATCTCAAAATAAATGTACTACCTACACAACTTATCTTAGACAATAACTCCCCGTTATTTCTTCAAAGTTGTTGTAGAGCCTTTGTGTGGACTTGGCTTCCTTAGCTTTTGCCGGTCTTGGATCTTAGTGATCCGGTCTTGGGTCTTTCCTCTTCTTCACGGTGCGAAGACTACTAACTCCCCGTTAGTACGTCTAAGACTTGGGTCTTAGAACGAGAATCACCTCACGTCACTTCACCTCACTAAAAAACTAACAAGACAATCTACGAAACAAAACAAGTAGGAAAAGATTTGTTTTGAACTAGTATATTACTGTACTAGCCCATAAGTAGTATAATATCCAAATAAGAATATTAAAACTAATTAGTTATACTTGACTTAAAATAATACAAGATGGTCAAGTATATTTATAATTACTTCTTTATAGATTTAATAAAGTTGTGGAGTAATATGAGAAGTCCCTTTTTATATTAAGCACTTATGGCTTATGACTTCTTTAGTATTCTTCTTCTTTAGATTAATTATTTATGGATCGAAGAATACTTTAATTACAACCTTGGAGTTGTAATTTTACCTTTAAGTATATCAACTTAAGGTTTTAAGGTATACTTGTATATTAACGATTATAAGGTCGAAGTATACTCTTTTAACTTCAAGCACTTTTATGAGATTTATGAGTCTTAGCCAAGATCCAATTAAATAAGTACAAGTAATTGGCTTAAGATTGTGCTTTCGAAGTTTGGACGAATATTTACGAGTGTTTTATAGATATCATAGTATAACCCCACGAAACAGTAAATGTGTTAGAAGGGGCTTATACGAGCTGACTCGTAATTATTTATATACACGATATGTGTTAGCCAAGATCTAATTAAATAGCATAAATTAATTGGCTAACTCGTGGATTTGAATCGTCCTTAATTTTAACGGATGATTACGAAGTAGTTTATATGGAACAAGCTATAATCCCCCGGAACACTAAAGATGATAGAAGGGATTACACTTTTACTTCGTAATATTTTATATGTACGTTATTAGTTAGACAAGATCCAATTAAAGAGCGTTAAGTAATTTTCTAATTCGTACGATCCGTTTAAAGATTTGACAAATTACGAAGTGTTTATATGAGACAAGTAATAATCCCCCGGAACACTAAAGATGATAGAAGGGATTACACTTTTACTTCGTAATTATTTTATGAGCATGAATGAGTGTTAGCCAAGATCCAATTAAAGTGCAAGAAATAATTGGCTAACTCGTACTTGTGTCAAATATAATCTCCCTTTGGAGATAAAGTACATTTCTTTTTAGATCTTCACGTTGGAATGATTTTTACGAAGATCAAGTACTTATTCGAATTTCGAGTTCGAATCTAAGTTCTTCCCGAGAACTTCCTTTATAAGAGAGCTTGTATTAGAGCTTAAGATGAAGTAGATAAGTTAAGTACAAAGCTTAAATACAAAGAACTCAAATAAGAAGCTAAAACTAACCACTTTTGAAAAACGGTCGAAAAAGTTCACCGGAAAAAATCGTCGGAGGTTTGGCCGGATTTTGGCACTTTGGTCGAATTTGGGCAGCCCTTTCGGGAGGCCAGAAAGTGGTAGTGGATGGGCTCACTTGTTGGGATAAAGCTTGGTTGGGTGAAGCTAAGCTTGGGTTTCAAAAACCTTGTATATATGTAAGTATATAGAAGAGAGAGAAGGTTTTTGAGAAGAAGTGTGTGTATAGAATTTAAAAGAGATGAAGAGAAGCACTTCTTGAAAAATCTCAGCAACTTTGTGGCTCTTTAGCTTGAAGAAAATGGGTTGGGGTGGGGGTTTATTTATAGGAGGAGTTTGGTGGATTGAATGGTTGAGATTTGAGAAGAAATGAATTGTAGATGGAGTGTATCACATGGATTGATGACATGACAAGTAGGTTGTGTTTCTTTGCAAGTGGGAAGGAAGCACAAGCTAGTATCCCTTCAAATCTCAGCTGATATATATATATATATATATATATATATATATATATATTAAATATATATTTTCCTTTTCTTTTAATCATTCTTTAATTACTTTAATTAAGGATTAAGCACCATTAATTATGACCACCCCAAAAACTCTTAAATAAATATCATAAAAAATATGATAATTACCTAAATATTATAAAATAATGTCCTGCAAGTTTTGGTCAACTTTAGTCAATGGTAACTAGGTCAAACATGGTCAACTGTGGGACCAACTGCCTCGATTTTTGTGCCCGGACAAAAATTCTCTAAATGCTACGAAATTTTTACCATACTCAGAAAATAAAATTTAAATGATCCATACCAAATTTCAAGTCATTCTAGAATGTGTAAGAATTTTATTTAAAAATGAAACTGTTCTGTCAGCCTTTCTTTCGAATAAAAATATCGTTGGACTTGAAATAAAGGAGATGGATCTTTTGACCAAAGTTTTGAATTGTATAAATAATTAAAATATATTTCCTAATATATAAAATATATTTGAGTGGTGGGAAATATTTTTGAGTATTTTTGAATAATTTTCTCCGAGAAATACTGATTTTACGAAACGGGAGAAAATTACTTTACGAACACACAGAAGGGGTGTAAAAATAGATATTAATACTTCAACCATGAATATTAATAAACTTTGAGTAAAAACTCTTTTGAAGGATGTAAAAAATATTTAGGAGCGAAGAGTAAAACATTTTTGATATAGCACGAGATTTCTAAAGAGTATTTCTGCAATATTCCTTATTCGAACTTGTTGCCATATTCCTGTTGCAACACAGATCTAAGAAATATCATATCTTGATGTTTCTTCTTTGATCATATTGCCTTAGAGATATATTCCATAAGGATATAGTTTTGATATTTTGCAAGAATGGAATATCTCTTTTATCTGTTTAAAAGACATGATTTTGCTAGTTTGACTTTTTAACTTTGATTTGGATCAATTTAAATTCATGTCCTAATGAAGAGGATCTATGTGTTCTTAATTTTTTGTTTAATCGTACAAATACCAAAATAAATAATATATCGAAGATATCCTTTCAATCTTCCCATTTTTGGTATTTTCCAAACAAACATAAAATTAATAGTGTGTGCTTCCCCTTGGTGTATGCATGAATTTTTGAAAAATATTTTGCACATAAAGCATTTATGTACTTAGAGATTAAATCTCTTTCTTGAGATCCTGCAAAATACTTTGTTAGATGTATCATATAATAATAGAAGCACTAATAGATCCTTGTATAAAAAAGATAGCAATTTTCTAAAAATTGGAAATTAGGGGTCCAAATCTCTTATACTTGTTCAAATTGATCATAATTTCTCTTCCCCTTTTGTTTCGTATATGCCAAAAAGAGTGTATATTTATGAGGAAGAGTTGTATCTAAAAGTATTGACTAGGTAAGCATGGCAATTTGATCATAAATCTAGTCAAGTACATGCAGTTTGAGCATATAAGGATGAATTCAACATTGTATGCATGGTATTTTTAATCTGTTTTGAATGAATTGAAGGAAAACAGTTGATATAGTTTGGCAAATCAAAAATAGAAGAACTGTTTTAAGCATGCATGGTTTGATTTTAAAAGATATGATGTAATGGTTAATAGCCAATTATATCTATTAGTAGTAGATCTTTTTTTTTAAATTGATTACCAAAGTTGTAGTTAAAACAGTTTTTATAAGAAGGTGTTATTTAGCCGCCCATTTGAACTTATACTTAAAGATCAGTTAAGTTTTTAGTAAGTTCATTTCATTATGACGGATTGCATGTAATCTTTAGACAACTTGTACTAAGCCAATTTTATTCTTTTTCGATCTGGAGTATATCTTGATTTATAAGAACAAAGGCCTTAGTGTTTTACTTTCTAGAGTACATAATTCTGCAATCACAAATTACAATAACTGTTACTAATACAAACTGTGCTCTTGGTACAAAGTCTAACATTAATACACACTATTTTGTCCTTTAGACAATTCTGGCCAATTGCATGTTTACAAAGTCTAACACTAATACAATCTATGTCTAATCTAGGTCTGAGTAACAGACTACATAGTTTGGAGATATAATACATTCTAGAGAAAAACCACATTACTACAATAACCGAAAACAATACATATAAATCCATATTACTGATATGCTAAGAATTTTATACAGTCGATTACTACAAAGGTGTAGTTGGATTGGTTTGAGACTGGAACATAATACATCAAACTAGTGTGTGTATATGAAGTAAAATGAGGAGATTTTGAAAATATATACCTGTTTTACCTTATAGATTCTGTCAGATTGCTTGGGAATGCAAGTGGTATTCCTTGTGACCTTTGTGAAGCTCTTGCTGGATGCAAAAGACTCAATTTTGCCAATCGTTTCTTCTGGAGTTCATTCTGGGACATGTGAGTCTACCTGCACGTCAATTAGATACAATACAAGGACTACCCTTTGGTAATCAGTTAGTCCTAATAGTGGACAGTTGGATGTCAAAGACAGATTACATATGCATTGTATAAAGTATCTGTTCATAGTACATGCATCAAATCAATTTAAGTTTATTAACTATGAAAATCCTGCAGAATGGTTAAGAACATATAGTTTGATTTCTGATTTTATAAATATCTCTTTTAAATATAAATCAGAAGTTAATAAATGCCACAAGATACTGGACAAGGCAGAGTACAAATGGACTGAATCTGATAAACATTATTGACCCTTATACTAGCAGTATTATCACAATTTAGAATAGAGACACAGAACAGTGTTCACATTTTCCTGCATAAGATAGATAAAGATAGATTTGCAACAAAACAAGCCATGATATATTACCAAAAGTGTTCTCAATAATCAGTGTGGTTCACTGATTATTTAGAACAAAATCCTGAACCTATTTTAAGTCATTACAAACCAAAGAAGTACATACACTTCTGAAATTCAAAGATCAACAAGGTTTAAATATTACATACCCTAACACAGAATCTGTGGCGCCCTCCAAACCCGGGTCAGAAGTTTGGGGTCCACACACACACATTAATTATAACCTGTTTATAACAATAATAAAGATAATAATAATATATGCAGTGACCCTACTTACCAACCACCACGGACCGCAACAGGTTAAAGTATGCACACAAGCCAAACACACTAATATATTACAAACCGTTCAAATCCCAACTATTTCAAACTCAAACTTTGTATTAAACATTATTACAAACTTTTACAAACTTAAATTATCCCAAAAGAAGCCTACTAGCTCAGCTTTCTCAACCTGAACCCCTAGCTCTCGCGCTGGACTGGGGATCCTTGCTACCAACTGGTTCCTTTTTAACCGGAAAGAATATAAACAACATCGCACAAATGAGCTAACTAGCTCAGCAAGTCACAATGACAAAACTGAGAATAATGATCATCAGGTGAATATGATTATGATATCAAGTGAATAATGGATTATGATTTAGAATTGGATATTATACTTTTAATTTAAAAACCAAGGTTAGGCTGCTGATTAGTCACGCACTAACCCCGAGCAAGGCACACAACATTGCTCTAACTACTGGATCCAAGGCACACATTGGCCTAACTTGACCATTATATGGTCTGACCACGAATCTGGTCCACAATTTTATAAAAACCAATCCAATTCTAACATAATAACAGAATATGCAATAATAAACAATAACCGAAATCATTAACAACAATAAATGTTTAACAATGAAAGGGTTTCAATCCTTGTAAGGATCAATAAGGCAATTTAAAAGCTTGGATGCTGGGTAATGAAAGAATTGGATAACAAAGGAATCAACATTTCAGGGTTTCAAAGATTTAGGCTTTCAAAGCATAGGATACAAGGATTGAATGTACAAGTAATTCAGTTCAGTGTTTGGGATTTTGTTTACATGTATTTGTGGAGTAATATCGTATACTTGAGATTTGTGTTTAGGTATACAACAATCAATGGTCTAGAAAGAATAAGGTTTATGGCTCAAAAACAATAACTGGAATCAGAGTTTAGGTTTCAGTGCTTCAAAGCACTTGCAATATCAATCTGACTATCAAATACTACAATATCTCGAGAAAGTTCAGAACACTTGGCCGATATTAGCTTACTACACTGCACTGGTTTCCAATCACAAGCGTCTTACTCTTTAACTATTTGTTTCCCTTTCCTACGTCTTGCCTCTTCTGCTCACATATCATAAGCATCTATCAATAATTTACTCATGGAATTCTATTCAACACATACTTCTATCTACCCTTTGTTTTACCCAAATCCGATTAACGGATTGAAAGTTATGCAATAATCAAGTAAACACCGAATATATAGACCGATAGTCAATTAACAAGTCACATATAGCACATAATACATCACGTAATCAATGATATATTATTTATAAAGAAGTCTCGGGTCATAAATAGGCTTTCTGGTATTTAAAATGATTTTCAAAACATTTTTCGGAATTAAAACGGGTCGTTGGATCAATTTCGGGTTAATAAACAGGGTTCAGTTGGCCAATTCTGGCTCCGAAATAATTTTAGAATAATTATCAAGCCTTGGAAATAATTTAGAATAATATTTTAAAGCTCGAAACTATTTTTCAGAATTTTTAAATCATTTTTAAATAATTAAATCTAATTAAATAATTAATTAAAATCAATTAATAATTAATTAAATTAATTAATCAATTAATTTTCGAATTAATTGACCAATTAATCAATTAGAAATTAACTGAAATTAATTAACTAATTAATTTAGATTTATTTGTGAATTAAAAATAATTTCCAGAATTAAAATAATAATTTTTAGAATTTTCAGAAATTAAAAACGAATTTTTATAATAAAAATAAATAGGAAATATGATTTTTAAATATTTTTAAAACAGAAATCCAATTTTTTGCAAAGTCTGGAAACTACAGGGACCAAACTGCATCGTTTTCAAAACTATAGGTACTAAACTGTAATTTTCCAGGGGGTCGCCGGAAAACAGTCGGGGATGGCCGGAGAACACGTTCCAGGGATGCTCAGGCCACCATCACCTCCAGATCACATCTACACAACACCAGGAACACAACCATGCAATCAATTCATCCTAAAAATCCTTGAGTTGGCCGGAATTTGGCCGTGAAATTTTCCAGTTTCCGGCGAACATCGGAAAACTTCAAAATACAACTCCCTTCTCTACAGACCTCGTTGGTTCATGAAACTTATACGACTAGATTGCAAATTTCACAGAGAACACAACCCACTATAACACAACATCAATCTATCATAGAATAAGAAACCCCCAAATTTCAATTAAGAACATTCATACGGGTTATAAACCCTAATTTTAAAATTCGAAAATCAAACTCAAATTTGAACATGTTATTGAACTCCAAATCAGACGTATGACATATGAAAATCATCAGGAAAACAAGCTCTACAACATGCAATCATCAAATCATACAAACAATCATCCGAACAAAAATTCATATTTTTAATAAAATAAATTCAAAAATAAATAAATTTTTAGAAAAATAATCTTGATTTCTGCAGGTGTATGGATTACAGAATCTGGTAGAGCTCTTCAAGACCTTCAGATTGGTTACTCGAGCTTTCCAAACCGAATTCAATAACACCTCCAAATGCTTGTTTGATTCTTAGAATAGTTTTAGGAAATTAGGGTTTTTCTCTGAAAATTATATAATTATCTGTCTACAAATGATTTTGATACGAAATAAAATACGGTAAAAGGCTATTTATAATTACGGAAAATTAGTATCCCGTTGGATCATTCCGGATATAAAACGGTACGTTTATTTGTAAAAACTGATCCAAACGGTATCGGTTTTCGGGATAATTATCCAAATCAGTACAATTTGTACTGCGGTCTTGGTCTCAGCGCCTGGTTACACGTATTACGAAGTGATAATTGTGATAGTTTAATAAAAAGCTCCCGTTTATCAAAAATACGGGTTTTATTGATTTACCGAAACGAATATTGTATCGAAAATGTTGCGCCGGGACCCGCGCAGGACAAACCGTACGCCGGATCGAAAAAGTCGAAACATGGAATATGCTCGGAATATTACAATTAGGTTAGGAAGGAGTTCTCGAAAGAGTTTTGGGTTCCAAAAACTTAACAACGGTTGACGTAGGTTAGTTCACGTTTTTATAAAATAGATTTTAATTACCCGGAAAAAGATTTTAGAAATTTAATATGATTCTTATAAATCCATAAACCAACATAAAAATAATTAGGAAGATATGAAAATTATCTATATTTTATTTTGGACATATAAAAATTAAAATACTCAATTAATATTATTTTTGAATATTCAAGTACAGATAATACTTAACAATTAGCTCACAGAATATATATTGAACACACATAATAATTATATAATAGCAAAAATAATTACACGATATATCCCGGATATTACAGAATCCTTACAAGTACAAATACATCAAAAAGTAGCAAAATAGGTACATAACAGCAAGTACCAGTACAACATCACATAGTAGACTTCATCAAACAGCAGACTGAAGCAAACTTAACCAATCACATTTCCATCAGCATCACAAATATGAACCAAATCAGGCAAATTATCAATCAGTTGACCTTTAGCACCCACACTAACCTCTTCTAAGTCATGAATCATAGCAGTGTTATCATGCATAGGGACTTGAAAGGAAGAGACAATGTCATGATCATTCATGCAAGGAGTTCCTAGAGTAGATGCATCCAAATGCTCTAAATATGCAATCCTATGTTTGCAAGAGGCAGTGAGACTCTCTAGTGCTCCTACTTTTTCTTTAATCTCATTATTTTCTTCCTTAACCCTCTTAAGTTCAAGTTTTAGTTCATGAAACATGGTTTTGACAGACTCAAACTTAGACATAAACACATCTTCCTCTCTAATGAATTGAGGAATAACTGTGGGAGTTGCCTCTTGAGGCTCACAATGCATCAGGGGCACTTGTGGCCTAATGTGTTCATTAGTGATTTGAGAATCAGCAAGATTAGAAAATGCTTCAGGCATTATAATGTTGCAAAGTGCAAAGAAAGATGAGATTAGCATACCATAAGGCATATAATCTACAAGATGTGCATTGATCATGTTTAGAAGAATAACATAAGATATGCTGAAGTGGATTTTGTTTGTGCATAAAATATACATGATTTTCATATCAAAGAAATCAAAGTACTTACTTTGATTTGGTTTTGGCATAACATTTACCCTAATGATTAGAGCAATATGCTGAAAAGTGACAGTGAAGTGTTTGAAATGAATACCACATTTAACATCACATAAACCATCATGAATGTCAGATTTACAAAAAGTGCCAAGCATTAGTTCAAATTCAGATTTGTTAAAAACAAACAGAGAGAAGATATCCTCACAAGGCAACTCACACAGATGCAAAGGTAAATGCCGTGCCCTATTAATGCTTTTGTTATCAACACAAATGACCTTTTTGTTGACTGATGTAGTTAAATGCAATATACCATCTACCCCTTTTATGACATTCATGTTACAATAGAACTCTCCCATGAGGTGTGTGCAATAGTGCTTACCTAAGTTATACATGGGACCATCCCACCTAGCCCTTCTAACTAAGAATTCCACTTCACCCTTCACATCAACATAAGTACCAGGTTGGACATTTTTTATAAGTTCAAGAAACTTTTTGGTATTTTAAGGGTTTGACAGTTTTGGTGGACGGGGCTTTGGTGTGTTCATAGAGGTGTTTGTGTTTTGTCTTAGGTTAGCTTTTTTGGTGTATACTTTGGCTTGCAAGGGTTTAGGAGGTCTAGAGTTAGGGGATTTAGGGTTTTGATATTTTCTGATTTGATAGAAAGGGATGGTATGGT
This sequence comes from Apium graveolens, assembly GCF_009905375.1. Lineage (NCBI taxonomy): Eukaryota > Viridiplantae > Streptophyta > Magnoliopsida > Apiales > Apiaceae > Apium > Apium graveolens. The sequence continues at coordinate 180,956,853 of NC_133649.1, read as the reverse complement.
TTTTATATCCCTTTCTGAATTGTCTTGGAGGGAGGTGTCTTTTGTGATAGTGTTTAGGTTGTGATGTTTGAACAGGTTTGAAGGCAGAGGTCTTATGGTGAAGAAACTGATTTTTCTCCATATCTTCAAGAAGATATGGGTTTTCAATCAGTGGTCTTGGTTTAGGGTAAAAAAGGTTAGCATTTGGGTTCATGTTACAAGTGAAGTGAATTGTATGCAACTGGTGTGTGTGTGTGTGTGAATGCAGCATACAAGATATGCATGTATATATAACCATTTAACACAGATACATAGAGAAAAGATTTTAAAAATTAAGATTTTTAGAAATTGTTTACTGTTCATGAACAATGATACACATTTAATGCATGCATGGCTGTGTTATACAGAAATCCAAGTGGATACTAGGATGATGCATATGATGTAATGCATCACATATACATAGATTCATAAATTATTCCAGCAAGCAATAAAGAATGTATTAATTCTTTGTCTTTGTGTCTACTTTAGAAAACAGCACAGTACATAAGTACAGATTTTGGAAACTGTGTGACATAAAGTTGACATCCTAGCTTACTCTATTACACATGAACTGTACTTTTAGTGCAGAAGCATTTAGGGATGAGCTGTGTATGAAGTGAATTTGATAGAAGAACTGAATTTTTAATGCAAATAAGATTTGTTACATTTATTTCTCAAGAAATTATGTTATTAATGAGATGCAACCAAAGGAATGTCATGCACATTAAATAAATAATAGAGCATACACAATCAGTTTTCATTTAATTCAATTAGCATTCAAGGCAATACAACACTCAGATCATTTATATCAGATATAACACTTTAAATGCAGTAAGTTCAAATAAAATGTCACCTTAATTTTCTAAGTGGCCATTAATCACAGCAGTGATCCTGATACAGGGATGCTCAAGGCTCCCTTGCCAGGTCTTACTGTGAGGGCTGGTGTGTGAGTGTATTTGTTTATATTACACAACCCAGTGTACACAATACCTTATCTAATTTCTTATAAATGCTTAAGTATAAATAAACATAGACTAGTAAACAGTGTTGCACTAATAGTCCACAGATTATCATGCATAGACTAAGTACATTTTATCAGATAGGCAAGTAGAGATTGGAGACAATAAGACATTTCTTATCCAGATTCATTGTATAAGACTACAATCAGGAAAGCTTGCACATTCAGTTGATCACACATTTAATCATTTCAATAGTCTTAAATCAATTAGGTAGATTATAAATGGAATAATATTAATCAGTATGATTACATATAATTTAGCAGGTAAGTAGTCCAAGTAACCAAGATAATCAAGTGTTAGCATGTTCAGTGTCCATTTTACACATATTTTATCATTTAAAGAGGTAACTGACCATGTTCAGTATCTTAATCTTGATTATACATTGTGTTCTTGACAGAAAATGAAGGCAAGATTCTGTTTTTCTTTTTAAAGGAAAGTGCTAGCAGAGAGCTTGTTAAAACAGAACTGAGACCTATTAATCCAAGACAGATTACCTTTTAAAGTATTATTTGAAAACTAATGTATATAAGTTGTGAAAAAGAGACAAATAACATCCTTTAATAGTACACAGATCATAAGCAAATATTCTTGTAGTTCTACAGAGATTAACAGGTACTCAGAGCATAAATATATATAATTGTTATTAAAAAACAAATCAACAACATTCTTTAGCACACCTAGGTAGTTTTATTATTTAAAAAATAGATATTCATGTATTACACAGAATCATCAAGGGACTAACAATTCAAAACAACCAGAACACTGACTTTCTTGGATTAAGTATATCAATAATCAGATGATATCAGTTAAACTTATACCAAGAATCCATAATTAACCAAGCAAATTTTTGAGACCTCATTTTTAAACAGACAATTTCTCTGAGATTTTAATTCAAACCAACAATCTAACCAAGCATGTTCTGTTGATTATAAGAATACTATCAACTATCAAGCTCATATTTTATACTTATATTTATAGTCCAATTAAGCTTAAAAAATTGTCCTTAACTTAATCAAGTGATCATTTTAAGCAATCATACATTCCAGATTAATCACCCAAGTTTCTTGACTGAACATATTGCAAACAAATAATTACCAAGCCATCGTATAATCACAGATTTAACAGATAATCATAAGTCCACCAGATAACACAAATCCAACAGATAATCCAAAATCCACTAGATAATATAAATCCAACAGATAATTTCTCAAATTTCAACAGATAACAACAAATCCAACAGATAATCCAAAATCCAACAGATAATCACGAATTTAACAGATAACAGTAAATCCACCAGATAATACAAATCCATAGATAATTTCTCAAATTTCAACAGATAACAACAAATCCATCAATAATCCGAACTCTATTCTTTCAATTTGATCACACACAGAATAGAATTAAACCACATCTATACCAAAGCCATATCACCGAACATTCATCTCATAGGGTTACAAACTAATCTGATAAAGTTCGATTTAAGTTCAATTAAGTTCCTTTCACCATAAATTAAATTAAATAAGACTGAAATATACGAAGAAATCTCACCTGAGCCTAGAGTCTGGCCTGACTCGTAGGTCTTACCTGGTTGACTCAGTCGCGGTCTGAGTCAACTTACGATTTACTCTTCTCCGTCGCATGCAACCATCGAATCTTCTTTTCCCAGAAGATTTTGCACTTACCCGTCTTCTCTAGTCATATACCTTGAAATCGAGTTAGGTTATTGCTAAAACAATGATTTAAATCAAAGAAAATTGAGTGTATATATATATAAACTATCAATTTGATGTCCGATTTGATGATTCTCGTTCGATTTATGTATAAATCGTCGATTTTTATCATCGGAAATCGATTTGATTTCACCAACCCAACCAAGATTTATTAATCATATATTCCTAACTACGATTAACGCACTATACGTAAAATATCTGATGAATTTCATCAAGAATCGAAGATCAAAAATGAAAAAAACGATTTAGGGTTCTTCGGAAGAGAGGCGGAGAGAAGAGGCGAGAGAGAGAGGTTAGAGATTAGGGTTTCGAATGAATAGAGTTACTGCACTGTACAAAACAGTGAATGGCTTATATATTTTGTTGAATGAACGATCAGGATTGATTAGGGTAAGGAATATATGGTTGAGATTAGAAGTTATAAACAGATTTTGTGTGTGGCGCCCTCCAAACCCGGGTCAGAAGTTTGGGGTCCACAACATATACACAAAATATAAACCTGAATATAAAATATTATTTGCAAGGACCCTGCTTTACTTAACCACGGATCGCAACAGGTTAAAGTATGAAAACAAGCCACAACCTTAACTTTTATTACAACGTACCAACTCCCAACTAATTTAATTTACAACTGATATGAAATTATTCTTACAACCTTACTATCTCACTACTGCATTAAGCTCCTGCTAGCTCGATCAATTATAATCTGGAATCCTAGCTCGAACATTGAACTGGGAAACCTCGCTATCAACCGTATCCTTCTTAACTGTAAAATACATAAAAAGATTCGCAAGAGTGAGCTAACTAGCTCAGCAAGTCATATTATCAATAACTGAGGTTAAACAGTAATAAACGAGGTGATTCAAAAGAATCAAGTTTCCTGTTAAACAGTCAATAGAATTGGATATTCATTTTAAGTTTTTAAAACCAAGGTTAGGCTGCTGATCAGTCACGCACTAACCCCGAGCAAAGCACACAGCACTGCTCTAACTACTGGATCCAAGGCACACATTGGCCTAATTTGACCATCGATATGGTCTGACCACGAATCTGGTCCACACAAAGAAAACTATCCAATTCTAAAGCATTTCAATATGATAAACAATAGAGTTCAATAAAACCAGATTATAATCAATAACTATAAAACATTTGTAAAAGAGCATGGTAAAAATTCATAGTTACCAAAAAGGGTATGTCAAAATACATAAAAGAAGTGGCCTCCAGCCGGTATGATAATCGAATATTAGATGAATAGTGTTTTTACAAGGTTTTAGTACTTTGATATCACAAGGTATGGTTGAGTATAAAAGTTTCTGTATGTTTAAACAATTTTGTTCCAGTGTTTGGTATAAGATGGGTATATATATTTGTGGAGTAGTATCGTATTTGTGTGGTTTAGTATCTAGTAGATCAACAAAAAATGGTTTACAAAGAATAAGGCTTACGGCTCAAAGATCCATTGATGTGGCTCAGGTTCAATGCTGAAGGATTCAAAGTATTTATAATATGAAACAGAGCTATTTTGAGTATTAACAGTATGTCACAAGAGAATTTAGAAATATTTGCAATATATCTCGAGAAAGGTTTAGAAGTACTTGCCTTATCATAATCGATTTCAACTTCACTTTGTACTCGTCTAATGACTCCATTCAACAATCACTCATCTGCTTCTCCTATGCTCTGCTTCTATCCTCTGATTACTTGCTGTATTTTCTACATGTAAATTCTTTTTTCTGATCACCTGCTTCTCTTGCCTACGCCTTGCTTACTCTGCTAGGCATCATAAGTATCTATTAATATTTAACTCATACGATTCTATCGAACATACACTTCTATCTACCCTTCGTTTTACCCAAATCCGATTAACGGATTGAAAGTTACGCTGTAAACAAGTAAACACCGAACATATAGACCGACAGTCAACCAACAAGTCACATATAACACATAGCACGTCACATAATCAATGATATATCATTTATAAAGAAGTCTTGGGTCATAAATAAGCTTTCAGGTAATTAAAATGATTTTTAAAACATTTTTCAGAATTAAAACGGGTCGTTGGATCAGTTTCAGAGTAATAAACAGGGTTCGGTTGGCCAATTCTGGCTTCAAAACAATTTTATAATAATTATCGAGCCTTGAAAACAATTTAGAATAATATTTTAAAGCTCGAAACTATTTTTCGGAATTTTTAAATCATTTTTAAATAATTAACTCTAATTAAATAATTAATTAAAATCAATTAATAATTAATTAAATCAATTAATCAATTAATTTTCGAATTAATTGACTAATTAATCAATTAAAAATCAACTGAAATTAATTAAATAATTAATTCAGATTTATTTTTGATTTAAAAATAATTTTTTTTTGGAATTAAAATAATGATTTTTGAAATTAAAATAATCATTTTCGGATTTTTCTGAAATTAAAAACAATTTTAAAAATAATTTATAAAAAGAAATCCGAAATTTGAAAGAATTCAAAACAGGAATCCAGAATTTTTAAAGTTTTGGAAACTTCAGGTACTAACTTGCAAAAATGCCAAAAACACTTCTGATTTAGGGAACTTTTAGATCAAAACCGGGTCAAACCGGGTCGGAATTCCGGGTCACCAAGAACAGAAACGGGTCGCGAAGAACCCAGTTTCCGGTGACCGGAAAATAAGCCCGGCGAGCCCCGATTCGATCAAAAACGGCATGGTTTTACATGATTCAGGTGGGGTTTTCGTTCCAAATCACGTCAGGAGGTCAAATCAAACCACAAACAAGCCAAATGATATCTGGAAACAAAAAAATCTGGCCAAAAGCTTCAAGAACACCGGCGAGAACTTCAAATCACAACTCACTCCTCTACAGGCCTCGTCGATTTGCACAACTTATATGAATCGATTACAATTTTCAAGGGGAACAAAACCCACCCCTCTAGAAAGTCTATCAATTCCAAAATAAAAAACCTCCAAATCGAATTGAAAACATTCAAAGTAATATAAACCCTAATTTCTAAATTCCGAGAATCAAAACCCAAAATTAAACATGTTATTGAACTCCAAATTTGAAGTATAATATATCAAAATGATCAGGAAAACAAGCTCTACAACATATAATCATCAAATCATTCAAACCATCATCCGTACAAAATTTCATAATTTAAATACCAAGAAATTCGAATATAAATAATTAAATAGGAAATCACCTGATGTTTCTGGGTTGAAATTGATGGAAGATTTGGATTCTAGATTTCAATAGCTTCGTTTTGAATATATGTACGCCAAAATCGGATATCAATAACGCCTTCAAATTTGTGTTTGATTACGAAGAACAAAATATAATTATAGTATTTTCTCTGTAAAAACTCTGTAAATACTGTTTGCAATTGATTTCCGGTACAAAATAAAATACGGTAGAGGCTATTTATAATTACGGAAAATTAGTATCCCGTTGGATCATTCCAGATATAAAACGGTACATTTATTTATAAAAACTGATCCAAACGGTATCGGTTTTCGTGATAATTATCTAAATCAGTACAATTTGTACTGCGGTCTTGGTCTCAGCGCCTGGTTACACGTATTACGAAGTGATAATTGTAATAGTTTAATAAAAAGCTCTCGTTTATCGAAAATACGAGTTTTATTGATTTACCGAAACGAATATTGTATCGAAAATGTTGCGTCGGGACCCGCGCTGGACAAACCGTACGCCGGATCGAAAAAGTCAAAACACGGAATATGCTTGGAATATTACAATTGGGTTAGGAAGGAGTTCTTGGAAGAGTTTCGGGTTCTAAAAACGTAAAAACGGATAACGATGGTTGGTTTCCGCTTTTATAAAATAGATTTTAAATACCCGGAAAAAGATTTTATAAAATCCATATGATTCTTATAAATTCATAAATCAACATAAAAATAATCAGGAAGATATGAAAATTATCTATATTTTATTTTGGACATATAAAAATTAAAATACTCAATTAATAATATTTTTTAAACATTCAAATACATTTAACACTTAACAATTAATTCACAGAATAGATACTGAATACATATAATAATTATTTATTAGCAAAAATAATTGCACGTTATATCCCGGATATTACATCCTTCCCCCCTTAAAAGGATTCTGTCCTCAGAATCTCCTAAGAAAACAAATGAGGGTACTTTTCTCGTATATCACTTTCTAACTCCCAGGTTGACTCCCCAACCTTTGGGTTTCTCCATAATACTCTTACTAACTTTACCACTTTATTTCTCAATACTTTCTCTCTTTCTTCTAGAATCTCTATCGGACTCTCTACATATAACAAATCTGCCTGAAGCTCTATCGGCTTATATTCTATTACACACCTGAAGTCTGGATTATACTTCTTAAGCATCGATACATGAAAAAAAATATTATGAATGTGTTCCATGTGCGGAGGTAATGCTAACTCGAAAGCTATTTTGCCAACGTGCTTTAAATTTCAAAAGGTCCGACATATCTTGGGCTCGGTTTTCCTTTCTTTCCAAACCTTGTTAATCCCTTCCACGGCGATACTTTCAGTAGTACTAAGCTTCCTTCTTCGAATTCCATGTCTTTCCTTGATTGATCTTCATACTTCCTTTGACGATCTTATGCTGCTATCCATCTCTTCTAGGTAATTATTAACAACTTCCTTTGTCTGCTGTACTAATTCAGGTCCAAGTATCTTGCGTTCTCCTACTTCGTCCCAATATATTGGAGATATATATTTACGTCCATAAAAAGCTTCGTAGGGTGGCATCCCCATACTAGCGTGATACTATTGTTGTAAGTAAATTCTACCAGAGGTAATTGCTCGTTCCAACTCCCTTTGAAATCAATAGCACAACCAAGTAATTATGTCTTCATTTGTCTGAATCATTCTTTCACTCTGGCCGTCCGTCTGTGGATGGTAAGCCGTACTCATATTCAGTCTCGTTCCCAAACATTCTTAAAAATTCCTCCAAAATCTTGAATTAAATCTTGGATCTTGACCGGATACGATGGACACAGGAACTCCATGATGAACTACGATTTCCTTTGAGTACATATGAACTGATTTGTTCAGTGAAAATCTTCTATTTATAGACAGAAAATGAGCTGACTTGGTAAATCTATCCATTATAATCCAAATGGTATCATGATTAGCTTTAGTGTTTGGTAACCCAACTATAAAATCCATGGCGATATGCTCCCACTTCCACTCTGGAACCTCCAATGGCTGTAGCAATCCACTTGATCTCTGCTGTTCTACTTTAACTCTTTGATGTATGTAACGTCTGCTAATCCATTCCGCAATTTCCCTCTTCATATCTGGCTACTAATAATTTTCCTTTAAATCTCTATACATCTTGGTACTCCCTGAATCGATTGAATACCTTGATCATCTTTTTTGCGTGCACAATTCTTTACCTACCAAACGATTTATATCCTGATTCATTACCTCTTCTTGACCCTTCCTTATTTTCTTTAACCACTCCGACTGGAAAGTCACTATACATTCTTACTCCTTTTGGATCATGAACCCTGACTCCCAATTCCAACTTCTAGAGTTCCATAGATAATTCTTCTGGTATAGTCTCTATGTTCATTCTCTCTCCTTCTTACTCATCTCTTGCCACTATATTTGCTTTTTTTCTCGGGAGTTCATACTTCAAACTTTTATGGTCCGTATATATCTCACATCTTTCTCTATACTTATAATATTTCCCAATCTTTCAAAATGAATATTATTGTTGCTTTTAATTCCCAGTTATGAGTAGGATACTTCTGCTCATAAGGTTTCGGTTGTCTGGATGCATATGCAATAACTTTATTGCTTTGCGTCAACACACATCTTACTCCCTTACGAGAAGTATCACTATAAGCTACCAAATCTCTCTGATACTTTCAAAGTGATAAAATAGGTGTTGTAACCATTCTTTCATTTAACTTCGCAAAACTTTCTTCACCCTTCTCCATTTCATATAACCTTCTTGCTTTTCCTGGTTAGCTTCATCCAGAATATTACAACTTTCAAGAAATCTTGCACAAATTCCTGATAATAACTGGCCCACAATAAAACTTCTTACTTTTGTTGGTGCTTCTGGTCTTTCTTCATTCATACTATCTTTAAACTCCTCTGCTGAATCCCCTTTTTGTCTCCTCCTTACTGACTGTCTATACTAAGAATTACACTTCCCGGCATTAAAGTTTTCACCTGGTAACCTTTTTATACCGCTTCCTTTTTCTTTGACTCCTTAGTTATCATTGTATAGGTTGCATGATTCTTCTTAAGTAACACAAGTACATCTTATCAGTTCATCCAACTAACATTTCTAAAATTTTGTAACAACAATACTGAGTTCTGAAAATTATCTTTGATATGTCCATAAGTTCAATCTTCACTTAGCAATATACCCAGTCTTAAATCAATCTTATAAAAATACCTTGCTTGGTTTATTTAGTTAAACAAATCATTGGTTCGGGGTAACAGATATCTGGTCTTGAGAGTAAACTTGTTGAGCTTTTGCTAACACATAATCTCACACTTCCATATTTCTTATTAACACATCGTGCCGGTGCACTTTAGGGGGTACGCTAGGTCCAGTTGCTTTTTCTTCTAATCATCTCATGCGTTTGCTCTGGTAACTTCTTTATTTTATCTGGTGCCATTATGTGTGGGGCTTTGGACATTGGCTTCATTTCAGGAGCTAAATCAATCATAAACTCACTTTCTCTATCTAAAGGAAATGTTGGTAACTTGTCTGAAAACATATGTTGAGACTGTAAAATTTTTAAGTTCGGTTTGCTCTTAACTCTTATTTATAATCGCCATAGTGCTTATACTTTGGTCGCTATAATCTTAAATCATTCTTAACAAGTTCTTTACTTTCCTTTGTCCTTTAAACTTCTTCACATTCTCATTTGGCATTTTCAGAACTATCTTCCATCACGATGGTCTATCTGGACATCACACTTGAATAGTTAGTCCACTTCTTAGAATAATGTCAAATCCTCTTATCTCAATTGATATCAATTCTTCACAGCATATTGCCAGAAATATCGATTCCGCCATTGGTACTTACTTATTCAATAACTGCACGTTCTTAACTTGCTAGTCCTTTAGTCATAAACTTATTGATTCGACAGGATAATTCATCTTATCAATAAAACCTTGAGAGATATACGATCAAATTGCTCCCACATCTTTCAATACTTTAACGTATAAGGTATCCGCAATAATCTTCCATGTTATCACATCCATATTCTAAATAACATATCGCAATTCTCATTCTCGGAGACGTATCCCTTATTGAAGTAGATTCCCTTGACTGTTAATGCATCCCTGGCTAGGGCCAGTGATTTGCAATTTTTTTACCGTATGCCCTTGTTTCCTTTCCATGCATGAGAGGTAGATGAGACTTTGCCCGCTGAGTGTATAAGATGTTGACTCTTGTTTGAAAAGCTCTCGCAAAGAACAACGGTACAACGAAACAATTAGAAGGATTCACAATTTTAATAATCTTAGAGTTGAAAAGAAAGAAAAAGTAATGATTTGAATATGAATGAGACAACCACATTGGTACTTAAGATGGCCAGTCTATCATACCGTATGGCATACAGCACATGATTAGGTGGCGTCCCACCCGACTCTTCGTCACTCCGACAAAGTGTCTCATCATAACACTGTTTGTCCCAATCAGAAAGCAAAATCCGAGGGGAACAATTAAATTTGAAAGGAATGCAAAATCCTTCATTTTGATATCACCAGAAAGAATTTGTTAAGAAAAGAAGTTCATACACTTTTAGGAATTTAAAAGGAATATATGCTGAAATGTTGAGGACGAGAATGATACCATTGGTCACTATCCACATTACACTTGTATTCATTTTTCGAGCTTGCTCGATCATTTCCCAATTGTATCACATAACAACTTTAGAAGTATGCAAAAATTGCCTTCGTAACTAAGCATGATGGTAGATTCTTACTTGTTAAGTCTCGCGTCTGTAACGTCGCACCTACACGTATAATACTTTAACAATTCAATCATAATGGTGTTCTTATCAGATAACCTTGAGTTTCCTCCTTTTTAATTTGGAATAATAATGAATCATTCAACATAGCGATATAATAATATTCTTCTTTTAGAAAAGTCTAGAAATCTTCCCAATCTTCTTTAATCATGCTCAGGCTTCCGTTAAATCAATAAATTCTCTGAACTCTGATAATCCCAGTAATTGGATGAATAGTTACTCCGTACGATGGTTCTATTGTTAATCTTACCAGACAATACTTACACCTTGCTGTTAGGAATAATTAACTTCTTCATAATCGCAGGTTACCTCGTTTTTTTTTTCGAATTAACAATACTGAGTCTGAAACAACGTCCTTCTAGATAATCCGGGTCTTTTAATAAACAAGAAACTCAAGTAGTAACTTGACAACCAAGGTTTAAAACTTATTTTATTCAAAAAGGCTTTTAGAAATTTTGTAAGGAAAATCTTTTTCGAAAACTTGTTAAAAATTTTGAAAATTTTGAAAATCACACATCTGGTTGTCCTTACTGTATGAGTTGGTTGTTGTCCTTCTTATGACCAAATACCAAGTTAAAGAAACAATCACTCAAGGGTCCATTCACTTCCATTTATCTCCTCTCCTTCATTGGGTCTTTTACTTTCCTTCGTCAATAAAACTTCCATTGTCGTTGCACGTTATCTTATTCATAGCTTCGCATTAAGGCTCCCATACTGGTAGTACTCCCGTTAACCACTTTGCAATCATTAAGTGGAACAGACTATCCAATAGTCAATAAGTCAGCTAATGTCACATCATCTTGTTAGAATATATATCACATCATTACAATACCATTTCCTAATTTCAAGAAATCTTTAGATCCCTAATCTCCTCTAACTCTCTCTCTTCAACACTTATCTACTCCATTCCACAAGCTAGTCATGAGTGGCCTAATTACTAATAGCTTCTTGTAACCTGATAACAGCCATCCTCCAGAACACTTGAATCTTCTTTCTAAACTCCTTTCTCACCTTGATTTGTATCTAAATACTCACCATTTACTGCAGCTATCGTGTCCCTTCTCGCAATTGCTGTTATTTCATTGTAAAGGTTTTTAAACTGAGGATATAGAATATGGTGTATAGTAAACAGAAAAGATACATTCAAAGTTCAATGTTCAAAAGAACAAGAATAAGCAAATGAAGGTTCTTGAATAGGTAGTCTCATATCGAGAGATGATAGAATAGCACTGAATAACTTGGAGAGGCACAACTGTCATAACAGAAGGTAATACCGCTAATACTGATGGAAGAACAAGGCGCAAATCGAATCTGGGAGAAGATGACTATCCTTAAACGGAAGGCTCCAAACGACCAGTTGATGCAGGGAAATCAGAATCTGCCATTGCCGTTGCCTGGATATCACGTAGCTAGTTAAGAATCCCGAATCGCAACACGAACCGTGCTGGAGACCTACTATACAGTCGCACTCAACCTCACGATGACCTATCTTTCTATTTTCTATTCCTAATCCTAACCCTCTACCCAATTCCCGACAATCTAGGCTTGTTTCAGTGATTTATAACCTGTAGCTCTGATACCAACCTGTGGCGCCCTCCAAACCCGGGTCAGAAGTTTGGGGTCCACAACACATACACAAAATATAAACCTGAATATAAAATATTATTTGCAAGGACCCTACTTTACTTAACCACGGATCGCAACAGGTTAAAGTATGAAAACAAGCCACAACCTTAACTTTTATTACAACGTACCAACTCCCAACTAATTTAATTTACAACTGATATGAAATTATTCTTACAACCTTACTATCTCACTACTGCATTAAGCTCCTGCTAGCTCGATCAATCATAATCTGGAATCCTAGCTCGAACATTAAACTGGGAAACCTCGCTATCAACCGTATCCTTCTTAACTGTAGAATACATAAAAAGATTCGCAAGAGTGAGCTAACTAGCTCAGCAAGTCATATTATCAATAATTGAGGTTAAACAGTAATAAATGAGGTGATTCAAAAGAATCAAGTTTCCTGTTAAACAGTCAATAGAATTGGATATTCATTTTAAGTTTTTAAAACCAAGGTTAGGTTGCTGATCAGTCACGCACTAACCCCGAGCAAAGCACACAACACTGCTCTAACTACTGGATCCAAGGCACACATTGACCTAATTTGACCATCGATATGGTCTGACCACGAATCTGGTCCACACAAAGAAAACTATCCAATTCTAAAGCATTTCAATATGATAAACAATAGAGTTCAATAAAACCAGATTATAATCAATAACTATAAAACATTTGTAAAAGAGCATGGTAAAAATTCATAGTTACCAAAAAGGGTATGTCAAAATACATAAAAGAAGTGGCCTCCAGCCGGTAGGATAATCGAATATTAGATGAATAGTGTTTTTACAAGGTTTTAGTACTTTGATATCACAAGGTATGGTTGAGTATAAAAGTTTCTGTATGTTTAAACAATTTTGTTCCAGTGTTTGGTATAAGATAGGTATATATATTTGTGGAGTAGTATCGTATTTGTGTGGTTTAGTATCTAGTAGATCACCAAGAAATGGTTTACAAAGAATAAGGCTTACGGCTCAAAGATCCATTGATGTGGCTCAGGTTCAATGCTGAAGGATTCAAAGTATTTATAATATGAAACAGAGCTATTTTGAGTATTAACAGTATGTCACAAGAGAATTTATAAATATTTGTAATATATCTCGAGAAAGGTTTAGAAGTACTTGCCTTATCATAATCGATTTCAACTTCACTTTGTACTCGTCTAATGACTCCATTCAACAATCACTCGTCTGCTTCTCCTATGCTCTGCTTCTATCCTCTGATTACTTGCTGTATTTTCTACATGTAAATTCTTTTTTCTGATCACCTGGTTCTCTTGCCTACGCCTTGCTTACTCTGCTAGGCATCATAAGTATCTATTAATATTTAACTCATACGATTCTATTGAACATACACTTCTATCTACCCTTCGTTTTACCCAAATCCGATTAACGGATTGAAAGTTACGCTGTAAATAAGTAAACACCGAACATATAGACCGACAGTCAACCAACAAGTCACATATAACACATAGCACGTCACATAATCAATGATATATCATTTATAAAGAAGTCTTGGGTCATAAATAAGCTTTCAGGTAATTAAAATGATTTTTAAAACATTTTTCGGAATTAAAACGGGTCGTTGGATCAGTTTCAGAGTAATAAACAGGGTTCGGTTGGCCAATTCTGGCTTCAAAACAATTTTATAATAATTATCGAGCCATGAAAACAATTTAGAATAATATTTTAAAGCTCGAAACTATTTTTCAGAATTTTTAAATCATTTTTAAATAATTAACTCTAATTAAATAATTAATTAAAATCAATTAATAATTAATTAAATCAATTAATCAATTAATTTTCGAATTAATGACTAATTAATCAATTAAAAATTAACTGAAATTAATTAAATAATTAATTCAGATTTATTTTTGATTTAAAAATAATTTTTTTTTGGAATTAAAATAATGATTTTTGAAATTAAAATAATCATTTTCGGATTTTTCTAAAAAGAAATCCGAAATTTGAAAGAATTCAAAACAGGAATCCAGAATTTTTAAAGTTCTGGAAACTTCAGGTACTAACTTGCAAAAATGCCAAAAACACTTCTGATTTAGGGAAATTTTAGATCAAAACCGGGTCAAACCGGGTCGGAATTCCGGGTCACCAAGAACAGAAACGGGTCGCGAAGAACCCAGTTTCCGGTGACCGGAAAATAAGCCCGGCGAGCCCCGATTCGATCAAAAACGGCATGGTTTTACATGATTCAGGTGGGGTTTTCGTTCCAAATCACGTCAGGAGGTCAAATCAAACCACAAACAAGCCAAATGATATCTGGAAACAAAAAAATCCGGCCAAAAGCTTCAAGAACACCGGCGAGAACTTCAAATCACAACTCACTCCTCTACAGGCCTCGTCGATTTGCACAACTAATATGAATCGATTACAATTTTTAAGGGGAACAAAACCCACCCCTCTAGAACGTCTATCAATTCCGAAATAAAAAACCCCTAAATCGAATTGAAAACATTCAAAGTAATATAAACCCTAATTTCTAAATTCCGAGAATCAAACCCAAAATTAAACATGTTATTGAACTCCAAATTTGAAGTATAATATATCAAAATGATCAGGAAAACAAGCTCTACAACATATAATCATCAAATCATTCAAACCATCATCCGTACAAAATTTCATAATTTAAATACCAAGAAATTCGAATATAAATAATTAAATAGGAAATCACCTGATGTTTCTGGGTTGAAATTGATGGAAGATTTGGATTCTAGATTTCAATAGCTTCGTTTTGAATATATGTACGCCAAAATCGGATATCAATAACGCCTTCAAATTTGTGTTTGATTACGAAGAACAAAATATAATTATAGTATTTTCTCTGTAAAAACTCTGTAAATACTGTTTGTAATTGATTTCCGGTACAAAATAAAATACGGTAGAGGCTATTTATAATTACGGAAAATTAGTATCCCGTTGGATCATTCCAGATATAAAACGGTACGTTTATTTATAAAAACTGATCCAAACGGTATCGGTTTTCGTGATAATTATCCAAATCAGTACAATTTGTACTGCGGTCTTGGTCTCAGCGCCTGGTTACACGTATTACGAAGTGATAATTGTAATAGTTTAATAAAAAGCTCTCGTTTATCGAAAATACGAGTTTTATTGATTTACCGAAACGAATATTCTATCGAAAATGTTGCGTCGGGACCCGCGCTGGACAAACCGTACGCCGGATCGAAAAAGTCAAAATACGGAATATGCTTGGAATATTACAATTAAGTTAGGAAGGAGTTCTTGGAAGAGTTTCGGGTTCTAAAAATGTAAAAACGGATAACGATGGTTGGTTTCCGCTTTTATAAAATAGATTTTAAATACCCGGAAAAAGATTTTATTAAATCCATATGATTCTTATAAATTCATAAATCAACATAAAAATAATCAGGAAGATATGACAATTATCTATATTTTATTTTGGACATATAAAAATTAAAATACTCAATTAATAATATTTTTTAAACATTCAAATACATTTAACACTTAACAATTAATTCACAGAATAGATACTGAATACATATAATAATTATTTATTAGAAAAATAATTGTACGATATATCCCGGATATTACAATTTTGCTAGATTAATAATAAACAAAGGAGTTAGTGGAAGATGATCTCACCATTTGCCATGTATTGGTGATTTGTGGTGAGATGAGATCATCCCTAGTTAACTAGATAATTAACTAGCCATTCCTTCCTAACTATCACTTGGTTTCTTGGTTGATCAACCATCCACTTGTCTTGCCACTTGCAAAGGTATTTACAAGAGTCGTTATTCATTTCTTTGTCCGGTTATCACTCAATCTCGTTGATCGTTTGGTTAAATACCTCAATGGTTTTATTGATAAAATCTTCTTGGTATTCTTAATACCTAAATTAATTCTCCTTTATAATTCTTGAATTTAAAATCCTTCATCTTAATATTAATTCCTTAAATCCCTTAATGTCTGGTGGAAATCTCGGGGAAAAATAAAGTGCTCGTTTTCGAAATTCGACGACTTTTACATACATTTATTTTCTTTATGGAATACTAATACGATCTTATAATTTCCATAACAGTACTCCTATATATCGTGGTCTGATAATTTTTCTTAATCAGCATTGTCAGCAAAAGTTACTATTCATCCGGGTTTCAAAAATTTCCAAAAATTGGGTTATTACAAAAACTGCCAAGGATGTTTGGGATACAATACAGATCATCTGTGATGGCACTGAGCAAGTTAGAGAAAACAAGATGCAGCTCCTAATTCAGCAATATGAGCATTTTCATAATGAAGAAAGTGAGTCTCTCACTGATATTTTTAGTAGGTTTTAAAAACTACTAAATGCTCTAAAGTTGCATGGAAGGGTCTATCATACAAAAGACTCCAATCTGAAATTCCTTAGATCTCTTCCAAAGGAATGGAAACCAATGACAGTCTCATTGAGAAACTCACAAGATTATAAGGAGTTTACTTTGGAGAGACTGTATGGCATCCTGAAAACATATGAGCTTGAAATAGAGCAAGATGAGAGGATGGAGAGAGGAAAGAAGAAAGGAGGGTCCATTGCACTAGTTGCTGAGTTAGAGAAAGAGAAGGAAGTGAAGATGGAAGCTGTTGAGTCAACTTCAAGGGTCTGTGAAAGCAAGGGCAAGGGGCTTGCAGTAGTAAATGAAGATTCTTTGAGCCAAGATGACATGGAAGACATTGATGAACAGTTAGCATTTCTTTCCCGAAGATTTGCCAAGCTCAAGTTCAAAAAGAACTTTGGAGCAGCCAAGCCAAATAGAAACATGGTGGATAAACCAAAAATTCAAATGTTTCAAATGTGGCTTGGCAGGGCATTTTGCCAGTGAGTGTAGAAAGTCAGATTCCAGCAAGAAAAAGTTTGAGCATGTGGATTATAAGCAAAAATACTTTGAACTGCTCAAATATAAGGAAAGGGCTTTCATAACACAAGATAATGACTGGGCAGCAGATGGTCTAGATGAAGATGAAGATGTCAGCTATGTCAATCTAGCCCTAATGGCCAAGTCTAATGAAACAGAAACAAGTTCTTCAAGTAATCAGGTAATTACTACAAACCTTGCACATTTATCTAAAGCTGAGTGTAATGATGCTATAAATGATATGTCTACTGAGTTATATCGTTTGTGTGTTACACTTAAGTTTCTTACTAAAGAAAATGATAAAATCAAAGAAAACAATTTATTTTTGAGTGAGAGAAATAATGTGCTTGAGTCTCAGTTCATTGATTTTGAAAAGTTAAGAATTGAGTGTAAGATTGCCAAGGAGGAATTAATTGAGTCCTTGAAGAAAGAAGAAATTTTGAAGAAGCAGCTCGAGCGTGAACATAAGGTGATTAAGGCATGGAAAACATCTAGGGATGTCCATGCTCAAATCACCAAAGTTCAAGGAATTGAGTCTTTCTGTGATGCAGCCTGGAAAAAGAACAAAGAGAAACTAGAACCAAATTTGGTGGATGGAGTGCTAACAGATGTAGACTCGACGGATGATGAGGATCATCCGTCGGATAACCAAAAGTGTTATCCGTCGACTGATGAAAATCCTCATCCGTCGGCTGTAAGCAAGCCTATCAGTAAAGCCAAACTTGTTAAGTTAAATGAAAAGTATGGATTTGTTTCCAAGAACTTTGTTTCAGGAGAATCGAGTCAAGTTAAGAAAGGGAAAAAGGCTAATGTTGGTCACATGACTGTCAAACAGTTAAGTGACAGACTTGAAAAGATTGAGGTAAAAACATAGGCTAAAAAGAAAAATAATAGAAATGGTAAATTAGGGATTAACAAACACAATAACTACACACCTGATAAATATGCTCCTAGAAAAATCTGTGTCAAGTGTGGTAGTGTAAATAATTTGTTTGTTAATTGCAAATCTGCCATGCCTACTTCCATATCTGTGCCACCTCACTTTCCTAACATGAATGTCATGCCTCCCATGCCTATGAATGCTATGTCTACACAGAATATGAATGCACAGTTTGCTAATATGCCATTTGCACCTAATCCATATTATGCTGCATTTAGTATGCCACAAATGCCATTTAGCATGCCTTACTGGAATAACATGTTTACTAATAGCATGCCATTCCCTGTTGATTATAATATGCATGATAATTCTGTTGCAATGAATGGTTTCAAAAGCCCAACTCAAATGACCAAGGATGAATCTGATATCCCCAAGTCAAATGAGATAAAGACTAAGAAATAGAAAAAGAAAGCTAACAAGGCAGGACCCAAGGAAACTTGGGTACCAAAATCAACTTGATTTGATTTTGATGTGTGCAGGGAAACATAAAAGAATCTTTGGTACTTGGATAGAGGTTGTTCAAGACACATGGACTGGTGATTCTACCCTGCTCACAAAGTTTAAGGAAAGAGCTGGCCCAATTATTACTTTTAAAGATGACAACAAGGGTGATACTGTGGATATGGCTTGATTTTAAAGGACAATGTCATCATTGAGGAAGTTGCCTTAGTGGATGGTCTCAAACACAACTTGTTGAGTATCAGCTAGCTTTGTGATAAAGGCAACTCAGTAACCTTCAACTCAGAAGCCTGTGTTGTGACTAATAAAGAAGCAACAAAGTGGTTCTCACTGGTGTGAGAAAAGGAAATGTGTACCTAGCTGATTTCAACTCATCTAATGCAGAATCTGTTACTTGTCTTCTCAGTAAAGCAAGTTAGGATAAAGTTGGTTATGTCATAAGAAGCTATCCCATTTAAACTTCAAGACCATGAATGAGCTAGTAAAGAAAGAATTGGTTAGAGGCATTCTCTAGTGGAGTTTTCTAAGGATGGATTGTGTGATGCCTGCCAAAAAGGGAAGCAGATTAAACCATCATTCAGGAAGAAACTTGATTCAACAATTGAAGAACCTTTGCAACTGCTACACATGGATTTGTTTGGACCAATCAATGTGTTGTCCATCTCAAGGAAAAGATTTTGCCTAGTAATTGTAGATGATTTCTCGAAGTTCTCTTGGACATATTTCCTAAAGTCTAAAGATGAGGCAAGTGAAATCATCATCAATCACATAAGGCAAGTCAATAATCATCCTGATTTCAAGGTTAGGAGAATCAGGAGTGACAATGGAACTGAGTTCAAGAATTCTATCATGAGAGCATTTTGTGAGGAAAATGGGATTCTGCATGAGTTTTCAGCAGCAAGAACTCCACAATAGAATGGAGTAGTGGAAAGGAAGAACATATCACTTATTAAAGCTGCAAGGACAATGCTTGAAGAATCCAAACTGCCAACATGTTTCTGGGCTGAAGCTGTTAATACTGCATGCTACACTCAGAATATTTCTCTGGTTAATCAAGCAAGATGCATGACTCCCTATCAATTGTTCAAGAATAAGAAGCCAACTCTAAATTTTTCTTCATGTCTTTGGCTGCAAATGCTATATTATGAGAAATCAAACTGATCAAATGGGAAGTTTAATGTAAAGGCAGATGAAGGAATTTTTGTTGGATATGTTGTTGGTAAAGTATATAGAGTCTACAATCTAAGAACCAATATTGTTGTGGAATCAATACATGTTGTGTTTGATGATAAAAAGATTGAAGGACTGCAAGATGGAGATTACCATGAGAACCTCAATATGACAATGTGGAGATGGTTAGTGATGATGAAAGTGATCAAGAAACAGTATCTAAGGATAATACAGAAAAAATCTACTACCAATGTAGCACAAAATTCAACATCTATCGAATTGCAAAATGCTTCATCCGTCGGGAGACAATCTGCCTTATCCGTTGGAAGGCAACCCGCTTCATCCGTCGGGACTCAAAATTCACCATCCGTCGGGTTATCAAAAGAGGAAAGTCAGATAGATCACCTACAGAAAGTTCTCCCTTCTCAAATCAAAGATCCACAAACTCAGGGGGAGTTTCTAACAATCAAAACTCAATCACACATCAAGACAACAATGAGGCCTCTTCATCTAGAGCTAATCTACCTAACAAAGAAAATGGACAAAAGATCACCCCTTTGAGCTAATAATTGGTGATGTTTCTTCTAGAGTTCAAACCAGGAGAGCAACTCAAGAAGAATGTTCTATACAGCAGCTTTCTTCCAAGGAAGAACCAAAGAAGGTAGAAGAAGCTTTGTTGGATCCTGATTGGATTTTAGCTATGCAGGAGGAGCTAAACCAATTTGAAAGGAATAATGTATGGAAGCTGGTGCCCAAGCCTAAAGGAAAGAATCCAATAGACACCAAAGTGGGTATTCAGAAACAAGATGGATGAAATGGCATAGTAGTCAGGAACAAAGCTAGATTGGTTGCTAAGGGCTATTGTCAACAAGAAGGAATAGATTTGATGAAACATTTGCTCCTGTTGCAAGACTTGAAGCCATCAGAATCTTCTAGCCTATGCAGCCCATGCCAAATTTCAAGTCTATCAAATGGATGTCAAAAGTGGCTTTCTTGAATGGAGATTTGGAGGAGGAAGTCTATGTCAGTCAACCTCCTGGTTTTGAAGATCCAAATTTTCCAGAACATGTCTATTATCTTTGAAAGCACTTATGGACTGAAGCAAGCACCTAGGGCCTGGTATGAGCACTTTATCAAAGTTCCTTTTAGAAAACCATTTCACAAGAGGTACTGTAGATAAAACTTTATTATTCTTTAGAAATGTTAATGGCTCTAGTATACTTGTTCAAATTTATGTAGATGATATTATTTTTGGCTCTACAGATGAGAAACTTTGCAAAAAGTTTGCCAAATTGATGCAAAGTAAGTATGAAATGAGTATGATGGGAGAACTGACTTACTTTCTTGGTTACAAGTTAAGCAAGTTAGTGATGGAGATATCATTAGTCAAACTAAATATTTTTGATCTTTTAAAGAAGTTTGATCTAATGGATTGCACATCTGCAAAAACTCCCATGGCTACTGCAACTAAGCTTGAATTAAACACTACTGAAAATCTGTGGATATTTCAGGTTATAGGGGCATGGTTGGCTCACTTCTGTACTTAACAGCTAGTAGGCCAGATATAATGTTTGCTACATGTTTATGTGCTAGATTTCAGGCTGATCCTAGAGAATCTCACTTAATAGCTATTAAGAGAATTTTCAGATATCTCAAGGGAACACCAAAACTTGGCATTTGGTACCCTAGAGATTCTGGTTTTGATCTAACTGGTTATTCAGATGCAGATTATGCAGGTTGTAGAATTGATAGAAAAAGTACAACAGGAACCTGTCAATTTCTAGGAAACAAGCTTGTGTCCTGGTTCAGTAAAAAGCAAAATTCAGTTTCTACTTCTACAGCTGAAGCTGAATATATTGCTGCTGGCAGTTGCTGTGCACATTTTATGGATGAAAAATCAATTGCTAGACTATGGTTTGCAAGTTGAGAGGATTCCTATTTTCTGTGATAACACAAGTGCAATTGCCATCACTGAAAATCCAGTACAACATTCAAGGACAAAGCACATAGATATCAAGTACCACTTCATAAGGGAACATGTAATGAATGGTACTGTGGAACTACATTTTGTTCCAAGTGAGAAGCAGCTTGCAGATATCTTTACCAAGCCACTGGATGAATCCACCTTTTCAAGATTGGCAAGTGAGTTAGGTATGCTTAATTATTCTTAAATCTATGAGATAATTTGCAAGTTGAAATGCAGCCAGAAATTTAATTGATTTTTCAGTCTTGGATGAAATTTTGGCTAAGTCAAAATTTACATCTCGACGGATGATCTTATCCATCGAGTTTGATCATCCGTTACTATTTGCTAATAAAAATCAATTATTTTTCTGGAATATTTTATGACTCGACGGATAACAGTTTATCCTCATCCGTCGAATTGTCTTAATCTCAGCCGTTAATTCCTGAACATTATCCATCGAGTATACTTACAGTTTGTAAGCATAACACGACGGATAATGGGTGGAATTTTTACAGTTTTTTTTAAACGGCTATTTTAGGCAATTTCTATTGGTTACTTTATTTTACTTTATTATTTTTAAGTTATTTTTGAGATAGTATAAAAGCTTATTTCATTTCAATTGCTTTTCTTTTATCATTCTCAAATCAACTGCTCAAATTTTCTCTCTCAAAGCACTTACTCTCTTCTCTTCAAGCTCTTATTCTCTAACAATGGCACCTGTTGTAAGATTATGTCTCAAACTGGGTTCATTTATGAGAAGAACAATTTCACTGCACTAGTAAACAAGGGTATTCAGCAATCTGGTGACTATCACAAGATGATGGACTTTGTGAAGAATTGCAAGCTTAGCTATGCCATGCTGGAATCACCCACAATCTTTTGTGAAGTTGTTGAAGAGATGTGGACCACTGCTACATACAACTCAACAGATAAGACATCACACTCACCATTAAAGGTAAAAATTCTGTATCAATAGTGATGTTATAAAAGCATGTTTCAAGATTCCTGATAACACTGTGACCTCACCACACACTGACACTGATATAATCAATATGCTTAATTCCATGAACTATGCTCTTTCTACTTCTAAGTTAAGTGACATTAGGAGATGGGTCTTAGGAAAGAATGGAGTTTTATGTGTGATGTAGTGACAAAGGTCTTTTCAGGTAAAGTCAGTAATTTTGATTCAGTCAATATCTCCATGCTTAACATGCTCTACATGCTAGTTACAGATAAATTCTATAATTTCAGTGACCTTGTTTGTTTGAGTTAGGTTTAAATAGGAGAGTTAAATAAAGAGGTAAGAATGTGTATTATGCTAGATTCTTTATGATGTTAGCTAACCACCTCTTGGAGATTGTGCTTGAGAACCCTAACAAAAAATTAGATTGTTGGGTTCAAGAGAGAAGGCTCATTGCAGATTTGAACAGGGCCAATCATCACAAGGAGTGCCATGTTCTATTTCCTGTAATGGAAGCACCTCAGGTAAGTGAGGTAAGTTCATCTATCCCTACCACTATTCCAACCTCACTAATTTCTTTGAGTTCTAGTGTGGCTATGGCAACTGTGTCAATGACCCAACAGTTGCCTACCCAAGCTACCAAACTGCAAAATTTCAAAATCCAAATCAAAGAAAGCCCCCTCTGGTATCTCTCAAAAGATGCCAGTTGCAAAATCCACCAAACCAAAGAGGGGAGTGTGCAGGTGGGTAAGACAGGTGAGGGAAGGGGTGAACATAAAAGAAACCCTAAGGATAAGGGGAAGTTGAGTGGTTCCCAGCCTAGCCACACTGCAGTTTCCCAACAAACTGCAGTGCTTAAAAAGGATAAAAGCTCATTTCTAGCTGCATCCTCCCAAAAGGATGTAGTTATTGAACAAAGCTCTCAACCAAGAGCACAGGCCAAGAGGGTTAGGGACACAAGCTCACCCCAAACTTATGCCAGAAAGAAGAAATCTAAAACCCTTGGGGATGCACAGGGTACACACACTGTGCAAACTGGTGCTAAAGACACAGTCACTGCACCTTCACAAATTCAGTTTGATGTGACTCCAATAAATGTGGAGTCACAGCCAAAATCTCTAGTAATAGAAGCACCTCAAACACCAAACTCACCCACAAACTCACTGGATGTGGATATGATAAACACATCAATTCCTGATTCCCCTTCTTTAACTTTGTTGGGGAAGCCAAAATCTAGTGCAAGTGAGCATCATCTTTTAGATGATTTGTTGGCTCACTTGCCATTCTTTCAGGAACTGTTGACATCTGTGCCCAAAATATCTTCAATCAGCACAGAGTCCACAATAGTTTCCATTCCTAGTTCATTCATTTCTACTCTCTCGATGGATATTGCATCCGTCGAGTAGTGATTGTATCCCGACGGATAAGCTTAACAGCAGTTATCCGTCGGATAGCAAAACCACTCACCCGATGGATATCACTCATCCGTCGAGTATCTCTGCACAGCTTCAAACTTCATTTATTTCAAGTGCAGAAGAATTAGTGGTTGTACAGTCACTATTAGGATTGAGAGAGAAGAGTGTTTTGAGTGAGAGTCTGGGTTGCTCCCAGGAAAAAGGAGAGGAATGAGTGAAATTATGCAATCCATTTCTAGGATTGGCAAAAGAAAGTGAGAGGAGTCCCACCTTAGAGGTGAAGGTGAGGGTGTGAGGGTGGGGAGCCAGGGTGAGACCCTGATGCAACAAAAGAGAGAAAACGAGAGAAATGCAGGTACTGGAGCTATAAGGATGAATGTCATTGCTAGTGAGTTAATGAATGTCCAGGATGCAGACAGGGAGGGACTATCTCAGCAACCTAAAGCTGTTATAGATTCCACCTCCCTTGATGCTGAGGCATTTACTCACCCTGTTCCAGCTTATCAACTTCTAGCTGAACAGGGCAATGACAATGCAGAAAGGATGCTCAATCTGGTGCATACCACACAGTCTATGATAAGAGCTAAGGATGCCATCACAGCTTTGCCTCTACAGCTGGTGATGTGGATATGAGACTGGTGGTTCAGCTGATTTCTTTGGTGATGAAAGTGGGGATAGTGAAGATGAGCAATGGACATAGGGGGAGAAGTAGGTTCAGTTCAAGATCAGGTATGCCATCATGGGCATTTTCAAAGCACTGTGATGAGCACTACTTCAAGAAACCCTGATCCAACTAATCAATCAGACAAATACTGCTCTTCAAACCACACAAAAGCAGCATCTCTAGCCTCTCTGCAACTTCAACAAATTCAAGGCTTCCAACATGCTAGGGATGTAAACACCATCAAGGGTGATATTGAGAGATGAAGAAGGCCATTTCAGACAAATGGATTCTAAGCTTCCAGAAGCTACAATGCTTGACATCAAGAGGCAATTAAGGAAAAATTCTGATCTTGCAACCAAGATAGATGCCTTGGATACAAGAATGTCAGCCATGGAAGCATCTTTAACAGCCATTCATCTTCATCAAGCCCAACAGACAGATTTACTTCAAAATGGTGGCTGCTCAAACCCCTCCTCTACTCAACTTGATGATAACAAAAAGGGGGAGAAAGGACCAAGTGAGGGGGAGAAGCTTCAAATTCAAATCAGTAAAGTAATTGTGCCTTCAATTACTATCTCAAAGCCACCAGTTACAGACAGTATAGATCTGATAAATGCAGCAGCAGCCAACTTTAGAGCAGCTGAAAAGAAGCAGTTGAGTCCAATCAACTGGGAGAAGATTGATGAGGATATACAAAAGAAGTTTGACTAGTCAAGGAGCCAGTAAAGTCAGCCATCCACACAAGTCAAGCAAATTTCTGTGATATGAGCATGAACTATCTGGAAAGGGCATCATGCATCAAATCTCCAAAGGCTAAATAATTCTGAAACCAAGGGTGAACTATCCAAAATTCATTGAAGAACCCTTTGGATACTGTGTATGAGACACCTAAGCCTGATGAAAAGAAGCTTCTGTCAAGGTCAATTGCTTTCTACAAAGATCCAGCTGATTCAGCTTTAAAAAGAATTGCTAAAGTTTTCAGGAATGGGAAAGAAATTTGTGTGGTGGCTGGACACCTCAATTTGCAAGCAAAGAGAAAAGAAAAGGCTAGATTGAAGCAGGAAAAGAAGCAAGCTGCTCTAGATGCTAAAAGGCTAAACAAAAGAAAGAGCAAATTGCTATCTTGGCCAAATGCTGTAAACATCACAAAATTTGCTCAGCCATCTGAAATCATTGAATCTCAAGATCCAAAGAAGCAAGTTGAACAACAAAGAAATCTCCAAGATCAAGGAATTGGCTAAAAGAACCAAAAGGAAACTGGACATTGTTGATAAGGAATTGGAGAATCAGTTTCCCAAGGAATCCACAACTACAACTCAAGCATCAAAACCCTGTGGTATTTGAAGATATCAAGGTGGTGGATCCTTACAGGAACATTCATGGTGAACCTATTGTGCCTAAGGATGAGCCAATAGAATGGGAAACTACCAATTCCTGACTTCAATTTGCCAATCCTTAGCAAGCCAAAAGAACAAAGTCAAGAGCAGTCAAGAAAGTGAAGTTGTCACCTCTCAAATCCAAATCTCTAGTCAAAGCTCAATCTAAAGTCAACAAGGGAGATTACATGTACTTATGTGACATCAAGGAGTTCTGATCTAAACTCTATCTAGATGAACTAGATGAAGTGAGAGGAATTGATGCATACAGAAACCTACCTGAAAGGTTAGTGTTCAAGTACAAGGGAGGAAAGGAGATTCAGTGGCCACTTCACAGGATCCTTCAAGAAAGCCAAGTGTACTGATAAGGTTTATTCATCTTTCAAGAAGAACTTTGGGTTCAATGTACTGCAAGAAGATTGGTTCTAAGAAGATTGAAGAACTAGGAGTGTTTAGAGCTAAAGATGCACTCCCAAAGACTCTATCATCCTTACACAGGGAAAGAGTGCATCTAAGGCCCTACTGGCTGATGGAGTTCATGGATGACAAAGGTGTGAGAAGATTTTTCAGATTAGAAGACCAATTGAGTAGATATTGCTGATCCGTTGAGTAGACACTGCTCATCCATCGAGTAGATATTGCTCATCCGTCAGTACTCTCTGGAGTTTGAATGACTTCTCGATAAGACATTCTGGAGTTCTCGAATGACTTCTCTATAACATTAAATCTGTGACTTGTAGAGATCTTGACTTAGAACATTTTTCTCCAAACAGATTTATTCAACTCCAAGCTTCTTCAAAATTCTTCTGAGGCATGATCTTCTTCCAGATATAATCCTTAGGCTTGATACTATTTTAGGAAAAAGATTCAGTCTGCTCCTTTGCATTTTTATAGACTTTAAGTGTTACAAGTACAAAATACAAATTTAGATAACAATACAACTTACTTAGGGTTGAAAAGTTGTCTTAGTCTTGTTAAAGTACATGCATGTCTTTATAACAATTGCGTTAACGCGATGCACTTTAAATCAGAAGATTTCGATGTGAAATGAATAGTTAATGAACCGTAATGAATAAATTAATTATAAAATAAGGACGTAAACTGTGTACAATCAGA